>NC_135633.1:14285714-14625000 GCF_053574225.1 Canis aureus
ACATTTTATAAATCCAAAATAAAAAAAAAATTTAAGCAGCAGCAAATGAAGTTAATGCTGCCTAAACAGAGTTCTGTTGATATATGAAATTAATTTTCAAAGGAAATACAATAATTTAAGGTCAGATTTTCTACTGTAATCCTAAGCAAATAAATGAATTCAATTAGTATTCCCTTGCTTTCTGTTCCTTCAATCACATTTTAGTTCAGCTACAATTACTAAGATTTCCTGTGAATTCATAACATACGGTATTACATTATAATCTCAACTCTTCAGCATCACGGAGACAAAGTATACAGAAATATTCGTTTGCCATTTAATCAACTCTCTACATAGATTTTTAAAGTAACTTTTTCTTTAACCCAGACAGGTACCACTCTTGATTGAATGTGCTGTGAAATCAATGACTCATGCTGAAAACTTTCTGAAATAGATATTCAAGATATTCAATTAATTCCCCAAATCCCCTATTATCCATCCTTATAGAAATAAGAAGTTCAATATTTTTTGTTTGTTACTTTTTCAAAGGATGAGAGGCCTTAATCTTTAAATCTGTCATTTTATATTTCATGGCTCACTGTAAGTCATTGATATCATAACACTAACCATAGTAGTAACATCTACCAATAATAATTACCTATGATAAGTAGGAAAAGGGAAGAAAGAACTTTCTGAAATAAAACACACACCAAAAATTCCTGGCCTCTGATAAACAGAAAAATAATTCGTGGAAAAATATTTTAAAAGAATTCTATTATTTATTCCCACAATAAGGATTAGCATTTATATAGTTTAGAAAGTCCTAAAATCAGGGGTTTTAGAAATGGGAAAAATGAGAGAAAATTAGGACATTAGAAGTGGGGGAAAAGTCAAAACAGTAACATTAGCTAAGCAATTCTGAGGACACATTCAATATGTTTAGAAAGAAACCCTGAATCCAGAATTCTAAGAGAAAAGGAGGCAGCATGGACTATGCAAAGAAAAACTGTGGTTCATGCAAGAAAGTAATTCCAAAATAAAACTTCCATCAAACACGAAAAGAATTACTGAGCATCAAAGGCTGTATTTGGACAAGAATAGTTCAGACAGATAGAAAGCACACGGGGGGCGGGAGGGAAACAAGACATGCTCCTTGTAGAAAAGAGATTAGACCTTTTTTTTCTCTCTAAAAAAAAAAAAAAAAAAAGAAAGAAAAGAAAACCAGAAAGATGTAACAGATCTGTAATTAAATCAGTATCTACTATCACAACCAGTACAGTACACTTGAATTACACACATACACATATTTGCTTAACATCATTTTCCAACAGACATATTAACAAGTTCTTCTTCCTAATTTTTTTTGTCACTGATAGTTCTCCCCTAGTCTCATCTTCAGATTCACTCAAGAGACAGAATTACCAGGCAACCAATCACTGATTCAGCCATTCAAAAATAGGATAAAAAAATTGGAAAGGGAGAAGGAAATTTGAAAGACCACATACATATGAAGTTCACAGAATATCAAGTGTAAAGTACTGGATTGAATAATATGAGGACAAAAAGAAAATTTAAACTTGACATAGTCACTCTTTGGTTCAAATGCCCTATGAGCAGATAGATGCCTGAGACTACATTGTCATGCATGTTCTGAGTATGTATTTATTTTTTATAATGGCAACCTGCAAAAAAACCATCAGAATCCTTTAGAGTAGGGCAAGATCTTAATGGTCATCTAGTCCAGGATTTGTCAACCTCAGCCCTACAGACATTTTGGTCCAAATAATTCTTTGCGGGGTGGGGGGGGAGGGGGGGGCTGTCCTGTGCATTGTCAGATGTTCAGCATTCCTGGCCTCTACCCATTAGATGCCAGTAGCATAACATCTCTCAGCTGTAGTAACTAAAAATGTGCCCAAATATTTTCAAATGTTTCTTGATGTATGCCAAAACTGCCCTCCATTAACAACCAGAAAGATAAAAAAAATATCAGCTTCACAGAGGTTAAGCTAGAGAGAGTTAGATGAAATAACAAAAAAATTGGACAATGGAACCATTTTTCTAATGTCACTTTTAAGAGTGCTAAAGTATCTACTGCATTTCAAGAGCCAGAGTGAATAATTTATACTGCCTCCACTTGTGATAATACCATGCATCCTAGTCCCCAGTGACTGTCAACCAGGATTCCTTATGATGCATGTTTGAGTGGTACTTTTTATCATTATGTCAAGATACACAGTAAGTTAGATTTTATCTAGCTGACACACAGAATAATGTAAATAAATAAAGTGGACACCATGAATGACATGATTAACATAACTTTAGTGCAGGAGGAGGCATTATATTAGGGCCCCAATATAAGATATAAAGCCCAGTGCCTTGTTCAGTAAATATCTGAACAAATTAAATAATATAAATGATAAGATTTTGTATTTAACATTTACAAAACTACCTAAATAAAAACACCTCACTGGCTCTTATTGCTTTTAGACTATAAGCTCTCAGTGATCAGGGATCATTCCTGCTTTGATACTTAGTCTTGCACAGGACAAACCTCAGTTAAGAAGATACTCTACTTGCTGTTTCCTATTTGAAGCAGACTTTAAATTCCAAAGGTGATTACAATGTCATCTCCCTTCTCACATGCTCACCTACAGTAACACCCTGTCTTCCCATCAAGAGGTGAAGGTAACTTACAACCAATAAAATGAGGTAGAAATGACACTGGGTAACCTGCAAGGGTGGGTAAGAAAAAGCGATACACCGTTCTGCCTTGCTCACTGGAATACTCACGCTTGAAGACTTCAGTCGCCATATTTGCTGTCCAACTCCCCCTAAGGCTGCTTTGTTGAAGGAAGGCCAAATCAGTGCATGTGGAGAGATGGTGTAGAAAGGCTCTGAGACTACATGACATGAGAAAGATGCCCAGCCACTCCTGCTGCTCCGTATCCTTCCTTCTCTTTCCTACTCCCACGGTGTATCTGCTCCACTCCCTATCTGACTGCGTCCATTTGAAAGACCCTGAGCTAGAATCACTCAGGTAAAGCCTTCTAGAATTTCTGACCCACAGAAATCATGAGAGATAATTAAAATGACTGTTGTAAGATACTAAGATTGATGTCAATTATACAACTAGAAAAAAAAAAAGATCCTAAGTTTGAGGTGATCTGTCATGTAGCACAGGTCATGGGACATATTTATCAGTACTTGGAATGAGGGGCTGCTATAATAAACAACCAAAACATGTAGTATTGGCTTTAGGATTAGGTATACAGAATCTGGAAGGCCCCTGAGGACACCACTGGTGAAACCTGGAAGGACCAAGAAAAGAATGTTAGTGGAAACTTTAAAGAGCTTTAAGGAAGATGATGGTGAGTGCTTGAAGGAAACTGGGAAAAATATTGTTGGAAGTTAGAACTAAATTGTTACTTCTGGTAAAATGAGAAATAAAAACTGTACCTAATAAATTTGATGATCTAGCCAAGATTTCCTCAAAGAGGATAAAGATGATCTTTTAAAAAATGAACCATCTGAGTAGAATTTGGAAGGAATGTAAAATGTCAGCCAGGGATTCTTTAAGAGACAGCCTCTGAGCACAGATCAAGTCCAGAATACAGATGTAAGATTCTTTGTTAAGACCTCAGAAAGATCTAAAATAATACCTCATAGAATCTTTCAGAAAAACAAAAGGCTCACTCCAATCTTAAAGACATGTCTCATAGAAACTACTGTCGAAAAGGCAGAACCTAAGAGTCTAAGGATTTAAGAGGCAGTGATGGAAGATCTAAGGGTGTTGTTCCATAGCAACCCCATAAAGAAGCCAAGATAGAAAAAGGCATGCCTCAAAGAGATTTGTGGGTATAGCTTTGGTCTAATGGAGTCGATTGTTTTAAACGAAATATGCGGAAAACCTGCACAGTTTTAAAAGGAATCACATCAGTTTACATGTAAAGAGACAGAGACAGTACAAAATGAAAAGAGGTCTCTAGATCAAGGGTCAGCAAACCAGAGCCTAGGGGCCAAAGCACCTGTAAATAAAGTTTTATTGGAATGTAGTCATGCTTATTCACTTACATATAGCTTATGGCTGCACAGTTGAGTAGTTACAAGGTAGAAGGTACATTTAACAGCAGAGTTGAGTAACCACAAAGAAACCACATGGCCCTTTACAGATAAAAGTTTGCTAATCCCAGCCCTAAGCATTCCCATTTTATGGGCAGGTTGTGGGATAAGAAGGCCATTCAATTGCAAACACAGGCCATTTTTTTCTCTTATGAAAAAGATGACTCAGAGGGCAGAACCAAGAGCTTCAAAATACATCCAAAGAGTAGGACTGAACCCTAATTAAGAAACCATCAAACATACCTGGTTGGAATTCAAAACTGTTACAGACCAGTGACTGCACAAAACTGTCCAGTCATTTTCCTATGCCTGTCTCATCCTTACATGTTGTGTGTGCAAGCAGCAGGTAACTTGTCACTTTCATTCACAGGTTTTCAGACCAATACCTGAGGAACTACACCTGCAAAACCACTCTTCAAGAGCCTCATCTGCAATTGTGGCAGATTCAGTTGACCCAACAGTGGCTTCAAGCTGATGCCAGAAAGGTCTTAGTAGTGGGAAGTAAGCGTATTTCCCACAATGGAGGAATATGTACTGTTGCGGCCAGAAGGCTAACCATAGCCAGTTGCACTTTCCAAATGTCTTCAACAATACCTTTCAACTAACTTGCTCAAATTTTACACGGTCTTGAACATTCTCTACAGCCCTTTCCTTGAATCTTGGAGGACTTATGACTGGAGTGTGACTAAACGAATGAGGTGGTAATAGGGCCCGCATGATTTCTGTGGGTGGTCAGAAAATGCACATAGCTTCCACTAGCCTGCTGAAAGAGTTCCCCTTAGACACTGTGTAAGCAGTCCATTTCCCCTAAGGCTACCACTAGTCCTTGAAAAAAGATAAAGGAAGAGATCTTGACACTTTCTGAAGACAGTGACACAAGGTGTTTCTACCGCATGCCCCCCTTTCAACTCCAGCTGATAATCACGTCAAAGACCCCTAAGCCAAAACTGCCCAGCTGATTCCCTCCTGAATTCCTGATCCTGAGAGAAACAATAAACCATAAGAAATAATAAAATAGGGAAGCCCTGGTGGTACAGCGGTTTAGCGCCGCCTGCAGCCCAGGGCATGATCCTGGAGGCCTGGGATCGAGTCCCGCGTCGGGCTCCCTGCATGGTGCCTGCTTCTCCCTCTGCCTCTGTCTCTGCCTCTCTCTCTAGCTGTGTCTCTATGAATAAATAAATAAAATCTTTAAAAAAAAAAAAAGAAATAATAAAATAACTTCTGCTTTTCTAAGAGCCATCTAAGTTTGAGATGATTTGTTATGTAGCAACATTTACTACAAATTTCATGAATTTTGGCTATTCATTCATTGCTTTAGTTTATTAAGCCCCCTTTTTTATAAAAAGCTTTGTGATGTTTACCCTGTTTTACTTTTTTGATCTAGTTTTGACTTTTCTGCTCTAATATGCAAAAGCCTTATTAATACCAGGAAAGCAACACAATGCCATCACTCATGAATTAACATTTGCTTTTTAGCCATGAAAGAATGCTCTCAATCACAAATACTGCATTTTGCACATCACTCTAAAAATACTTGAAAATAATTTTGATATATTTTGGATCTCTTTTCCATTAAGTATTTTTTTAACCTATCCTTAAGTTGTTCAAGTCAACGCCTCTCACATATTTCAATATTTAACACATTGGGTTAGGAACATAATGGACAAATGAATCCACAGAAAATCCCTACAGGAAACTCAGATCCTGATACACTATAACTGGCAGATACCTCACTTTTATTTTTTGAACAGTTGATGGAAGTTCTGGAATCAGCATCTTCTTTAACATTAATACTCAAATCCTGAACTCTCCAATCAAAGGTTCCACTGTAACGCCAATGTAGTTAAAAAAATAAATATATTTATGGTACATTTCACTATAATTCTGATAAAGACAGGAGGAGGACTTTAAGTTTGTGGGGTTTCAATAAGAAAAGAAGAAAGAAAGGCTATATAAAAACCATGAGAAAATAGAAAGCTTCCCATTTGTTAACTCTTGTTTTAAACTATGACATTCTCAACCTGGAAAATTAGTCAAAAACTGTAATTACCATATTATAAGCTGAATGGGCAGCTGAGATATTTCAAGCCATTAATTTTTTAGAAGCAATCTATGTTTTTTCATATAAAACTGCACAATCCACTCACAGGGCAAAACATTTTGCCCTTAATCCCCTATAGACTCACCTCTAAGTTTTTAAGGGAGAGAGACGGGCTCAATTTCAGCTTATAATAACAATGACAACCTTGATGCTGGACATTTCCTCTACTATGGGATTCTGAAGGATCAATGGCCCAATAAGAATGAGATCCACAATTAGACTCCCCAAATATCCTTAATTTCTAAAAAATGTCCTAGCATCCTGATTGTGATTGTGATTAATCAGGTTAGTAATTCTATAGGTAAAGCTCATGCTAGCAGACTTTTTGTCTCTCCAGCAAGCTTCCACCACCTTACCAATATATAGGTGTATTTACTGCTATTCTTCTTACCACGGTTTCTGACCTGTCAACCTGAGTGCAAGATCGAGCAATAATGCAGGTACTGTGTGTCTGACACCCTTCCAATAATGAAGCAATAAGTTGTTGGAATACAACTTAATATTGGGGCGCCTGAACACTTGGTTTAAAGGATTCATCTTGAAGGAATGATTTAGATAATATCCTGTAGGAAAAATAAGCGTCAGAGCATTTTGAATGTTATTTGTTATTCAGAAAAAAATACCTAACGTTAGACCTAGAATTCAGCACATGACAATATTTTATCATCCAAACTTTAGAACAAATTACAGTGAGTGACAATACTACCTTTGCTTTTCTGACAAAGTCTTAAATTCGAGTCTTCTCATTCACAAAAGGCCATTAAGCCTTATCATAAGCATAAACAAATACAGAGTTAATGAATATGCATTTTAGCGTAAGCATGGGTTGTTTAACAGTCAGAGGAACAGATAAGACAGAGCTAGTCACCATTACCTTGGGCTTCTTCCAGTCATCCTGAGGTAGATATCATACAGGAATGCTGGGGCCTTATGGCTTACAGCAATCCAGTAATGATATAAAAGGTGATTGGAGGTTAGATTTACATTGGGCCGTCTGAAGGCCTGTTCGAGAGGATTCCTCTTGAAAGTGGAAATTACATGGTATTCTGAGGAAGAAAAGTTGTGTAACAGCTTTGATAATAACCATGTAATGAAGTTTTGAAAAAAAATCATGTTTTTACAAACCAAATATTTCACCAAAGATGTCAGAGTTCGCTCAATTAAAAAACAAACTTTTCTACTCTCAATAGTAGCTAAGAGAATATGGGTATTAGACTGCTGAACCCAAGTGGTTTTAGAACTACCACTATTTATGAATGGTAATTAGACGAATGAATTTTTGCTACAATTCACTTTTAAAAATCCTTTTGTTTTACCTATGTCAGTTTACAGTGTCACTTTCTATATTTCACCTCTCACGATAGCTTCTTTCTTTCTGTTCCTCTTTCCAGATTCTTTTTTTTTTCTTTCCAGATTCTTATTACTGTACTTACTTAAAAATGAAAAGGAAAATCATCATCCTTTGCTTATAAATAATTAAGTTGCTCAAATTAACATATATCAACAGCTTAAAACAACCCGAAATTAACTTCTGCTGTAATTTATTTAGGTAATACAATACCGACAAAATCAAATCTATTATCTATGTTAATACTTTAATGGAAATGTATATTGAGAAATGCATTCAAAAATAATGCTCAACTTGATTTTTACTAAACTTTACAACACAATGAGAGATTACAAAAATAAAAACTAACTCATTTCAGTGTTCTAAAGTTCTTAGAATACTATTTAAATAATTATCATAAAATTAAAATCACCCTAGATTAGTTTTCTTATATGTTATAATGGTCAATCTTTAAATTGAAATAAAAATGGCACAGAAAAAAACCTCAGGACAAATGACATAAAAATCCACTTTAAAATCAAAACTCTTCTCCAAGGATAAAAATTGTTCAATGAGAAGTAAAATAAGACCTCTTACTAAATAATGCAATTGATATATTTTACTTTAAATCTGAATACATAAACTTAAAAATTATTCAATTTCAGTAGGCTTTAAGTTCTATTAACTCTAATTTAGAACAAGCAACAAAGCATATATCTATTCCTGTGATTTGTGAATTTCAAGAGATTAATAAGTATAATAGAAAATACTCTGGCAAAAAATACTCTGCTTCCTAACTCCTTAATTTCTTATTCTTGGAACAGCTAGCTAGCTCCTGTAATATAACAACTGTTGTAGTTGGAAGTGATATTGCCTATGGATAGACAACATCAGGACTGAGAGCATCCACGAGGGAGGAAAAAGAAAAATCACTGTTTCCTCACCATGGGCATTTATCTGTGAGGGATGCTGCAGACAGCAGCAAAAAAGTAGTAATGGTCACAAAAGGGTGGGCCAGGAAGGGAATTTACTAAGGATATTTTTAAATTTTTTTTTGGATATTTTTAAATTTGTGAAATACTGCTAAAGACCAGAAGGCAGTATAGGATAGATATTCTAAAATGGTAATCAAAATAAGAATAACTTGGTAACTCAATGGCTTTATATTGCCTCGTGGGTATATTCTAACATAAAACCTCAGAGAATATTTTAAGATTTATTCTAACATTCAAAAACACAGGTAAAATCATACCAACTTCACCCCAGTGGAAAGGATTAGTGCTGCCTGTTGTGCAATTATACACCATGATGTTTCTTGGTCTGCAAAGACAAAGATCAAAGCAATGAAACATAAAAAGAGGCCAAACTTATCCAATTTAAATCTTACACGATATTCAAGTAGGAAAAAATAATGATTATGGGTATCTTTTCTACATTGATTATTTCAAAAATTATCCTTAAACTATTAATCTTTGTGTCTGAAGGACTATTTACACCTACTCTTTATCCCTCCACTACCAAAAAAATTATTAAAAAATACAGTATTTTTCTCTTTTCGTATTTTTCTTCCTTATAATAGCAGGAATATCTGTTATTAAATGTAAGGAAACCAACAATGACAAACAACCTCAGCTCTTCCTATCTCCTTCTCATTTCCAGAAGCTTTAGTTTAAAAAATTATGGACTGAGTTCCCTTTTACCAGAAACAGTGTATTCATATAATCATATCCCTCCTTTTTTAGGATATAAAATACTGACTTAAAAAATAAGAGCAGTTTATTAACTAGGGAAAAAAATGTTATTGAAAAGTTTAAAATTTAAGAGTTACCTATAAATGCTACTACTCCCTTTCAAAAAGAAGCCTGAGTTGATTAAAGCTGCTTTAGTGTGCCATGTTTAATATATGAAAGCCATTCTCTGAGAATTTCAGCTTTTTATATGTTGAGTTTATATCAAGTTTTAGTTTGGAAAACTAAAAAAGCATCAGGGGGTGGAAGGGTTTTGGGTTTTTCTCATTCTTAATCCCAAATGAACTTTATCCTATAGATAGTATATGACAACTAATGTTAATTCTTAATTACAGCTGATGGAACTACTTGCTCTATTATTACTTGTGATTAAACCAATTCCTGCAATTGGAAGTGATAATACCTGTACATATTGATATGGAAATTATCAGTACTGAGGGATTAATTAACATTAGCCATTAGTTCTGTTTTCCCTTCATAGTTACTATATATTTAACAAGCGACATTGTCACCTCATATACCTATTAACTCCGGAATACCAGGCTGCCGCAAGACTCGTGTTGACAACTACATCTACAGGAACAAGATCTGCAAGGGCATTGTTGGAGGCACGCATTGTTCGAAGAATTCCTTTCCCTGCCTTTGTTGAAATTAAAAACAGCACCTTAAGATATGTAAGCCAAAGTGCATGCACACACACACACACACACATATAAAGATATACAGAAAACAGAAAAATGTATGTAGAATGTAAAGAAATCAAAAGGTTTACTTACCGCAATAAAGAGACCACTTGGTCCATTAAAGTTATCAATCCATCCCTAATACAAAAATTAAAAATAGGGGGAGCTTAGAAATATTGTAAACCTAGAGATTTATTTATCTGACATCTACAACTCCATATATATACTTAGTAGTTTTTTTCTAAAAACTAAAAAACAGACAAGATTCAGGCCAGAATATTTCTCTCCTGTAACAGAAACAGTAACAGAAACAGTCTTTGCCTGAGATTGCAAATATGAAGTTAAGTCATTCTCAAAAGGTTACCTACTCTTCCATTAAGTCTCCACAAAGAGAATTCAATAAAAAAGCTTACAAAAAAAAAGGAGCTTATATCTGTCAAATATTTTAGCTAAATTACACTTACTCAAGTTTGATTTTGTGCTATTTATCTGAGGCAGCATCATGAGATTTGGGGGAAATGGGAAATCCTCCTCAAAACTACTGAATAAAACAGAAGAAAAGAGAAAGCAACAGAAGCGATGCTATTACTTACTATCATTATAGAGACCTAGGTTTTTTGTAAATCAATTCATCTGTTAGTTTATATCTATTTTCTCTTATTTCAGGGATTCACAAATACCATAATGATCTGCTTTTCTACAAGCAAATTATCATAGAAATCTCTTATGCCTTCTTAGCTTGTGATCTATACAGGAAAGAGTCTACCTCCTGGAAGGCTTGCCTTATTCTTGAACTAAAAAGCAAATGAAATAAAATAAGATCCTGAATATTCTCATCTCTATTTCCTTCACCTCAACAAAAGAATCTAATCAGTAAATAATTTTAAAAACCAACAAATGCTGATGTGTCAGAGGCCAACATCTTTGTCAGTCACAAGGACAATGTATAAGGCAAGGTCTGCTTTGACTCCAGACAACACCGCAGCCTTTGATTTAATTTTCAGTTAGGATTTTTTAAAGGCTTATCTGCATTTCTATATATGCAGCATCATGTTACAAAAAAGTACCAAAAAAGTACTCTATGAATGAGAACAATTTTGCCATAGTAAGCCATGTACAGTAAATAACACCTGCTCTTACATCAAACTGCCAACTCTTTTTATACAAAGACAAGACTTAAAATTCTCAATTCCATTATTACAAAAATTTCTCACAACTTACTGGAAAAGGTTCTTTCCAACTGGCACCAACAATCGATGGCCTTACAATTGCCACATTTAGCTTTGCTCCTTCTTGCTGTACAACATACTCTGCCAATGCTTTCGTGTATATGTATGTGTTAGGTCTGTCTCCTATCAATTTTGGTGTGATATCATTTACTAGGCCATCATCCATCCACCTGGTCAGCAAAGAAATTGCATGCAAAAATATTTTCAGATGTTTTACTATAAAATCAGAACCACTTAGCTTTGCATATTCAAACATATCTGTTGCTCCATTTCAAATGCTTTTATGGTTTTTACTAAAAAGAAAAAAAAATACATAAGCGGAAGTTAATCTTACTTTCATTAAACAACAACGACAAGTCCGTATCTGTGTAACTGTGATGTTATACTGACATATATATTCGGTGTAATGTCACACTCTCAAGATACCCATACTAACTGATAAGATTATCAAAGTAAGTTTTCTTCTGCATGTGGAAGAAAAAGAATCTAACAAAACTGGAGATTGTTACTCAACTTAGGAGAAGTTCCACAGCAGAGATGAATTTTGAAAAACGGAACAGTTCCTACTTTAAAACAACAACTGCGAACGCTGGCTAAGCCAAGGAGACATTATTAGCCTTATCACAGGGAGTGAGTTTACAGAGCCAATCTATGAGTTACCCTAAAATGATCTGTTAGCTAGATTTCTTTGTAAGCAAAGAAAAGAGATACAGAATGAGAAGGTTAAAAGCATTTTCTCAGCAACTTAGATGTTTGGATATGCCAACTGCTAAAAAGAGAAAAAGTAAAAAGCTTCATTAGCTTCTACTTTCAACTTTTCCCAGACATATTAAGCACTTCCAACTACTGACTCATGGGGACAATGAGGTAAATATTTGGGACCATCTAAGAAATAGAGTCAGAAAACAGAGACCAGAGAATTAATGGAATGTCTTGGTAAATTCCCATTCTTATTTATTTTCTTATAATCTGTCTGCTTCTTCATACTGAGTAGCAGGAATGCCTTAAAGAGAAAGACTTATATGTGCTTACTCTGGGAGAAAACATGGAGGAGCAATGAACACCCTCTAGAGCCCTGAGGAAAAAAGGATTTAAGTAAGGGACAGTAAACAGAGCTGAAAAGGGATAGGATCTCTGAGAAAAAAGGAAGCCTAAGGGAAACGAAGAAGAATAAAGGAGGAAAAAGCCTACAGGGCTATTATAGGAGGATTAATGATATGTTTGGATATAATGGACATGAGAATTTTCTATAATTCTAGTCCATTAAAGAAGATCCTTCTTTTTATTTTTGCTGTGATCCTGTTTGTTTTATTTGATGAGAAAGTACAGCCTGAAGCAAATGAATCTTGACCCTGCCAAATTCACTTACACCATATCCATCAAATACTCACAAATAGTAATTGCTGATAGGATCCTAGTCCTCAGAAAGGTGATAAACAATAACACCAGGAGTATCATTTAAAGGAATGAGACTGATCCTCTAATAATTTAAGGCCTTTGTACAGATTTACTCCATTGGAGGGAAAAAAAGGGGGGTAATTTTTTAATCAATTAGAACATTGCTATTCAACAAGCAAGTCATTAGTCTCCATGGGTATCAGGCACTTCTTACATTTGCTAGATTAACTCCCTGGAAAATAGAGAACCTAATGTTATGGATGAGTTGTTCAGAGACCTTCCTCCAACCATCACACTTCTTCAAATGTGAAAGCTTCAACCAGACTTCACCAACAGTCATTCAGATATAAATCTACACAATTAGAAGAATTTAGTAGATATGTAGTAATTGGTTGAATACGGAATAAATAGGTCAGGGGTGGGGGAGGCAGAGGGAGAGAGAAACTGATACAGACCAAAAGATACATATCAATAGATACTTAAGTCCAAAGTTTTGGGGATCAAAGCAAATGTGCATAAATTTAAAATAAACGCACTCTAAAGAATCAATCAGCTTCTTGGGATCCACAGGAGGTGGATAGACTACTTCATCAATATGCTTCCGATTACAGTAGGCATATGCTGTTGATACATGCATGAATACTTCCAGATTCTTCATTTGTTGTGCAAGCAGGATTAGCTGGCGTGTAGCAATCACATTCAACTGCACAGCATCTCTATAAAAGAAAAAGTGACAATGAAAAATTGGGAAGCTTTCCCAGTGAAAAAATTAGAAAGTCATTTATTTTACCTGCTTAAACAATTTTATCTTCATTAGAGAGACAAGGAGACAGGAGATTTTTGTTTCTTCACAATTGACCCCTTATGTCTAATTTTGTAGATTTTATTTCAATATAAAGTACATTCCATCAGTTGTATTTAAAAAGAAAGATTTTCAGATTATAAAAGAAGCCTCACACTAGAACTTAAAAAATAAAAGTACAAATTAAAATTTTAAATTACCCAGAAAGAAACACAGATAACTTCAGTCTTTGGCTTTTATATGTACATTTTGAAGTCATGCTAGACTGCTTTTGCACCTTGATTTTTAAAAGCATATTGTTTCAATATATGGAATTACAAAGAAGTAATCAGAATGGTTAAGTAATTTTAAAATGCTAAGGCAGAGTCACTAATAAGGGTAAAACAGTCAAAGAAAACTCCGAAACATTAAATTACATTAACATATAATCAACTAAGAATATGTTTATTTCCCTGTGTAGCAATTAATCCAAACACTTCTTAAAGACTAGCTTACAAAATTCAAAGGGGTACTATAATAAAAACGGGTACATTCTGTCACAAGAGACACATACAGGACTCAAAAATGATCTATATATTAACCTCTTTTTGAAATTTATCCAAAGTAAATAATTTTACAAATGCAAAAGTATATATGCAGAAAAATAATCAGTGAAGCATCTAGTAATAGCAAAAGCCTAGAGAGCCTTTCATTCACTATGAATGAAATGAATAAACTTTAACAAAGCAGGTATTTTATCACAATGAAAGAATAGTGTCATTTTAAATAATTATAATAACTATAAAAACATGGGAAATCTGTATGAAGATTTTTAAAACACAGGCATTACAAAGTAAAGCAGGATTAAGAACAAGACTCTCGAGTACCTGAATTCAAATTCTGGCCTGGCCTACCTCTCAGTGACCTTGTATAGTTCACCTGTAAATAGGAACTATAACAGAGTCTATCTACTAGGATTTATACAAAATTAAAAGAAATAAATAGCTTGCAAGTATTTAGCATTATTCCTAAATAGGCACTAAAACAGGCTTTCAATAAATATTACTAAAGGTAAAGAGATGGTGGATAGTTTTTGCTTGTTATTTGAACGAAAAAAAGTTGATATATTCAATACCAGTAATACTGTGAAAAAACTGGTAAAGTAATACACTGTTGGTGACTACACTGATAGAACTGATTCAAAGAGATTAAGACAAAGTACCAGAAAAAAAAAAAAAAGACAAAGTACCAGGAAGTACAGAAATGATGTAACTACTCCTCTAGTGAACCTACTGAAATTCACTCAAAGGAAAAATTTGTTCTTTTTAAAAAAGATTTTATTTATTTATTCATGAGAAACCGAGAGAGAGGGGCAGAGACACAGGCAGAGGGAGAAGCAGGCTCCCCACGGGGAGCCCAACACGGAACTCATCCCAGGACCCCAGGATCACGCCCTGAGCCAAAGGCAGACACTCAGTGAGCCACAAGGTGCCCCGAAAAACTTGTTCTAACATTAATTTTTCAAAGAAAGAAATGAAAATCCCCTAAATTTGTTATACCTAGTGAACATTATACATAAATTATGGCATATCAACATGGTGGAATACAATCATATCATAAAAGTTTTAACCATGAAAAAATCAGAAGTGTGGAAATTGTTTCCCCAAGTAAAATCAGTTCTATGTTTAAATTTTATGTAAAACAATGTATATTTGAAGACAGACCACAATGAGGATGTTTTTAAAATCACAATAGTTTTGAGTACTTTCCAAAATTCTTACATTTTCAGTATTAATGAAGAAAAAAAATCTAATTATTCTTTTAAAGGCCAGGATATGTCACTGATAGAATCTGATCCGCCTGACTCTAAAGCAGTGCTTTGGTATCTGTTCGCATTTGCAAAACAATGGAGATCGGAGGGTACTGTTTTGGAAGAGGTATACAGAAAATATTCTGTTACAGGTTCCTGAGGACAGGACAACAAGTTCTGGGTCACCAAGAACAAGAAATAATTCACGAGAGGAAAACTCCTGTGCATTATTTTTTCCTTTAATTTAACAGTATCCAAGGGTTCATGAAAACATACTAAAAGTAATTTTTTTTAAATGAAGTAATTGGTTTGTGGTCTTAAAATCATGAGAATATCTTTTTTCTTCCTTATCTCAACTGAGAAGGGAAAAATCTGCTCAAATGGAAATCCAGCAAAAAAGGCATTTCACAGAGAGGATACAGTCCACTAGACTGTAAGGCAATATGCTATTTTCTTTTGCATTTGTGAAACAATGAAGCTAGGGAGGGTAATGTTTTGGGAGCAGTACACAAAGGATATTCTGTTACAGGTTCCTGAGGATGGTAACAGAATTTCTGGGTCACTGAAAATAACGAATAACTTCAGAGAGAACACTCTTGTACCTTGTCTACTACCCCTGTGCCTGAGAGCCCAAACGTGATGGCACTTTATATGCCCACATAAGTAACTCTCAATATCACTGTAAGGCTAATAATCTCACTCTATTTTACCACCATCCAAGTTCTACTCCACTGAACCTCAGACTGAGATCCTGACTCTGATGTTAGATCAGAAAGCCAAAATAATAATAATAATAATAATATTCCCATGGTTTAATTATATGGAGTCATAAAGACATCTTAAATAACATTAGCTTTTGGAGGAGGAGCAAAATGAACAAATCTTTGTTAATTTATGGTCCACCATTAATGTCGACACAGAAGCCACTTCACAGAAAAAAAAGAATAAAGAACTCAACTTGAACTGGCAATAAATCTTGTTTACCTGTCTTAAAAACATATCCTGCTCAAACTCTGTGTTGATATACTTCTAAGACTTTAAACCAGAGATCTCATGCTTGGCATGACAGACACCTGAGAGTCAGATTGCTGGAGCTAATCCTCAGATACTCTGTAATATCTGAATTGATGCCTGGAAAACTATATATATATGTTACATATACATGATTTATAATCTATATGTAATATGTAGTTTATAATATATATTTATATATATAATACATATATTTATATTTTAAGATTTTATTTTTTATGTAACTTCTAGCCTCAATGTGGGGCTCAAACTTAGGACCCCGAGCCCAAGTCAAGAGCTGCATGCTCTACTGATTGAGCCAGCCAGGTGCCCCTGGAAAACTATTTTTAAAAAGTTCCTCAGGCCATTCTGATATCTCTTTCCCCTTTCCCCACTTCTGAGAAAATACTTCATACATGAGATCTCATCACTATTGCTGATTTTTTTTTTTTTTAATTCAACAAAGACATAGACACAGATATCTCGGGACCAATTAGTCAATCTTAAGGTAGGAGACCCAGACATCTATAACTTAAAATCACACACAGAGTCTCGCCACAAATAAAGATTCCTGGGGTTATTATCTAAAACCAGAGGGTCCAAATATTCCAAGTAGAGTCCAATTCTGCATTTTTAACACATTTTCCAGGAATTTTTAAGATTCATAAAGCATTCTGAAGTGGGAGAGTCGATGCCCTTAGACTCAACAACTTCTTGATCTTTTCTCATCATCCATCTCTACTTCTACTCCTTTCTCAATGCCTACTCGCACCTACTCAACATATCCCATGTTCATATTCACATATTATCCTATTCAAACTGCTGCATCTCTAAAATCTCATACTAAGAATTTCCCCCAGACCACCCCTCCACTTCCCCCCATAAGCCTGTTTTCTGTCCTCATCATGGTCTCCAGTTTCTTGCTATGGTTTTACTCTCAACTCCACTAGCCCTATATCCCACCTTCACTTTCTTTATTACCTTAGGAACACCAGACCCCAGGATCAACTATTTAATTTAAGGAATTCCTTTTATTATCCTCAGTATCATTCTCCCTTCATTTTTTGCCAGTATTTCTTTACAATCCCTTAATCTTAATACCCACTTTTTCCCACCTCAAGATTTATAAATTATCATATCTCAAAATAAATGCATACTACCACCTCTCAATTCTTATAGCACTTAATGTATGCTCTTCAGTAATTTCTTACTTTCTACCCTACACTATGATTATTTAGGCAAATCTATCTCCCTTTTAGACTATCTGGACTTTGCAAACAGGATCTGTGTGCAATTTCTTGGTTTTTCCCAAAATAATGGGTATAATGTTGGGAGTAAAATCTGGATTATTTTTTGCCCTGGTAATAAAGTCTGTGTCATTTTTAAATTTTTGAGTAAACTTAAAAAATGATTATAAAGAGTAACTATTTCTTAAGCAGTTACTACATGCCAACTTACAGTATTCTAGAATGCCTGGCCCAAATATAATCTTGCAATATCATCATTTACAATACCCATTAAAACTGCTTTACCAAAAACAATAATTTCAGTTAAATGACTAAGGTTACGTCAGTAAAGGCAATAAATTTTATTATTCATCTATATATCCTCCTTGCACTATGAGATCACTAGTAAGAGAAGAAAGAATAATGAATAGATTTCCCTTTCATTAATGGCAGACTTGCTTACCCCAAGGGGAATGGAAAGAGAGAAAGAAGGTCCTTCTCATAAAGATTACTTTTGAGTAGTTTCACCCTAATTAATGTTGTCTGTTTGCAAATCCATTTCCCCTTTAAAAGCACCTAATTTTTCCTTTAAGCTAATAAGGACTATTCCACAATTATCCAGTAAATATGTATCTTTTTTTTTATTGAAAACAGTTTCAAAAGACTGTGTGCGCTTTCTTTTGGTTATGAAAAACAATGAAAGCTAGAACTATGGGGGGAAATATCTGTTAGAGTATTTAATATTAAAAACCTACCTATTATCACAATATCCAAAGATAATAAGTGGCAAGTATAAAAAGCTGTATATAAATACACATATATGTACACACATCTTTTATGAAAGTGAGATTCTAACTATAGCTCTACTAAGATTCTTTTGTCACTTTTGAATCATGAACACATGATGGTTATACAGAAACAACTAAAAAGTAAATAAATTATTATCACCAGATAATAAAGGATAAACTCAAAGTTAGAGATAAGGTATGTAATTCCAAAGCTCATGTCCTTTCCAGTACACAGTGCTGCCTCAGCTTCCTCAAGTATAAAATGCACTTGCTCACAATATTACAGTGGTAACATTAACATAGAAAAAAATAATGAAAGAGAAAATTTACCCTGAAAACTACAAAGTACAATTAAAGAAATGTAAGTGACTATGACAGTGCCCTCACCTGGAATATGGATAAAACTTACTGTAATGCTTTGGTGCTGAATTATCACATTATATAATATCAATTAAGGCTTATACTTTTATATCAAAGACTTTATGGGAAATAATCTCAAAACCCTTTATAAACAAAACTTAACTTAAAAACACTTTAAGAAGGGTTTCAAGTATTTGTAAAACCTAAAATAGTCTGCACTATTTTAACTGGTATAAGACCATACAATTAGGTTAACATTATAAAACTGTATTTTTTAACACACTATCAAAAAGAATCCTCTGAATTAAGCACCATTATTTGATAATGCATATTTTAAAAACACTAGTAAACGTTTAAAACATTATTTTTTTCTTGAAACAGGCATTTTGACAGAAGTCCAAATTATTTTATTTTTTTTTAAAGATTTTATTTATTTATTTGAGAAAAAGAAAGAACGAGCAGTGGGGAGGGGCAAAGGAACAGAGAGAAGCAGACTCCCTGATGAGCAGGAAGCCCAATGCTGGGCTTATTGTTCCCAGGACCTGGAGATCATGACTTGAGCTGAAAGAAGATACCTCACTGACTGAGCCACCAAGGCACCTCTTTCATCTTTTTTTTTCAAATTATTTTTTTAATTAAACATATGTCCACTGCTGCCTGTCCCTAACAATGCTACCAAGTTCTAAAACAAAGACAAGGTATGGCTTAAATTTATTAGCCATTTTATCTTACTGTGCAGAACCTGAGCTCAATTTTTTTTTTTCTAATTTTCAGGTGAATATGTGTGGGATAGAAAAATAAAACTGCTGAGGTGCAGGCTTCTGAAAGAATGAAGGGAAGAAGAAACAAACAGTTGTTAAGACTGATACACTTACTGAAGGTAAATTTCTCTTTCTTCTATTCCATACTTCCCTACCCTACAGTTAAATTCAAGGCAACTTCTAATACGCAGACACTAGCTGTCCAATATTTCTAAACTAATAATAAGAAGAAAATTCTCTTAACACTCTTTAAGACATAGAAAGCTACCATTAACATAGGGCAGTTTCAAATCACTTTCAAAACAATCTGACTAAAAAGAATTCAAATTTTTAAACTGTGATGAAGTTCAAATATCATATAAATACCTTTACTTACCTTAAATTTTCATTAAACCTTACTGTAGCTGCACAGTGGAATATAATATTGATAGAATCTATGATGATCTCTTTATCTTCTTCACTAAGAGCCAGTTTAGGTTGGGTGAGTTCACTGTTGATCGCTATAACTTTCTCTCTAAAATCTGGATTTTCATCTCTCAATCTGTCAAAGAGCTAGCCAAGGGGAAAAAATATTTTAGAACAATATTTTTCAACTTTCTAAAACCCTTGGCACCCCACCAAGGGTCACTTCTGAAAACTTCAACTATGTTAATCCTAAAGTTGCCATTCTTAACTGCTATCATTCTGTATAGAAAACAGCCTATGAAACCCACATTATCATCCCCATTTTACATATGAGGAATCTGAGATGCAGAGTGGTTAAGTAACTTGCCAAGGACACAGAACAGGTACTTTTAAGAGTTATATTTGAAGTGCCCATGCTTTTGCTGACTAAACTATATTGTACTGTTCCTCAAAATAGACTTAAGCAGTATAGACATCAGGACAATGTTTAAAATGATAATTCAGACTTCTAAAACCCCAATCTTAATTTATGACTTCATTTTATTTTGCTTTTATTCTGTTGCAGTAGATTACAGTAAAATACCATTATTGTCTATATCAAGTGTGAGGCCAATATTTTTGAAGAAGAAGAAAAAAGTAAATATGCTGATGGAAAAAAAAAGTTGGTGAGGAAATATGCAAATTAGAATCTGGACAAACTTGAGAAATACCATATATACAGGATTCTAACCCCAAAATTCAATATCCTTAAGGATACTAGAAGAAATAAATTAAGTAAAAAATCAGTTAGATCCCAAGGTGATTTTAGTGGCAAAGGCACATTCGATTTTGAGTCAAATTTAATTTTTCATCCCAGATTTTTTTAAAGGAACATTGATGCTATCTCCAGATCACTGCTCTTTTACATTTTGACTCTCCACTTCATTTAAAATCCATACTTGTGGTTTAAGCAGAGATTCTGAATCTGGAAAGAAAGTCTATATGGTATATAGAATGCTCACTTATCTTCCGAAGTGGATATAACAGTGTTGCCCCTTCCACTACTGTTAGGTAGTGACTTCAGTATTAATGTGTTCCTTTATTAATTATTAAATATCTACTAAGCATTTCAGATGAGCAGGCACCTTCTAGACACTGAGAAAACAAAACAACAATCTTTGCCTCAAGCTATTTAGAATCTGACAGGAAAAACCAAACAAGTAAACAAACAATTAAGATACGCCGTTAAAGGTAACATTACAGGGCTAGGAGTCTGTACAGGAGAAAGAACTAACCCAAATGAAGAAGGACCAGAAATTAAAGAATAGTGTTCCAGGCAAAGAAAGCAGCACATATAACCACCTAGAAATAAGAGAGCATTAATGTTTGGGGAATTAAAAATAATTCAATACAACTTGGCCAATGACTAAGAATGAGGGATAAGTACTTGTGAGCTCCACAAGGAAGGGATCACATCTGTTTTGCTCAGCACTCAGGTCTTAGTTAGCCCAATGCCTGGCAAGATGTAGACATGATCAATGTATGTTATGTGAATACATCCATTAGGTGGAAAAGTTGGGAAGAGAATCTAGTACACTTATGGAGACACAAGTTCAGTGTTCTGAATGCTGGCTATAAAGGGCCTGTGCGATACCCGTAAGACAGGTCTAGTAGAGGTAAATGGCTCTGCGGGTCTGGAGCTCAGGCAAAAGAAGAGCCAGACTACCCATACAGATTTTACTAACCACATACAGGGAGCCCTGGGAAGAAAAGACCACCCAGGTAGCAGTGGTGATGAGCACCCGTGGTTCAGACTAGATGAAGCTTTTCCCAAATCTAATTTAAAATACAACCATTTGTCTCACTTAAGAGAGTGCTGAGTAATCACCTAATTGGATCTAGTAAGAAAAGATCAAGGCCTAGGACAGAACTCTGAAGAATATTGTTTAAGGGGCAAGCAGGAAAAAAGCAACCTGAGGAATGCCCAGAAAAGTCCTTTAACACCTTGAATTCATACTTTTCATTCTCTCACACTGCCAATGACCTTTAACTCCTCTTCATATCAGATATCTCCAACCACCAAGATAAGCTCATGCTGCTTCCCAAGTTCATGTCAAACCTGATACTCTTCCTGTCTCTAGCCACCATCTCTTTATTCAATACTATCTCTTCTGGTGCTTTTAATCCACCGGCACACCCCAATCAGTTCCTACTTGACTATGTTCACTAATACCCTCTTTGAGATACCTTATTACCTTTCCAGAATTTATTTTGTGGTCAATCCTCAATTAATGGAGTTTCTTTTCCTGGAGACATTCATCAGTGGTTCTCACCTTGGGGAAATTTTACCCCCAAGGGAACATCTGGTGATGTCTGAGACATTTTTCATTGTCACAACTGGGAGGTGGGTGGAGCGGGGAGGAGATTCTGGCATCTAGTGGGTAGAGGCCAAGAACGCTACTAGTCACCCTATGATGCACAGGACAGCTCCCTATAATAAAGAATTATCCTGTCCAAAATGTCAATAATGCTTAAGTTGAGAAACTACTATAAAACAATGTCCCACTATGATATATGCTTTTTGCCTATGCTCTTTACTCCTATTTCAAAATTATAGCAGGCTTTATCTATCAGTTTCTTACTAAATTCAAATGTGCATTTTTTGATACCTGACATAAAAAGAACTCATCTTACTGACTTACTAGCAATGCTACACATAATGGGGAGACCACAGAGGAGATGCCCAAATCTTTGACATTTTACGCAGGCTCTCAATTCCAGCCAAGACTTTAACCTCAGTAACTGCTCCTATCCAGTCTCTCGTGACACTTCTACACTCCCTCTTCCTTCCCTCTTTCCTCTTAAAAACCCTCTGGCCCAAAGGCTCCATTAAGGCAAGGATTCTATTTTATTTATCCCTCAGTTCAACCCCTTACATCAAATCAAGTACTCAATACTGAGTATGCACAGTAAATGTTTTCTGAAATATAAAAAATGAGTAACAATAAATAACCTCTTACTAGGCAAGGACATCGTTGGGAGGGGGATTAAAACATACTAATTACAAGTGATTAAAAGGTACTAGATACTACCTAATTAACTAAAAAATCACATAGCTTCTATACTAAACTTACTATCAATGAATGTCAGATAAATTCATTCACTGAGAGAATTCAAAGCTTACAATTATGAAATAATTTTACTCCAGATCATTTCAATTTTTTCTTAGCAATATTTTTCTAAAGGTTCAAAATGCATGACCTATTCTTGTATTCTAAACAACCTCTCTGTCATCATGTTCTTATTTGTCAAACGGGAATATGTTACTTTGCTACTTCCTAACACTGCTGTGGGGAACAACCAGTGCTTACCAATTTTTAAGTGGTATCAAAGGATGTTTGGCAGCACACTGGGTAGTTAGAAACTACCTTGTAATTATTTATTATTCTGAATACTACCTAAGATATCTATTAATTATAAATAACAGGTCTCAAATATTCTAAAAACACATTAAATATCTACCATATAGGTATTTTAGAACTTGTTACACAATTTTGCCCATCACAGAGGAAAGTTATTTTCTCCTACTCATCACAAGACATACCCAGTTTATTGCCATCCTGTAGAATTTTTTTTTTCACTAACTTTTTTCAGGACACTGAAGAAGCAAACTGAACTGTTGAGGATTACAGTAATTATATATACAAAAACATACTCTCTTCTCAATCATTTCCCCCACTTACCTTGCCACTAATTACTTCTTCTACTCGCTCTTGGGGTGTCTGTCCAGCTTTCTGTCTCACCAAAACATACACTGAATTCACCTTAGGACAAGACCTCAGCAACTTTTCCAGAAGTACCTTCCCTAGGAAACCGGTAGCTCCAGTGAGGAGGACATTCTTGCCTTCATAGTATTCTGGTATTGAAACCATTCTGATCCTAAGGAAAACATAGCAAATAAATATCAGTTCAAAGATTTATGTTAATTCTTCTTACTAAAAATCTCTTGCCATTGAAATAAATATTTTAAAGGATAGACAAAAATTAAAGTCAATGTTAAAAAATGGGGACCTTATCCTCTGGGTCATTGTAGGAAGGTGAGAAGAACAACAAACTGCACAACTGGTTTCTGATCTCAGCGTTTACCCCCTGGATCACCTCCGACAAGTAACTCACCTTTTCTGCACCTGGGTTTCTTTAGTACTGTTTATATTAAATGACTTCTAAAAGTTCCTTCCAACAATATGAACCCCAAATCTTCACTTGAACCTCAGTTAAACCCTACAGACCAATGAATCCTATTTCTCTGTCTCCAAAAGGATTTATAACACCAAATACAGGTCAGCAGTAAGACTCAATTGCTAGCTTGTATAACATGGCAAGGTATCAAATTCACCTATCATCACCAGTTGGAACAAGAAAAGGAAACACCAAGTCCTTCTCTTCCATGTCTGTAGTGACAATATATCCAAAAGGTGCTTTAAATCTCCCTTTTAAAAAAGTCACAGTAAGAAATACTTAGGCTGACTTATCCTCCCTGTCCAAATTCTACTAAAACAGCAGAAAAGATAGTGTACTAAGAGAACAAACAAAAGAACCATGATGAATGGAAAAAAACAAGATGCAGAAGGATTCATGCAGTATGTCACTATTCAAAGCTCAACACATTCAAAACAATGCTCTTTATTGTTTAGAAATGCACATACACACAATAATATTAATAGATGCATGAGAAGGAGTGCAATACAATCAGAGAAGAAAATAGGAACTTCACTTGTATTTATGGGGTTTGGGGGTTTTTTGTTGTTGTTTTGTTTTTAAGATTGTATTTATTCATGAGAGACACAGAGAGGCAGAAACAAAGGGAGAAGCAGGCTCCTTGCAGGGAGCCCAATGTGGGAGACTTGATCCCCAGACCCGGGATCACACTCTTGAGCTAAAGGGAGACACTCAACCGCTGAGCCACCCAGGCATCCCTTGTATTTCTGTTTTAAGCTCAGGAGTAGATATGTGTTTTATGTCCAAATTTTTCATAATGATAAAAATAATAAATTTATCACAATCTGAAGATAAGAAGTAGACCCATTAACAAGCAGAAAGGAGGGAAGGAAAGAAGGAAAGTATTTCTAGAAGAAACAGACACAACTAAATTGACAGAGAAGCCATAGCAAAAGAAATAGCAACTCAGGCAAAGCAAGCACAGGAGAGAACTTACATGGGGGCAAGAGCTCTCCCAACTCCCTGAATAGAGAACACCAAGCTCAGGATCAAGAAGCTGAATTGAAGCACAGGGAAATCAAGGTAATTAGAGGATTGCTCACACAACAGCTGAGCCACTCATGACAGTCTTACTTCCTGTATAAACTTGAGCTCCCAAGGCTTAGTATCCAGATCTGCTGAGAACATCCAGCATGGGTGCTAGGGACAAAAGAGAAGTAGGGCTGAGCCTGACATTTCTCCTAACAGCCACAAATCCTGGTCGGGGAGGTGGAGAATCAGGACAGAGGAAACCAAAGCAACCAAAAAACGTCTCGCAGCACTTGAGGCCCAGAATCAATTTTAGGTCCTAAGCCTATCTGGCTGCTGTTGGCCCTTAAAACAATCTCATGCATAACTCTTGATCAGTAATCTCCCTTAGAGAAAAGCTCTTTTGGAAAAACAGAGCTCAAAAAACTGAGAAGAAGCCAGTATCAGCCACCAAAACCAATCATCCTTGTCCTTTGTAAATATGAATAGATAACCAAGGATCACCAGATATTTAAGAAATATCTAACAAAATTAAGAAGGACCAAAATGAAAAACAATAGAATCAATCACAAAGGAAACGAAGATAATGAAAAACTTAAAGAAAATTTAAGTTCTAACAGAAATTCTCCAAGCCATTACAAGAATATTGTATCCATAAAATAAACTACTATGAAAAAGGAACAGAATAAGAAAGCATGTGAAAATCAGAAATTCAAATGTACAGAGAAAAATCCAATAAATACATAAACTATTAAATGTAAATGAATTTTAAAAATAAATGTAAATGAATTTAAAAAGGTCACTAAATACAAGGTTTATATGGAAAAAAGCAAATGTATTTCTATACATCAGCAACACAGAAAATGAAGTTAACAACAAAAACACTATATACCATTTATCACACCATCCAAACAGCAAAATACTATAGAAAATAGCCAGTACTGATGAGGACACAGAGAAACTGGAACCTATGTACATTGCTTGTGGGAATGTAAAGTGGCTCAACTGCTATAGGAAAGGCTGGTGGTGCCTTAAAAAGTTAAATACAGAATTATATGTCCTTGTAATTCCACTCCTAGATATATACCACCCCCCAAAACTGCCAACAGGTATTCAAACAAGTACATGTACATGTATGTTTATAGCAGTATTGTTCGCACAGCCAAATAGTACAAACAGCTCAAAATGTCCATCAACAGATGCATGGATAAACAAATTATGGTCCATATCCACAATGGAATACTATTCAGCCATAAAAAGGAATGGACTGACACATACTACAACAGGGGAGTGAACTTCAAAAACATACTAAGTGACATAAGCCAGATACAAAACATCACATAGTATATAATTCCATGTATAGAAATATCCAGAATAAATCAATCCATAGAGACAAAATGCAGATTGGTGGTTGGCAGGGGTGGTGAGGAGAGTGGACAGTGGGGAGAAACTGCTTAAGGAGTTTTACTCTGCAGTGATGGAAATGTTTTGGACCTCGATGGAGTTGATGGTTGCACATTACAAAGTTGGTGGTTATAAATGTACTAAATGCCACTGAATTCTTCACTTTAAAATGGTTAATATAGGGCAGCCCGGGTGGCTCAGCAGTTTAGCGCTGCCTGTGGCCCGGGGTGTGATCCTGGAGACCTGGGATCGAGACCCATGTCGGGCTCACTGCATGGAGCCTGCTTTTCCCTCTGCCTGTTGTCTCTGCCTCTCTCTCTCTCTCTCTCTCTCTCTTTCTCTGTGTCTCTCATGAATGAATAAATAAAATCTTTAAGTTAATTAATTAATTAATTAAATGGTTAATATATTGTGTAAATTTTACCACGATAAATTGTTTTTAAACTACCAAAAGTTAGAAGTAAGTCTGAAAGGTATTTGAGAGCTCTCTTCTGAAAACTACAAGACAGAGAGAAATTAAATAATACCTAAATAAATAGATACACAATGTACATTCTTGGATTAGAAGACATCTTTATACAATGTCAGCTCACCATCCTTAGATTCAATACAATCCCAATCAACCTGTAAGCTGTTTTACATGTGGATGGAAACTAAGATTCTAAAATGTTGTGGCAATAGAAAGGGACAAGAATAGCTAAGACATACACTAAGAATAACAAAGCTGGAGAACTTCAATACCATACAACAAGTTGTATTATAAAGCTGCAGGAATGTGGTATTGGGACAAAGAATAGTGCAGTCAATTCACTATCCCTATAGAAAATGAATCCTGACTTCTACCTAATACCACACACAAAAATGAATTCTAGATAAACACCTAAAGATGAAAGGTATCAAGAGGAGGACAGAACAGCTCCATGATCTTGGGGTAGGCAAATATTTATTAAATAGGACACAAGAAGTGTGTCCTAACCAGAAAACAAAAATACTCATAAACTGGAAGACACCAAAATTAAGTTCATCCCATAGTACTATTAATAAAGAGAAAAGGCAAATTAAAGTAAAAGATATTTGTAGTAATAACAAATGATTACTATCCAGAATATATAAAGAACTACAACTCAATGAGAAGAGATATATCCATAGAAAAATGAGAATGGCTTGGGGGAAGCATAAAGGAGAGTATCCAAATGGAATTACCAAAGAAGATCCAAATAGCCAATTAGCACATGAAAAGGGGGCTCACCTTCATTAGTTACCAAGTTAAAATCACAATGTTATCCCAATACACTGTCCCCAATATGGCTAAAATGAAAAAGACAGACAATAAGTGGTATTGGTAAGGATCCAGAGAAACTGCAACTTTCACCTACTGCTGGAGGAAGTATAGGTTGGTATAACACTTAGCAAAAGTGGTATTACATACTGGGGCTGAACACTTACATATCATATGACTTAGCAATTCAACTCCTAGTTATATACCCAAGAGAAATGAGTACATATGCTCACCAAAAAACTGATAAGTATGTTTATAGGAGCACTGTTTCTATTGGCCCCAAATTAAAACAACTCAAATGTCTGTCGACAGTATCTTGTATACATTAATTGCATATTCATACAATGGAATATTTTAAAACAATGAAATGAAGGAACAATCACTATATACAATATGGATGGGTCTCACAAAGAGAACACTGAGTCAAAGAGGTCAAACATACAAAGTGTATACTATATAGTGTCATTTACATAAAATTCAAAAACAGGCAAAGCTCATCAGTTAAAGGTTAGAACAACAGTTATCTTACAAAGAAGAGGTAGTGACCAGAAGGGGGTGTGAGGGAGGCTTCTGAGATACTGATAATCTATTTCTTGATGTAGATTGGTTCATTTTTTAAAAATTCAACAAGCTGTACATTCAAGATTTATGGACTTTCTTAACATATGCTATATACCAATAAAAAGTTTACTTTAAAAAATAAAAACATCGTATGACCATATGTCTTGGTTTCCCTGGAATAAACTTGGTTTATACATGCTATCCCAGCTTAAGGAGCCCTCTTAAGTATTTCAGTTTATACAATAAATTATATAGTTACTCTAGTTATAACCCACTTTAGATCTAAATAAAACTATTTCAAGATTTCAGTGACTAAAAGCCTAATTAAAACAATAGCATGTTAAAGATAAAATGTTAATAACCTCATAGGGGAGATATGAAGAAAACTGTGTACCAATATACCTAACAAATCAGGCAGGTATTAATAAAAATTATATGGTAATTACATGTTAACCATAGTGTACTTAGAACATGGCCTAGATGGGGATCCCTGGGTGGCTCAGCAGTTTAGCATCTGCCTTCCACCCAGGATGTGATCCTGGAGTCCCAGGGTTGAGTCCCACGTCAGGCTCCCTGCATGGAGCCTGCTTCTCCGTCTGCCTGTGTCTCTGCCTCTGTGCCTCTGTCTGTCTGTCTCTCTCATGAATAAATAAATAAAATTAAAAAAAAAAAAAGAACATGGCCTAGAACAATCACCTGATTCTCTGAGCTTCATTTTCTTCATATGTAAGAGTTTATTCAATAAAATATTTATTAAGCACCTACTAGACACCAGGCACAAGAAAATTTTCCATGGGTGTACATACACATTTAAAATAGAAAAATATATCAGGCAGGCTTCCCTTTAATAACTGAGGATTTACAGCCTGAATATATGATTGGCTCAACCCTAAACTAATAAACTACATACTTTCTTTCCTCATCTACAAAGACAACTTCCCTCTAAACCCTAAATAGCAAATCTGTTAACACAAAATAGCAGAAAATCTTTATCAAACCTGATTTTTACTAGTTTCAGGTAACTAGACAAAGCTATTTATTTACATGTGACTTACATGTTTTTCTTCATAGAAGAAAGAACAGACTTTCTACAAGTTTCCCATTTTTATCTCTTTGCTACCAAAAGCTTGACAGGCCTTAAGTATTTTAAAACTCTATGTCTAGGTATTCTTGATTCCTTTCATCCACCAATACATTTATTTCACCATACTAATTTATTGGCAAAGCTAGCACAAATAAGAATTCTTTCAAGGCAAGTCCAGGCCTGTCATATCTTCCACACAGTCAGTCCTGCCAGTGTAGCCAGAAGCTACTAGAAAATTGAAAGCCAGGAAAGAAAATGCTGCCAATCCTTCTAGAGCATGCTGTTTTAATTCCAACTGCGTGATTCTATTATATAGCAAGATATCTAAGCGCCTATCATCTGCTGACAAGTAAGTAGCTGCAGCATTGCAACACTGAGGAAAAACAGCAGCACTGCCATTCCTGTGTGCTGGGGCGGAGGGGCTATGAAATGTGATTCATATTTATTTTTACTGTTCTTGAGCTGTCTTTTAGAAAACATCACTTAACAGTGACAGCTGAGTTTTTTTTTTTTTTTTTTTTCAAAAAGTATCTCATCCTCACAGAACTACAACAAATACTAAAATTTGTATGGAACCATAAAAGACCCCAAATAGCCAAAGCAATCTTGTGAAAAAGAAACAAAGTTGGAGGTATCACAATCACAGATTTTAGGGTACACTACAAAGCTGTAGTAACCAAAACAGTATGGTACTGGCACAAAAACAGACACACAGATTAATACAATGGAATAGAGCTCAGAAATAAACCCACACTTATATGGTCAATTAATCTATGACAAAGAAAACAAGAATATACAATGAGTCAAAGACTCTCTCTCCAAGAAATGGTGTTGAGAAACTGGACATCTACATGCAAAAGAATGAAACTGGACCACTTTCTTACACCATACACAAAACTAAACTCAAAACAGATTAACGACCTAAATGTGATGTGAAACCTGAAACCATAAAACTCTGAGAAGAAAAAACACAGGCAGTAATCTGACTTCAGCCTTAGCAATATTTTTCTACATGTCTCCTCGGGCAAGGGAAATAAAAACAAAAATAAACTTCTGAGACTATGCCAAAATAAAAAGCTTTTGCACAGCAAAGGAAACCATCAATAAAATGAAAAGGCAACCTACTGAATGGGAGAAGATACTTGTAAATGATGTATCCAAAATACATAAAGAAGTATACAACTCAACACCAAAACCTACAAATAATCCAATTCAAAATGGGCAGAGGACCTGAATAGAGATTTCTCAAAAGACATACAGATGACCAAGAAGCACATGAAAAGATGTATAACATCACCAATTATCAGGGAAATGCAAATCAAAGCCACAATGAGTTATCACCTCATACCTGTCAGAATGGTTAGTTACCAAAGACAAAAAAAAAAAAAAAAAAAAAAATCACATTGTTGGTGAGGATGTAGAAAAAAAGAAACCCTCATGTGCAATTCAGGGGAATGTAAATTGGTGCAACCATTGTGGAAACAAGTATGGAGGGTCGTCAAAAAATTAAAAATACAATTACCCTCTGACTCAGTAATTCCACTACTAGGTACCCAAAGAAAACAAAAGCACTAATTCAAAAAAATATGTACTCCTATGTTCACTGCAGCATTATTTACAATAGCCAAGATATGGAAGCAGCCTAAGTCTCCATAGATGAATGGGTACAGATGTGAGATATAGATATCTCTACACACACACACACACACAATGGAACATTACTCAACATAAAAAAAAGAGTGAGATCTTAGCATTTGGGGCAACAAAGATGGACTAAGAGGGCGTTATGCTAAGTGAAAGAAGTCTGACAGGGAAAGACAAATACCATATGACTTCACTCATATAAATGAATGAGTGAAGAATACAAATGAATAAACAAAAGGTAGAAGTGGACCCATAAGTACAGGAAAACAAAACAAAACAAAACACTAGTGGTTGCCAGAAAGAAGGGTCAGGGGAATAAGCAAAAATGGGTGAAGGAGAGTGAGAGGTTTAGGCTTCCAGTCATGGAATTAGTAAGTCACAGGGATGAAAGGTACATTATAAAGAATTTAGTAAATGGTATTGTAATAGAGGTTTTTGGTAACAGGTTGTGGCTACACTTGTGGGTGGTACAACTACTTGTTGCAACACTATGTTGTACACCAAAGCTAATGTAACATTGTGTGCCAGCTATACTTCAATTAAAAAAAAAAAAAAAAAACTTTTTCTGGGATGTCTGGGTGGCCCAGTGGTTGGGTGTTTGCCTTCAGCCCAGGACATGATCCTGGAGTCCTGGGATCAAGTCTCACATCGGGTTCTGTGTATGGAGCCTGCTTTTCCCTCTGCCTGTGTCTCTGCCTCTCTCTCTCTCTCTCTCTCTCTCTCTCTCATGAATAAACAAAATCTTAAAAAAAAAAAAAATACCTTCTCTTATGGTTCCAAAGTTAAGGAGGCAGAAATCATTTAAAAGACTAGTAAATATCACTATTACTTTCAAGGTTTTCTTGCTAAAGTGGGTTTTCCCAGTGGTTTTACATTAGGCATTTATATTTACATTAAGAAAATATATTACAAATGTACTTAAATGGAGATACAGTCACTTACTTCGTACATTACAGTCCAGATGCTGCCACTTTGAAGCCAGGAGATCCTAAGATAAAATTACTACTCTGAACTTGTATCCTTATCAGTAAAAAAAAGAACATGCAATAGAGGTGTCATGGGCAAAAAGAGCCTGAAATAGCCTCAAATAGAGAAACCAGAGAGAAGTTCCAAAATAGCACTCAGTCAACATAAACTGCACCTTTGTAACACAACTATGCTCTCATAATAAATGTCCTAATATTAGTGGAAGGCTAATCATGTTGTCTCAATTAGTTTTAAAAACTTAGTTAAGATAAATGAGTAAAGATCAGGTCTTCTCTCTCATTTTAACTTTTTTAAAAAGAGTTCTTTCAATAGATACAGCTATTAAAGTAAGAGCCTAGGGTATTACAATCACCAGAAAAAAAAAAAAAAATCTAGCAAAGAAAAAAAAAGTCAGCTCTTCAGTGCCAAGAAATGGAGATTCCTTTCCCTGTATTAGAGCTAAAAACAACTCAAATTAAAACTCTTAATACTCTTTCAACTAGTTGTTTCAGACACTTGCTAAGCAGAGAACAATTATTCAGAGAGTAGGGCATGGTAAGAAGGAATGAGAGGCAATTCCAGGGGCTTGAAGCCAAGTTTTATAAAAGGCTCACCAGTGATGAGAAAAATACATAACAAAGGGAAGAAAGGAAAAGGAAACTCTATCAAGCACAAAAAACCTCATATCTCCATGCTTTCAGAAACAATCTCCTATAAGTTTCCTTAATAATCATCTTGTCTGGGGAACCTGGGTGGTTCAGTGGTTAAGCATCTGCCTTTGGCTTAGGGAGTGATCCCAGGGTCCTGGGATAGAGTCCCACATCAGGCTTCCCAAAGCAAGTCTGCTTCTCCCTCTGCCTACTTCTCTGCCTCTCTCTGTGTCTCTCACGAATAAATAAATAAGATCTTTTTTAAAAATTATAATAATTGTCTTGCCTTAGATTGCTCAGCACATCTGCAGGCAGAGCTGAATTTGAACCAATATCTTCAAACTAAATCCCACATGGAGGGATGGGGTGCAGGCAGGGAATTAGGTTTCTACTTGTCCTATGAGGTAAAAGTAAAGGTAAAGGTAAAGGTAAAAGCATCAACTCATGGATAAGGACTTGAGTGCACAACACTAGAAGAGAGGTTCAGAGAAAGTGAAGTTGGAAAAAATGATCTGGAAGGTTCATTTTATTTTGTACAATTTCCTACAGGAGGAAACAGAACAGCATTCTTCACTACAGGGCCTTCTTGGCATGTAACAGACAAAAATTTGCTTCAAAGAAATTTTAATATATGAAATAAGGCAAATTCTGGCTGGCAAATCCACATTATTCTACAGTAAGAGTTAATGGGCCTAACTAACAACACAGAAAGAACAGAACTGGTTTGGGTAGACCCTTATACAATTAAAATTTAATTTTAAATTAAAATTTAAAGGCAATTAGATCTTACAAGGACTTCCTTGGGGGCCATTTCCAGAGGCAGCCAACAGAGGGAACAGAAGAGGTCCACTGTCAAAGAGAACTTGACTCAAAGACCATCTAGTTGGGCTTTATTATTGTCACTCTCAGTCTGAATAAAAAAGATCTTTTTTTTTTAAAGATTTTATTTATTTATTCACAAGACACACACACACACACACACACACACACAGAGGCAGAGACACAGGGAGAGGGAGATGCAGGCTCCATGCAGGGAGCCCGACGTGGGACTCGATCCCCAGTCTCCAGGATCAGGCCCTGAGCTGAAGGCGGCGCTAAACCACTGAGCCACCCGGGCTGCCCTGAATAAAAAAAGATCTTATCCTCAGGTTAAGAAATATGTGCTTATCAAAAGTAAGTGGATTTATTTCCAACTCTGCTCCACCCAACCCACTGAAAGAGCCTACCTAGGCAGAATCATTCATTGGAATGTTAGAAATAAAAAACGCAGGTCAGTAGAGAGGAGAATAAGACAGAGTAGAAGACAAGAAGCTCTGGGGTCTTAAGATAAACAACACATTCAAACATGTTTCTACAAATATCTATGCCAAAGTAATCCTAAGGATCACTGAACTTTGAAAACACGTATGGTACGTAACTATGAGAAGTGTTGTGTGAGGGAGCAGGGAGGATCAGAATATACACCTTAAAATAGGTCACTGTGGCATACGGATTACTTTGAGATAAAAGCAATTGAGATTTAACAGATGCAGAAAGAAGTCCTCCCTGAGCTTCCCCAACCTGACTAAAAGCAGAAACTTCGGAGAAATGAGCACTGCCATAATGAGGACTCTGGGGGAGTTTCATGGCCAAGAAGAAGTAAATAAAGATAGCACTGAGATGAGTCTGCACAACAAACCTTACTAAAATAATCTCTATCTTCTATTACTTTCCCCATATACTTATCTTCCTACAATGTACTGCTGCTTCTAGAAGCACAAACGACTTTGCCTATGTCTAGCCACTTAGCCATATTTTTTTTGCATTTTTAATTAGCTTTATCTTTTAAATTGTTTTTTATTTTAATTCCAGTAGATTAACATGCAGTGGTATATTAGTTTCAGGTGTACGATACAGTAATTCAAAAATTCTATACATTGCTGGTGCTCATCATAAGTGTACGCTTTAATTCCCATCACCTATTTCACCCATCCTCCCATCCATCACTTCATAATTTATCATCCTATGTTAATACAATACATAAGCTTCCAAGTCTTACCACCGCTCTTTGGGTTTTCATGTCTTTCGGTGACATGTAAAGCCTAGTGCACACACACACATAAAAACAAACTAGAGCACATGCACACACCCCTTTCCTCCTGTTAATCTGTCTTTTGTCAGTTTAATTAGCAGGCACCAGCCATAGAACTAAAAGGGTAGGAAAAAAGTGTTTCCTCCCCTACATAAGTAGGAAACTAAATCCCATTTTCAGTACTGTATGAAATCATACCCTGCTATATGCTTTTTCCTGCTAAATAACATAGGTCATCCTTTGTGGAAACAAGCCTTACCTATAACCTGATATCATGATATAGTAGGAACTCTTGGGCTCTGAGTCTAGCAGGACTGGGATGGAATCTAGCTACATTAATTTATCTTAGGGCTGAACTTACCTATTTGGTTCTCTGGTTTTCTCATCTTCTAAAATACAGAAAGCATACCCAGTCCCTTCACTTCATAGCATTTGTGTGATGATTAGACACACAGTTACATTTTCTTATTTATCTTCCCCTTAACTTCTTTGACAGTGATTCTCAGTATGATCTCTTGGCAGTCAGTACAAACTACAATATTTTAGTCTAAAAATGTTTTATGGTCTTTTCCGGGAAAAAAAAATATCATTTCATTATGAGTTTAATTTTTAGACTTGGAACAAATGTTTAATTACCAAAGCAAGACCAATAGCTATTTTATTTTGGAGCTATATATTGGTATGTTCACATGAATATATGCCCATTTTTTTTAATTTGAGGAAAGAAATTAATGGTTTTTAGCAGAGGCAATCTTAAGCCCCAATCACTGAGGGCCTGACAAAACAACTGACAAGATATACCTACTTAGTGGCTAAATAGGGGTTAACAAGCTGTTAATTGCTTCCTAAAGTGGGAAGTCAGGCTATAGGCTCAAGGCAGCCTTATTTTAGGAGCAATATACCCAGGTAATCTCTCTACACTCGGTGGCATCAAACTTGCAGATGGTGGTGTAGCTCTCCTGACACTACTAATACAGCAGAAATAGGTACAATTATTTTGAAAAACTGACCATATTTACTAGGGAACATCAAAAGATGGGAAGAACAAGAAGATTAAGGAAATATTATTTGCAATGTCCTAAAAGTGGGAAAAACTCAAATATTCATTAACAAAATGGATAAATAATGGCATAGTCCAACAAAAAAAATCCTATATAGAACTCATTGAGTTCTCAATACTAGCCAAAGAACCCAGATGCAAAAATAATACAGCCAACATCATTCCATTTATACAAAACTCAAACAGAAGCATATTAATCTAAGTGTCAGACATGAAGGTAGTGGTTACCTCTGGGGACGAGGGAAGGGTCACTAGTGGGTCTTCTGGGGCTCTAGTACTTTCTGTTTCTTGCCCTGAGTATGATTACATAAGTAAGTTCATTTTATGATTATGCACTGATTAAACTGTACTTGTGAATTTCTCTATATTGGACTTCAAAAAAATTTATTTTTCAGATGCTCTTTCCTACATCATTAAAAGATGCTTTGGGTTTTTTTGTTTTTGTTTTTTTGGATTTTTTTGTTTTTGTTTTTTAAGATTTTATTTATTTATTCATGAGAGACACAGACAGGCAGAGACATTGGCAGAGGGAGAAGCAGGCTCCCCGTGGGGAGCCCGATGCGGGACTCGATCCCATGACCCCGGGATCATGACCTGAGCCAGACGCTCAACTACTGAGCCACCCAGGTATCCCAGTTGCTTTGTTTTTTAATGTATTTCCCAAATCTCACCATCAGTTTTAAATAGTTCCACAAAAGCCCTCACCAAATTCAGGAATCAGTTGATTTAAGGCAGGCTGCCTAGAATTCCAACTTTGAGAAACACTTCCTAGCCATTTTCAAGGTAAAATGGAAGAAATAACAAGTAAGGATTAAAAAAAAATCTTTAAACCTAACCTTTAGAACCTTGTTTCTGTCCAGCTCAGGGGGATGAAGAACTTCAACCTAAAGGTCCCATCCAAACCACTGCACTAAGAGAAAAACCCTGGCAGAGTTTTTAGAAACATGGTTTCACCAGCAATGTGGGATGTATAGAATAGTCAGTTGCCTTAAATTTGGACTCTTATTATTTGTTAGACAAGTTTCTGAGGCATCCACTTACTCAAAAAGCTGCAGTTAATTCCCTATTCTCATAATATGAGTCTAGACCAGAAGGTGGCAAACTTTGCCCCAAAGCCAAATCTCCCCTAATTCTGTTTTTTGTAAATAAAATTTTGTTGGAACACAGCAATATCCAGCCTTATGAATCACTCATACCTGCTTTTATACTTCAACAGTGAGCTGAGTACTCACAACAGAGACTTTATGGCCCACAAAGCCTAAAATATTTACTGTCTAGCCCATAACAGAAAATTTGTAGGTCCCTGGCCTACACCAAGATCCCAGTTTCTGTTTCAGTTCCTGGGTCGTGGTGTGTTCCCCCAAGGCCATAACGCTAACTTGGACCCTATTCTTCCTGGCTGAACTCCTCACAATCTGCCTAGCTCTTACCAGTTCCCTCTCCCCAGAATCTGTCCCTAAACCTAGAGCCTCTATTTGGAAATTCTATTTCAATCCTAATAAATTCTGGACCCTCTGGAACCTATGGAAGTGAAACATTCTAGTGAGAAATAAAGCTATTTCCAAAGACCCCTGCTCCAGTTCCTCAAGGCCCAAAAATTCACACCTCAAATATTTTTACCAGTCCAATTTAGAATCAAGTTCATGAGCCATTGCCTGCCACCACCATCCCCCCCACCACACGCCGCCCCCCCCCCCCCCCCCCCGCAGCCTGAAGATTAATTTATATACCCTCTTTGGGAGGCTATACCCTTATGTTTAGGCCAAGTGAATCCCTATATTGGTGCTTCCTTAACTTTAATATGCACACAAATGACCTGGAGACTTTATTATCACACAGATTCTGATTAAATAGGTCTGGAATGAGCCTGAGATTCATTCTTCATTGCTAACAGTTCCTAACTGATGCTGGGAACCACACACTCTGAGTGATAAGACTGTACTAAACCCAGTGATCCAGAGTGCCAAGACTAATTATCTGTAATAATCTTTCAAGTGCACACACATACATCTTTACGTTACATATTCATGGTATTTAACATAAAATGTGATATTCCACGTGTAACTAATGCTCAATTTTACTCATTCTGAAAATGCAACTTAAAACTACAAGGCTTATTTTTTTCACTTATGAGACTTACAAAGATTGATAATCAATTTACACATATAACAGACTCTTAAATTGCTGGTTGGGCTTTAAATTAGTACATATTATGGGGGGATGGAGTCAGACTCTGGCAATATCTACCAAATTTTAAGTGCTTGTGATTCTATTTCTAAAAGTTTATCCTGCAGCTATTCTTGCAAGCATGCGACATGGTGTATTTTAAAGCAACACTGATAGCAAAAGACAGGAAACCCAAATGTCCACCAACAGGTGATTGAGCAAACAAAGCAGTACATTACTATAATGGCATAATCTGCACCTATAAAAAGAATGATGTGGTTAAACATATGTATAACTGATATGCAACAGCATACATGATAAATCTTAAAGATTTTTTTTTTTTAATTTGACAGAGAACACAAGCAAGAGCAGCTACAAGCAAAGGGTGAGGGGGAAGCAGGTTCCCTGCTCACCTTGATCCCAGGACTCCAGGATCATGACCTGAGCTGAAGGCAGATGCTTAACCAACTGAGCCACCCAGGCACTCACATGATATATTTTAAAAGCCAAAAAGAAATATACCGTATGATACATAATCTTTTATGAAAAAGAAAAGGATTGGAAAAAAGTATGCACATGCTTATAAATATATAGATTACTGCTGGCAAAAAAAAAAGCCAAAAAATTGGTAATGATGGTTACCTCTGGGAGGGAGAATTTGACAAGTAGGTAATAGACATGAGCAGCATTTACTTTTCACTACATATCCTTTTGTACAATTTTAAATTCTGTACTATGTGCATCTATTATATGTATTTTATTTATTTTTTTAATATATTTTTTAATTTTTATTTATTTATGATAGTCACAGAGAGAGAGAGAGACAGAGACACAGGCAGAGGGAGAAGCAGGCTCCATGCACCGGGAGCCTGATGTGGGATTCGATCCCGGGTCTCCAGGATCGCGCCCTGGGCCAAAGGCAGGCGCCAAACCGCTGCGCCACCCAGGGATCCCTATTATATGTATTTTAAAACATTTTTATAAAATAGAAATATCAGAGGATACCAAAAAAAAATTTTAAAGCACAAATTTTCCTCTCAATTAGCCAGTCTCCACTATATTTTGTCTTCTAATTATTTACAAATTCATTTACACCTGTTAGAAAAAAGTTGACAAATCTTTTTGTTGTTGTTGAGTGACACAAGCAGGCAAGTTTATTAAAGCAAAAAGAACACTCTCAGCGTATATGAGAGAGCAAGAAAGAAAGACAGACAGAGACAGGGAGGCAGACAAAGAGACAGAGTGAGTTGCACCTTACAAATCTTTTTAAACGTGAAAATAAAAGGGTAGTGTTGTTAAGGGGAAAAAAAGCGTATTATCTTTCTTCTGCTAATCTTCATTACTTATATTTTCATTCCATTTCTTTATTAGATGGAAAATCTATTAGGTCAAAAACCAGATGATAACTATGAAACTGTTCAAGCCTCTAATAGGTTGGATTTCAAGAATGAAATGTGAGAAATTCATTCCCCCTTCAGATAATGTTGACCTTTGGATCAGATGCCCCCTCTTCCATCTGAGAGATTGCCTATGTTCACCACATTCACTAAGTAGTCACATACACAGAACTACCAAATACAGTTCTGCAGTGAAGTCCTGACTTGTTCTACCTGTATGTTTCTTACTGCACAAGCATTTTCTGACACAAACTGTAAAATCCAACAAATCTGTATTTATAAGGACTAAGTTCTATGTTTTAGAAATTATAAATTTATTTAGAGCAACTAAGTACTGAATATGAACGTCTCAAGTTAATGCCTAACTATTCAATCCATCATTTAACAGCTGTATCTTGAAGTAGGGTCCATTTAGTTGTCTTACTCTTAAAATCTGGCTCCTTTCTGCCTTCATCATGTAAACAAAGCCAAAGTCAAAAACTACCGATGGAAACAGAAAGGAGACCCAATGGACAAGGAATAAGATATTTCATCTATCTTTTCATTGGGAGTCACTGACTGACTCCCAATCAAAAGTCATTCTTCTGTGTTTAATACAGCACATTCAATGCTGTTTTTGTATCACTGTCCTAGACCTCTAAGCTGGATGATCACTTGGTGGAAGTACCTAAGGAAATTCAAGCACCAGACAAAAAGTTAAGGTAGATGGTCTTTTAATAACCTTCAGATTCCATCACTGAAAAGTGAGAAAAAAGTTTCAAATATCCCTAAAAGGAATGAATAACAAAACATTCTAAACCAACAGTTAGCAAAGGTCTTCTGTGAAGGGTTTTTAGGTAGTAAGTATTTTCAATTCTGTGGGCCATACACTCATTATATCAACTACTCAATTCTGCCATTTGGGGCAAAAAATCAGCCATAAATAAATAAGTAAATGAATGGGTATAGACGTGTTCCAATAAAACGTCATTCCCAAAAAGAGGAAGGCAGTGTGAAAGCCATAGTTTTCTAGCACCTATTCTAAATAGTGATTTCCAGTATTTCATATTCAGGAAAATGAACGCAAATGAGAAACATATAGATGGGAAGCCAGTCTAGTCTGAAAATTCATCACCTGTGATTTCACTAACTAGACTTATCATGAATATCACTGTAAAACATTAAATACCTATTTGCTATAATATCTTCAAAAACAAACCAACACATGAATGCCAGGCTTCAGAAATAAATATGCCAGTGGCTAAATGCAAAATGAAGACATAATCTATAGCCTATTTCAATGTGTATTTAAAAAAATCTGTATTTTTAAAAAGGAAAGCCCATTAAAAGATGTTCAGAGGTGAGGTTTGGGCAATATTATTTTGGAGAAAAGGCTGCAAGTAAAGAAGAGCACAGAATATACGCCTGTTGCAGACTCAGAAACCCTAGACCACTATCTCTTTAAAAATAATTTTGATAATCAAAAAATAACACAGAACTGGGGCGCTTGAGTCACTTGGGCATCCAACTCTTGGTTCTTGCTCAGGTAGTGGGTGATCTCAGGGTTGTGAGACTGAGCCAAGCGTCAGGCTCCATACTCAGCGCAGAGTCTGCTTGAGTTTCTCTTGTCCTCTACCCCTACCCACTGTGCACTTGCACACTCAATCTCTCTCAAATAAATAAGCCTTAGAAAAAATTTTTTTAATAATGGAATTTAAAGAGGTCATGAGCTAATCCAACACTATAGCAAGAGATAAAAACCTGTATACTGGTACACGCCTAAAAGAACCTCAGTTATTCTCCTCTACAGAAAAGTAGAACATTATTTACAATTTTACTTAGGTAGAGGTTATATAAGGAGGTTGGGAGCAGGAGGGAGGGGAAAAGAGTCTAAGCACAGGATAAGACTAAGGATAAATATCACATAAACATGAAAATTCCCCAGAAAGCTGTAGGTAGCCACAATGACAGTGAGGGGATCCTATAAACCCTATACATATGCCTCTGTTTCCTCCTCCTTTTCCCTTTTGTTTTTCCACTAAAAGGGAAATGGAGATTTTAGGTATCTCTAACCAACTGAAATTAGTTAACTCTCTAATCCAGAAGTTCATGAACAGGCTTTGGTGCATCTGTTTATATATGTGTGCAAACACACAGTCCTACCCATACATCTGCACATTTTTCTAGGGAAAGAATCCACTGCTTTTATCAGATTCTCAAAGAGGTCAATTAGCCTAACAGTTAAAAACTACCATCAAATTTTATATGTATTATGCGTGCAGGCCAGAAGGAAGGGGGACTTAACACGCAGAGAACAGACTTCATGGGTATGATGAAAAATCCCATTCACATCTACTCTGGAGTAAAAAATGTATATAAATGGTTAAAACATAATTATACCAATCTCCCTTGAGACCTGTTATGGACTGAGCTGTGTTCCTCCAAAAGAGATGTGAAATTCCTAACTCCTAGTACCTCAGAATGTGACCTTATTTGGAAACAGGATCGTTGAAGATGTGATTAGTTAAGGTAAATCATATCACACTGGAGCAGAGTGGGTTGCTAATCTAGTTATCACTGGTATCCTTATAAGAAAGAGACATGTAAAGACATAGAGCTACACAGGGAGAACTCCATGTGATGACAAAATCAGAAATGGGAGTTACACAGCTACAGGCCAAAGAACACCAAAATTACCAACAAAAAAGCTGGGAAGAGGCAAGGAATGATTCCTTTGCAGGTTTCAGAGGGAGCACGGATTTCAGACTTCTAGCCTCCAGAACTATGAGACAATAAATTTGTTGGTTTGAGCCATCCAGTTTGTGGTATTTTGTTATACAGCAGCCCCAGGAAACTAATAGAAAGCCAAATATCAGCATCAATAGCAACTAAAATTAGGGTACAGTGAAAAGATGATGCTTATGGGGCAGCCCAGGTGGCTCAGCGGTTTAGTGCCGCCTTCAGCCCAGGACGTGATCCTGGAGACCTGGGATTGAGTCCCACATCGGGCTCCCTGCATGGAACCTGCTTCTCTTTCTGCCTGTGTCTCTGCCTCTCTCTCTGTGTCTCTCATGAATGAATAAATAAAATCTTTAAAAAAAAAAAAAAAAAGATGATGCTTATGCTCTCATGTCATAATAAACATATCAGGGACACTTCCCAACACATGAAATATAGTTTCAGTTACCAAAATAGACTATTTAATACTCAAAGATAGACTGGCCTTTGCAAATGGGTGCAGGATACAGTGGTTAAAAAAAAAAAAAAAAAGTTTTATATTCCAAAAAATAAAAGACCAAAATAAGGGTAATGTTTAAATCCCAAAACAAATAATTTAGGTGTATTCATTACCGTACCTTTGCACATTGTCAAATCTCAGCATATAAAGGCAGATTCAGCAAAGCAGTGCTCTGGTTATCTATTGCTATATAACAAAATCACTCAAAAACTTAGTGTTTTAAAACATAACCATTTTCATCTCTTTCATGATATCTATAAGTTAGGAATTTGGAAAGAGTTCAAGTAAACAGTTCTAGCTGAAAAGTTCTAGCTCCTGATCTTAGATTCTTCCTACCACTCCACAAGAAGTAGTTTGGGCTGCTTTGCAGCATGGCAATCTCAACCTAGATTGCTTACAAAGCTGCTGAAGTCTCCAAGATCAGTATTCTAGTGAGTTATGTATAAGCTCTCTCATCTTTTTCTGATTGTGCCTTGGAAGTCACACAGTGTAACTTCCGCTGCATTCTACTGCTTGTAAGTGATTCACAAGACCACCCAAATTCAAGGGGAGGGGAACACATAAACCCCACCCTTCAGGATGAGAGAAGAGTCCAGATCACATGAAAGAACATGTGAGATGGGAGATATTGTTAAAACCATCTTTAGAAAATACCATCTGCCACCAAGAGTATGGTGAGATAACTGCTTATAACTTTTGAGACTATCAACTATTTAATCCATGTTGGACCTATTTCTCCTGCCTAGGAAACAACAGAGTTGTTCCTTGTTACATATTTTTAGCTATCCAAACTCCTTAAAAAAATATAGCCCCATGGGCCTCATACTTTGAAATATTTTGCCTACCAAATAACCTCATTTACTGAATAAAAATTTCACTTTCGCTTATTCACTTACTTGTGAACATATAATCAGTAAGCTACCACTTGGAGTTGACACATTTCTAGCCAAAAGCAAACCAACTCATTTTAGTTTGACTATGAAGAGGTTTAACCTTGTAGGCAAGTACATATTTTAAGATTTTTGATAGTCTTCCATCAAGAGGCATATTGGGAACCATTGGTCTTGTGTCTTTTCCACTGTATTTTAATAACTCTGCAATCATTATTTCATATTTTAAGATTCAACATAAAACCGCCTCTAAAAGTATGCTGTAAGCCACAAATAAAGGGCCAAAATGCAAACTCAAAATGCACAAACTATTTACTGTACTCAAGCTGGTAAGAATAGTGGGTTCTTTTTTCCTTTTTCAAAAATTAAGGCTTATAAGGCATTTTTCCACAAACAAAAGAATAGCTGTAGCATCTTGGTTAACATTTCTTTTTTCAATAAAAGATGCTAGTGTCCAACTCTGTTGTAAGAACCTATTGAAGTAGATATAATGGGCACTCTGTTTTGCCTACACAGACACTGGCCTATGAATACTTAACTCTCTGAATCCTATCTCCCTCAATGTCTAAGATACTTCTTGGTGGTAAGGAATCCCAATAGGTTCATTAGTTCTCTTACGGGCACTACAGAACTACATTATACACTGAGGTGGCTCCATAAGCATGGCACTTTGACCAGCTATAAGTGCCTCATCTAAGGTAAGGCTTCATTATCCTGGGAAGTATCAGACATTAACAAATATCAGACTCCAAATTCCTTTGAGTGATATAAAAAACACAAAGACATCTTTAAAAAGTCAAGCTTTCCTCCATCAGAAGGTAAATGTCAACTTTACAGGATTAAAATGATCTGCTGACAAGAAAACTTTAATTTTTCAATAATATCCACTTTCTGTCTTCAAAACCTGTACCAGTAGGGTAACTTTTCTACTGTAAAGCATACAGAAGAAGGGTTGAGTTCCTATTAACACAGTTTGGTAATATATAGTTCCGTTGCTTGTAGAGAAGTATGTGTTCAATTGCATTCTGGGAGAAAACAATTTTTAAAAAGTAGTTGCCACGAGTCACATGATTTTTTTTCTTATATAAACTACTGTTCTACAGACTCAACTTACCATAATAAAAATGTTTCATGTTAAGACATGAAATTGTCATCCTAATATTTTCAGAAAAGTGAAATAGCCAATATACATAGCTGTACTAATACCTTAAGTGTACTACCAAAAATCAGGCTTCTTGAACACAACTTTTAAAAAGGGAAATATTCCATTTGGCTTAGCAATTCATGGAAGTTGTACATTTGACTCCATAATATATGTAAGGGTTAATATAAAAATATTTCAAGCTACTCAGTAAAACTGATCTTAACAGGAAAATGTATCATGCTTACCATGAATATTACATGTAGACTATCTACAGGTTTACCCAAAAATTGATTAGTAATCAGGCAGATGACTAATTATGTATTTTGTAGGGTGTAATTTAAAAGTACCAAAGTCTATTCATGAAGATTAGAACAAGCTGGTAAAATCAGGTATTTCACCGCTTACAGAAGCAGTTTAGATTCAGTTTAGAAGCATTTCAGACTCAGTCTGAGTATCATTGCAAATGCCAAAAGCAGAGAAGTGCTTTGAAGTTCCTGCTTTATGCTTTATTTCCTGTTTCTCTTGTGTCACTTTCTTGTACACCTTCTGAATCTGTTCTCAAGGCTGAATCTAAAAACAGATACATCCTCCAAGGCAGCATTTTCCAAATCACGGTAAATGGGGCTGGGAAACTGTATACTTTACCCCCAACCAGGGATCAACAAAGTATATTAGCAGATCAAAGACTACCAAATGTCCTGAGGTAAAGAAGCCCACTGCGCTACACTTAAGCCCAGCCTTTTACAAATTTCCTAACACAGCTAGGGAAACAATGCTCAGATTACCTTCTAAAGTAACCATTATATAAAAATGGACCAATTTTCAATGGACTACAAATGATTTAGAAAGCATGATCTTCCTTTGTTGCGTAAGACTACTTATAAATAAACGATTAAGCCAGTCATTAAGAGTCGCAAAAATGAGCATGTTATTAGAATGCACTGAAGAATTCAATCTGTATAAAATCAATAACTCTGGCTGCTGCAACTCCCAATGTTACAAAGCTCCTACCACATATGCACACTCAAAAGCTGGAATCCTGTAATTTTCAAGAAAGGTACTTGCTGTCAGCAAAGTCGTGTTGTCTTTAGCTGGCCATGGTTTTCAAGTCATTATTTTTTACTTTTTAATTAAAAATTAGCATTAGTTGAGCTTCGTACATATCATTTGAGTTGTTTTCTTAAATGTGCAGAATGTATTACACGACTGCATCACTAGGATTTGAGACCTACAGTTTTCTAACTAGTCTAGACTTTAAGACAAGTACATTTTCCGTGATTCAATTAGGATCTACGCATATCTCTAACTGCTGAAGAAAATCCTTCCCCCCAAAAAATGCTTGTACTTTGGTAATTATTACTATTTTTCCACCAGACAGTGGGAATTATTGAGCTAAAGAATGACGCAGCTAAAAGGCTGGGATTAAAACAGCTTGAGAGTCACTGTTTTAAGAAGGATCCCTGCCCTGGCTATAAGGTCACCAACACAAGTGACAGACATAGGGGCAGGTGTTGTCCCTGCCCACCAGGTCTACATCAACCAAATGTGACAAAAGGACTTGGAATCAGGCCCTTCAAAGTAGTAATTATAACTTCACTTAAGCTGGATGTGAACGACCCCTCCAGTCTCTTGTTCTGGAAACCATCTAGAACTGTCTTTAAAAGGACCAAATCGGGGATCCCTGGGTGGCTCAGCGGTTTAGCGCCTGCCTTTGGCCCAGGGCGCGATCCCGGAGTCCTGGGATCGAGTCCCACGTCAGGCTCCTGGCATGGAGCCTGCTTCTCCCTCCTCCTGCGTTTCTGCCTCTGTCTCTGTCTCTCTCTCATAAATAAATCTTTAAAAAAATAAAAAATAAAAGGACCAAATCCGATAACAAAACCCTCTTCTCAAAAATCATTTCCTGGGGACACCTCAATGGGTCAGCGTCTGTCTTCAGCTCAGGACGTGATCTTGGGTCCAGGGATCGAGTCCCGCCTCAGGTTCCCTGCCAGGAGCCTGCTTCTCCCTCGGGCCTGTGTCTCTGCCTCTGAGTCTCTCATGAATAAATAAATAAAATATTTTTTAAAAACCTGTTTCCTAGTTTATCTTTAAAACTTTGCCAGGTTCATAGATACAGCTTGCAACTAAATGTTTTTAGGTAGGGATCAACTCAGAAAGGTACAGAAAACGGGAGTATTTGATGACTTTGTGAATTCCTAGTATCCTTTTTTACCTGTGAAACTGATTTCAACTCTTAAGAACCCTACCTGAATAAGCCTTATAACCATGGGTTATTGTGCTAAATATGGGTTGAGAACTATACATCAAGTAAAAACATTAAGAGTATAAAAATCCAGATAATCCTTAGTCAATTATAAATTGAAAATCAAAGCCACAATGCTAAAAACCATAGCATATAAAGATACTTCCTTCTTCAGAAACTGAGATCTAGAATGAAGACAGCCAAAATACACAAGTACAACAGACCTATAAAAATCAGTAATGAGTAACACTGTTGGCACTGCCACTAACCACCTGACCTTGGGCCAGTTAACTGCTCTGATCATTCAAAAAATTCACTGAAAAGGAGGCAAAATCATTGATGGTTAAATCCTCCTTCTTCTAGTTCTCAAAGTCTACATATCTATTATTATGCTGTTTCCTAGTAGTACATTAGATACTCAGAGAATTATTAACTATAACAGGTCACAAGGGTTATCACTTTAAAGCAATACACTTAAAATTCACTGATCTTCAAACAGTCAAATGTCTCAATAGCAGCTAATTCAATTGTTCCTATCTCCTGAGGATTCTGCTTATGCTAAAAACCATTATTATGATTACATTTTAGGTGCAGCCCACAACCTTTTAAAAACACATATTCCTTTTTTTTTTTTTTTTTTTGAAGATTTTACTTATTTGACAGAGAAAGAGAGAGCACAGTAGGCAGAGTGGCAGAAAGAGGGAGAGGGAGAAGCTGGCTCCCCACCAAGCAGGGAGCCCCAAACGGGCTTGTTCACAGAACTCTGGGATCAAGACCCCAGCCAAAGGCAGACGCTTAACAGACTGAGCCACCCAGGTGCCCCAAAACCACATATTTCTAAGAAACTTATTTAGGACCATCCTTCAAACTAGACAGAGATAAACCCAATCTCAGGGCTCCAGAGAGAATCAATCCTTTCAGTCCAAAACACATTTCTAAGTCCCCATATCACATGTAGGAAGTAATTTTAACACAAATCTACAACTCAAAATACTTGAACAAATCCTCTCCTCCACAGATGTCAACTATATAGAAGGGTAAGTTAGGCTGAAGTAGTTTTCCTTTACCTATGAAGAAATACTTATATATTAATTCTTAAAAGTCATAGATTGTACTTCCTCTTAATTTAGGATGGGTAGCAGCCATTATATGAAGTACCAAGCAATTAGTCCAAAATTTTTGGCAATCATTCAACATATTCATAATCTGGCTATATTAAGCAGACTATAGCTTATTTTTTCTCAAGAATCCAATTAAGAATTGGTCTGGGGCACCTGGCTGGCTCAGTTGGTAGTGTTGGTAGAGTGTACAACTCTTGATATCCGGGTCATGAGTTTGAGTCACACATTGAGTGTAGAGATTACTTAAAAATAAAATCTTTAAGGGGTACCTGGGTGGCTCAGTCGGTTGGCAGCTGACTCTTGATTTTGAGTCAGGTCATAATCTCCGGGTCCTGGATCAAGCCCTGTGTTGGACTCCCTGCTCAGCAGGGAGTCTACTTGAGGATTCTCTCTCTCTCTCCCTTTCCCTCTGTCCCTCACCCATTGTGCTCTCTCCCTTTCTCTCTCTAAAATAAATTAATTGTTTTTAAAAATAAGAAAATCTTTCAAAAAAGAATTGGCCTATTTTTAAAAATTAGGCATATGTATAATGAGTTTTATAATTTTTATCACTCAATAATGAAAGACATTTGTTTGTAAAAAGGTGAGCAGCACATTCAGAAATAAATTTGAACTGAATTTTAGCAATATGATTTCTGACTATACATTACAGAATTGTTTATTAAATAACGATTCATAGACCCCCCCCCCCAAATGGGTTCTGAGAGTCTTATTAAGCCTCTGAAATTATATGAAAAACAAAGTGTGCAAGAATAGTAATCCCTCCCCTTACCTGCAGGTGATACATTCCTAGACCCCAGTGGATGCCTGAAACTCCAGACAGTACCAAATCCTATACATACTGTTTTTTCTATTCACACATACCTATGGTAAATTCAATTTATAAATTCAGCATAGTAAGAGATTAACAGCAATAGAATAGAACCATTATAACAACATACTGCAACAAAAGTTATGTGAATATAGTCTTCCTACCTCCCAAAATATTTTATTGTACTGTACTCACTCTTCTTCTAATGATGTAAGATGATAAAATGCCTACACCATGAGATGAAGGTAGGTAAATGACAGAGGCATTCTAACTTAGTATTAGGCTACTACTGATCTTCTACTACATCAGAAGGAGGTTTACCTGTTTCTGGACCAAGGCTGAACATGGGTAACTAAAACCATGTAAAGCAAAACTACAGACAAGTGGAGATTACTGTTTATTTTTCTAAGGAGATAGCACAAAGCTTTGAGGAGATGCTCAAGAGGTTCATGACCTTTGACTAAAAATTTCTGCATTATGGAACAGATTACTTCAAAATATTCAAGTCAACATTCCAAAATAATAATATATAACAGTAAGAATTCCTTAAATTCAAGTAGGAATTCTCACACGAGAAAACTCATGTCATGACAACATTTCTGGCACGAATTCCATAAAAGACAAAAAAATGATATAAACTAGATGTTTCAAAGTAATCTTAAGATTGCCTAATGCTTAGCATTTATTTTTTCTTATTTTTTTTAAAGATTTTATTTATTTATTCACAAGAGACACAGAGAGAGAGGCAGAGACATAGGCAGAGAGAGAAATGGGCTCCCTGCAGGAACTCAATCCCAGGACTCCAGGATTATGACCTGAGACGAAGGCAGGCCTCAACCACTGAGCCACCCAGGCATCCCTAACAGCATTTAAACACACATACACATCACCATTTAAGATCTCTAAATGATTTATATGTGAAAGCTGATGGCACAAGCGTTCTAGACAAAGTGGACCTGTCAATACATGTGGTACTAAGATATGGAGAAGGTTTTTTAATGGAATGTGTCAAATAATTCACCACACAGTGATAGTAATAAAGCAGTTTCCTAATTTATAATACAGAAATTGGCTTTTTTTCAAACATTGATTTAAGATCAAAGTATGTCAATAACATGCTGCAGAGATCTAAAAGACAGAGATACAGATTTAGAAATAACTTTTTCTATGAAGCTACAGTTAAGCTTTTGCTAACTATATGCTTTCTCCATGTCATCACCTTATCACCCTGTGAACAACTCTAATGTTCTTTCTCCCTATCTGAATCCTACTTTCATTCAGAAATAATGTCCTCTTTCATTTAGAATTTCTATCACCAATTTTGGCATATAATCTCATGTTGTTTATTGTTTTATAGATGGATATACAGTCTATCCAATTATATTACCTCTGCCTACAGGAAATTATTATACCTAATTTCTCTTGCCTAGCATAGTATAACACACAAGTCTCGGAATATATTTCAATGAATGATTTCCACTTCACTTAGACAAGTATGTCTACTGTCACACTCATCATGCTATACGGTAGTAACTGATAATAATGTCTAGGAATTTGCTTCAAAATAAAAAGGGGGCAAGTGGGTGGAGGTAAAAATTAAACCAGATTAACCACAAGTTTGCAAATGCTAAAGTTGGTGATATGCATTTTATGTTGGCAACTTTCCATAATACAAAGTTTAAAGGAGATTCCTTCTCCTACTAGAACACAGAGAGAACTTCTCAAAGACAGGTCCAGTAGTTTTTTTCCTTTGTATATCTGTCCTTCACTAAACACAATTCATTATTTAGGCAGAACTGTATTTCAAAGAAACCTTAACAGCTTCTGTATGATATTTCATTTAAATGATCCTTTTATTAAACTCAGATAAAACATATTCATTTGTTAACTACTTACTAAGTACCTACTTTCTCAAATATCCTGTCTTAGTAAATGTAGAATATCAAAAATAACACATCCTCTCTAATATATTGGATCTGATAGTACTCTCAAAGATCCCTAGAAAAAAGGGCAAGGAGAGAAGGCAAAGAGATGCAGACAAAGAAAAAAATAGTAGAAAGTTAATACATATAGTTTTTAAAAAGAACCTAGGGCATCCACGTTGTTTTTTTTTTTTTTAAATCTTCCCACTAATTCTTTTTTTGTTTTTCTTTTTTAAGATTTTTATTTTATTTATTCATGAGAGACACACAGAGAGAGGCAGAGACACAGGCAGAAGGAGAAGCAGGCTCCCCACAGGAAGCCGGATGTGGGACTCGATCCTGGGACGAGGATCATGCCCTGAGCCAAAGGCAGAGGCTCAACCTCTGAGCCACCCAGGCGTCCTAGCATACACATTTTTATCTAAAATGAAGGCATACAGTTTGTTCAAGCTGGAAGTTCTAAAAGTTCCCCTCCCCACTCCACGTTACAGATGAGAAAAACTAAAGCTCAGAGATGGAAAGTGACTTGCCTCAAGTTACACACCAAGTTATTAGCAAAACCAAAATTAAAACTCAAATCTGCTGATTCACAGCACAATGTGAATTTTCCACATCAAAGTAATTTCTTCTACACTCTAATATTCACCAACTAAAGAGAATGACTATTTTATTGGCGATATATACTTCAGTTCTATATTATACCATACAAAAAAGAAGGTAAAAGGCTAAAGGCAGCAGCAGGGGAGAAAATGCACACAATAAATTTGTAAGACATTGCACATGCAAACTATATGCATATACTACACTTCCTCAATTCTGAGACACACTTCTGACTTTAAGACATAGGAGCCATTGGGAGTGCCTCCCTACTTACTAGAGGGTGTATGGTCCAATTTATGAATCATTTAATAAAGACAATTAGATCTTCAAAATTAAAAAAAGACATAGTACTCATTTCAGAAACATTTTAAAACAGACACTATAAATTACATTTTCATTTCAAAAAATATTAAAATGTGAAAACACATACCTCTAAAGGTAACATAATGCACCCCTAAAACACACGGAGTAACCACCATCATTTAAGAGCCAGTGTCACAATGCAAACACACAGAGCAACAGTCCCACCTTCTAAGGTAACCAACAGTTATCAAACACCTAAGGCTATGCGGCATTTTTTCAATTTTAGATATTAATATAAACAAGTCTTCCTTGCCTTTTATCTCATATGTATGAGTTTTGGCGTTCTGTTTGAATCTCAGCTCTGCTCCTACCTCTCCAACCTTTGCAAAGTTACTAACTTCTCTGAGCCTCATTCTCTCATCCATAATAGGTTATCCACCTTAGAGAATTGGATGAGAACTAAATGTAATAATTTACTTAAGGAACATAGTACGGTACCTAGATGAAAATATTAAGCGTCCTCCCACCATCCCTATGGGCCAAATTAAACTAAAAACTAGATTCTATTCTTGACTTACAAGATTCCTCCATCTCCATTTTAGAGACTGGAATAAAACTGTACTGATCCTGGGGCAAATCCCACTAGTTTGCTTTCAAATTATTATTTGATAAGAAAAGCTTATTTCATTGTCTTGAAATTGGTCTCTTTCCTTCTTCAAATTGGGAACGGAAAGCAATGACAAATTTTAAGTTAAATTAGCTGTATGTGAATTCAGCACTTTCATATCGTCTTACTGAACTGAAACTCTAAACCCATTACAAACCCACTGAGGGAGGAACTATAGAACCAATGCGTGGGAAGGAAAAAAAGAGCATAAAGTCCAAAAGACATAGTTAAAATGACTCGATCGAATGAGTGTTGTACTTTTGTTTAACCTTAGATTCATTTATTAATATTCTAAAAAAAAAAAAAAAAGGCCAATGTTCAGAAGAGCCAAGACCACATCCCCATGCTCCAAGGTGATTTAGTAACCTGATCCCTCAAGATTAAGCAAATGCCATCTTTCATTATATACAGTTTCAGAAAGTGTCTAGTCATTTCCAAGACGGGAATGTACTTACCAAAATATCTCAGATGCAGCAATTTACACTGAAATAAGACCATCTTTTCCCCTTCCTCAAACATAATTCAGAGAAGCCCATTCACATATTCCCTATAAGCTCATTTTTTTCAGTAGAATGATTTTCTCCTTTACTAATTATAAAAGTAATGCTTATTTTTTTTTAACTTGGAAAATATAAAGAGCATGAGCGTTTTTAAACCATCCATGATCTTACTAGTGGAAGACTAAAGTATTAGAAAGGGGCATACCAACATCTTTCCTATGAATTTGACCGTAACTGCCATCATCACTTTAAATCTGTATAGAGCACTTGCCACTAAACATGAGTACCTATCTGCCTATATCTTAATATCTTAATTCTGGTTTTTGAGACTAAATTCACACAAGTTTTTTCCTGACTTAATGGTTTCTTCTCTATCTTTGTTCTTCTGAGTCTCTCAGCTACATATTTTGCTGTTGACTACTTCCTCTTTTTTAAAACTATTTCTATCCTAAGTTTCCCAAAACAGTATATTCCTCAGTGTCTACAAAAGTCTCCCCAACTCATCTTTTCCTCTTCCTTCACTGGCTCTCCTCTATAATTCCTGACAATCTCTAAAAAAATACGGCTCTGGCCTGACCTTTGAATTTGCTTGTCAACTGTGAACCTCCAGTATTCAACACAGTGGCTGGCATGAAGCATATCCTCAAGTGATGTTTATTGACTTTATCAATCCTGACCTACCACTGACTAGCTGTGTGACCATGAGCAAATTAAATCTCTCTAAATCTCAGTTCCTTCATCCATAAAACAGTGATGCTCAAAAAACGATGATGCTTGAAAAGCTCAAAACAGTGGCTGGCACAAAGTGGCGCCCCATAAATTTTGCTATTATCAACATAATCCAGTACAGGACTCAATAATGTTTCTGATTCTTTTACTGTTGAACACCCAATCTACCTCTCAATAACCCAACTTATTTTTAACATATTTTCTTATCACAGCTATCAAATAATATCTTCCTGCTCCTTCCTTTACTACCTGTCTCCAACCCATTATCAACTGTTCTAATTCTTCTCTCCTAACCACCGGACAGAACCATTATTTATCAACTAAGCTACAGTCACAGACTTAATTGATCTCCACACTCTTAAATCATTCAAATTTTCCACGCCCCTTAAAAACCATTATTAATGCCACTCTTATCCACAGCTGCTGATAGCATTTCTGAACTACTGGACTGTCATCCTTATGTCTTCCAATAACCCATATCCAAACCCCCCAGTTCTAAAGAGGTCTTAAAACCCAGCTCCTCCTGGAAACCTTCCCCGACTAACTCCACACCACTCAGATCACTTCTCTGCTCTGAGTTGCCTCCGCACCTGAGCCCTTAGGTATTCTGTTATACTAAGGGTAAAATGGGATCCGTGAATAACAGAACCAAGAAATTACTCCCACAGAATCATTTCTACCTCCTCAAGGATGGGCCATTAGCTATGATGCTCCGGTGATATGGCTAAAGAAATATCCTGTACAACACGTGCCCTCTTTGGTGTCTGCCCTTGGCACTTCATGTTTGTCAAGAAGTGTCTAACTCGGGCAGCCCGGGTGGCTCAGGGGTTTGGCACCATCTTCGGCCCAGAGTATGATCCTGGAGACCCGGTATCGAGTCCCACATCAGGCCTCCTGCATGGTGCCTGCTTCTCCCTCTGCCTGTGTCTCTGCCTCTCTCTCTCTCTCTCTCTCTCTGTGTGTGTGTGTATGTGTATTCTCACGAATAAATAAATAAAATCTTTAAAAAAAAAAAAAAAAAGAAGTGTCTAACTCTTTGCGATCCTTTTGTCCTATGTTCAAGCAGAAATGATTCCTCGGTGCCTATGGCCTCCTCCCATCGAAATCCACGGGAGAAAAAAAAAGTGGTAGTGGGCCACTTTCTCTTCTGCTGCTCTTCTCAGCCCCCAACCTCTACCCACACCCCACAAATAAAAACTCCTAAAGCAGAGCACAGAAAGGTGGTGGCAGTGATACACACATACCACATCTTTCTTTTCCCCTAAGCAAGATTGAACTGAGTTAGCTACAACACTCTACTCAAGACTAAAAAAAAAAAAAAAAAAAACTTCCCAACAAGTATTGATACATAATCAAATTCGACCGCATCAAAGTGGGTGATCCTACAGTAACAGAATTGCATTTGTAGGTTACCTTTCACTGTGTTACTCTAAGGGATCTTGCATCATCTTCACGCTGTAGTACACACACACACACACACACACACACACACGCACGCACACGCCCAACAAGATAGTTGAGAAACTCCCCCTACGGGGCCGATTTCCTGCAAGTACCTTGAGAGGCCGCCTTTAAACCAGCACATCCTAACGTTTTTCAAACCTAAAGAAGTGAGTGATTCCTCAAGCGCCATCCAATCAAAAGCAAGCCATAGATTTGTGCCTTTACTTTTTCAGACGGCGAGTGTCTGCGCTGCTGGGGCGGGACAATTAGAGGAACTGTCCCGAGGAGAGGGGGAGGGAGGGGAGCTGCAAGATCAGCACCCCCCCCCACACACACACACACACCCAGGTGGGAGTTAGGTCGGAGGGCTTGGCCCTCCCCGAGCAGGGAAAGAACCGAGGATCCTAACCTATGACCGACCGTGACCTGAGGCCCTGGGCTCTGCAGTCTCTCCCGCCGGCCTGCGTGGTCCCTACCGACCCACACCGCTCGGCGCCCCCACCTAAAGCCCCTCGCCGGCTCCCCGTAGGCTCTCCCCTCGCTGGCCTCCGTCCGCATCGCACCTGAAACCTTCTGCTCTCGGTCCCCTTCCGGTGAGAGGAGGTGTCTCTCGAACCCACGTGTCCCCCATCTGCCCAGGGATCTTAACCTTAAAGACCCTGACCTCGCGTGGCTCTCCGCGGATCCCCCCCCCCCCCGCAATGCCTGCCTCCCAGGGGCCAGCCCCGTTCCCAGGCTCCGCACCTTCTCCCCGGACACCCTTTCCCGAGCATCATCACCCGCTCCCCATCACTTTTCCCCTCCTCAGGCCACAAATCCTCCCCCGCCCGGGCCTCCTCCGGGACGGCCACCCGCGGAGCACCCCGCCCCACCTCGGCCCCCTCTGCGCGGCCTCCCAGCCGGGCTGAGCCCCCGAGGCTCCGCGGCTCCGCGGCTGCAGCCGGGCCCCTCCCGGCGTCGCCCTCCCGAGGGCGGCGCCCCGGCCGCAGCCGCGCCCACACCCTCCCGGCAGGGGCGAGCGCCCCCGGCTCCGGGCGGCCCAGGGTGGGGGTGGGGGCGGGGACGGGGCGGCGGGTGTCGCCTCTGCCTCCGGCGGCCTGTCGCCCCGGCTCCCGCAGCCTCCGCCTGGACGGGCCGGCCGAGCAGCGGCCCGGCGCCGGCGCCGCCGCCCCTCACCTCGACGCAGAGGCTCGGGCCTCGCTTCCCCCCCGGCCGTCCAGCGATGGCTCCGCCGCCGCCGCCGCCGCCGCCGCCGCCGCGCTCCCCTCACTCGCTCCTCACCGCCCCCGGCCGGCTGCTGAAGAGCGGACGGGTAGTGGCACGCCCATTGGCTGCCGCCCACACTCGCGTCAACCTCCCCGACCCGGACCTCGCGCTGCGATTGGCTGGCGCGGCGCCTCTTCTCCACGGCTCGTCCTGATTGGCCCTCTGGTCTCTCGCGCCCCCTTACCGGGAGGAGAGCCCACCCCCCGGCCCCCTCCGCGCTCCGGCCCCTCCACCGCCCCCCGCCCCAACCCGCTTCCATCTCGGCGGGCCGGGGGCGGGAGCGGGCGCGAACTGCCAATGGGAGCGTCGAGAGAGGGCGGGGAGGCGGGCTCTGCGGCCGGAGGTCCAGCCAATGGGCGCGCGCCGCACATCCCGGGCTCGGGAGCGCCCCCGCGGCCGCTCGGGGTCCCCGCGGGTCGCGCCCGGGGCCACGCCCGGCTGCGGGTGGCGCGGGAGGGGTGCCCACTGGCGAGGTGGGAGGGCGCGCGAGGCCCCGGCCCGGCGCGCGGGAGCGCGGGCAGCCATTGTGGCGTGGGCTCGGGCGCGCGGCGGCGGAGAGGCGCGGCCGCCCGGGGCCTCCTGGCAGCCCCGCGGGATGCTCCGCCGGGAGGAGGCCGAGCGTGCGCCTGGGCCAGCCCCGCGCTCCCAACCCGGCCACGGTCCTGGGCACAGAACTTACCGATGGTGAGAGAAAGTTAGAATAATGGTTCCCCCGGGGGATGGAAGGGGCACACGGGACCCTATCCGGAGCTGGAAACCTTCCGTCTCTTGATCTGGCCGGTATCCAGACTGGTCAAGCCGCACAGTTCAGATGAGTGCATTCAAGCCACCTTCATATATAATATGATGTTCTCTCTCTCTCTCTCTCTCTCTCTTTTTACAATTAAGGGATTGTCAGAACGACTCTGTAATAATGACATTACGGTTGCCTTTGGCTCCGTGTAAACAGTCTCACTAGGATTCAGCTATCATTCAAAAACTACAAACCAGAGGAAGAAGAAAAAGAAAAAAAGAAAAGGATTGTGAGAATGTGAAGTGAGTGAGAGCTCTTGGCGCACTTAAGAATGAGCTCGGATGGTTCAGGCTGATTTTCTTCTTTAAGGATTGAGAGCTTGTTTCAGCCCCCTGGCCCCAGTTGGTGGCATAAGAGCACCCATGATGCTGCACCCAGCTGGAAGCCACAGAAGTGTGCTGACCTGCGTGCTTCGTGGCCCACCTAAGTTCTGAACCCAGGAAACTTTCGTTTAAATGTCATGGCTTCTGCCCTGGAGATGCTCACAGTCCAGCACCGTGTGCAGTCATTCTTGCAGGAGGACACAGAACACGAAGTTAGCACAGCTGCTCACCCTCAGGGATGAGGCGTTCCACTAGGTTAGGCCAGATGTGTGTGCCTGGAACCCAGGCCTGTAGCAGAATTCCGAAATCGCCAGGGCCAGGTGAAAGAAGCACTTGCTGTTGAGTGGGCCAGGGATAACGTTTCCAAAACAAGCATGACTCTGGGTCAAATTCTAGCTTGTGAAAGAGCACCGGCAGCAGAAGAATTAAAGATTACATGATTTTCATTTATTAGGTTAGTCATTAAATTGTTCAGTTCAGATAAATGCCTTTGTTTAGAGTACTTGTCCCTGAGGTAGGCGTATAATTAGGTAAGACAATATTTTCCCAAAGACCATCGAGTGTAATAGGAAGACAGACATAAAGGGTTCATTATAATATAATGAGGAAATACATTTTAAAATGACCTAATGACATAAATGCCAGCTATCTAACAATCTAAATGCCTAGGGAACATAGGGGCATATTCTCAGAAGAGCAGAACTAGTAAACCACTGCTAAGATTTATCAGCATGTGCAACTAGACACTATTTCTGGAGAATACTTTCATTGTAAGTTTTTAAATTTCTGTGCAAATGTCTTGATTTTTTCAAATAACTATATGTAAATATGAAAACATAAGCTATTAGTTCTGAGGAAACCACATGACAAAATTAAGTAATTACTTAATGAGTACATTATGATTTTCGAAAATGATTTTAGGGTTGAGCATAAAGGCATCTCATTAGATTGAAGTCAGTGTGTATGTAACATATGCCTCCAGAAGAGACACCCAGCACACACAAGCACCCCCTAGATGGGCTTTCTGGAGGAGAACTTAAAGCAGTGGTTCAGTCTCCAAGATCGTACAAACTCATGGGGAGGGCAGTGTCCTTTGGTGCACCATCATTCTAAAGTGAATTCAAAGAATTTATGTATCTACAAAAAAGTGCCTCCACAAAAGGCAAGGAACGCTTTTGCCCAGAGTCTAACTTATAAGTAGTAATGTATAATACCAAAGAAAGTAATCATTCATTCAAAGGCTTTTCCCATCTTTCAACAAGAGCCCTGAAAATTGCGCTGCCATTTATTGGAATCAACTGCATTGTAATTGTATTCAAGTATGAAATACCTGTATGTGCTTTTGATCCTTACTATAGAAACACAGTTCTGGGGAAAAAAAAAAAGAAAAGAAAAGAAAAGAAATACAGTTCTGTAAATGAAGGTAAATTCCACCAAGCGAAAATAATTTACACCTATTCACAAATAGTTGACAACCTAAAGAGAAATATCATGTATTACTGAAAAAAAATTGTAGGAATAAACACAAAAACACATGTGCTACATATGATGTTATAGCTGTTTTGAATCCCTTGGAATTTCACAACTTTTTTAAAAACAAAAAACAAGGAAGGTCAAGCACTAATTTTTTTTATGCAAATACTGCATCTTCCTGCTCTGAGGAAACACTTTTCTTCTTGCCAACATCTCATTAAGTGATTCTGATGAGATTCTTTATCTTTCCAACAACCCTATGCAAGTATTCATCTACTCATCTGAATTTCATAGACAGGAAAACTGATGCTCAATGAGACAAGGAACTTGCCCAACATCACATAGCTTTTAGGTGACAAAAGTGAGATTGAAATCTAAATCTGTTTGATGGCAAACCACATAATCTTTCTACCAAGCCACATTTGCCATCTCCAAAACAAGATCAAGTCATTTTGCCTTGTCCTTATCATCTTTGTGTTCCCCATAATGAATAACATGGAATCTTACATATGTCTTTCATGGACCTCACAGAATTAGCAATTATTTTTACGATGCTTTATCTTTACAGATTTCATGACAAGGGAGAATGTGAACTATCTAAGAGTAACTGTTTCACATTAAAAATATTCATGTCGGGATCCCTGGGCAGCTCAGCGGTTTAGCATCTGCCTTCAGCCCAGGGCATGATCCTGGAGTCCCAGGATCAAGTCCCACATCAGGCTCCCTGCATGGAGCCTGCTTCTCCCTCTGCCCGTGTCTCTGCCTCTCTCTCACTCTCTCTCTTTCTCTCTGTCTCTCATGAATAAATAAATAAAATATTTTTAAAAAATACTCATGTTGACAACACTAAAGTTGAACACAACTTCCTTTGTAGTTACAGTGGAGAACCCATCAGAGCTATCTAGAATGCATCAGAGATACTTTCATAATGTGGAAAGAGTTTCAGGCAACTGTTCACAAGGGAGTCAAATTTCTGGTGGGGACATTTATTCTCTGCAAGTCATTTGGTGATCTCTACCTTTCCCTGTAGTCAATTAGAATATCCAAAAGCCATCTGCTTTAAACATATTTTAAACACTGTTATTAAGGGGGAAAAACAATTTTGCCAAGTTTCTGATATTTCCGCTGTCCATCTATTGCCAGTCTGAACAAGTACACGCAGGCCCTTGTACCTTCACTTCCTTAGCTATAAAAGGAGGGTAAAACTTAATGCATTTGTTCTGAGTGTTTCAGAGATCTGTAAGATAAGTTTGGTTTTCACATGGAAGTGAATCATATGACTCTCAGTTATTTAGCAACTTCAGAAATGTAGGTGGTATGTTCTTGGCCCTTCTAAATCATTCCTTATATCCCAACTATTGACTTTTCAGTTCTTGATGGATGGCAGGATATGCCAGCCCCAAATATGCCACTTTGGCATAAAGACTATTTTTGAGCTAAGGACACTTAAAAAACAGCAGATGCAAAGAAGAGCATTCTAATTTCCCCTGTTCTTCCTGGAAACAGGAGATAAACACTCCCATATGAAAGATGCCCTCCCTGTACCAGGAGAAAAGGAATATTCTTCAATGGGGAATCAAAGCCAAGAGAATCCTGCATAAATAGACCATGTTAAAATAATATCTTTCTGTAGCCTCCCCATGTAGTTTAGATACTTTTTCACAATTGCCTTTTATTTAACCTAATATAAAAGCTTGTAAGTTTTGCCCTTTCTTTAGATCTCCCTTTCTTACAAGAGATCCTGCATCGCATAAAACATAGATTTGTGTGCTTTTCTCCTGTTAATTTATAATATATCGCTTTAATTCTCAGGATCAACTAAAAAACCCTAAGAAGATAGAGATAAAATATTGCCTCCCCTACAACTTCTGGTGGCAATGATGGAATGTCAGTGACTGGAACACTAAAAGATCTTGGGACATCTGACCAAAAAACCAGCAGAAGGTAAGATTCTTACCACATCAGTATCTCAGATCTCTGCCTACAGCCCCCCTCTCATCTTGATGAGAACAATAAGAGGCTCCCCTTACCTTTTTTTCCTTTCTAAATATAGATTGGCAGGAGAAAAATATTTGTAAGAATTAATTCTTTGAATTGTGACTCATAAATTTGGTTCTGAGTACCCACTGGTATAGCCTCCTAGTCTTTGTTTTCCTGTATGTCTTTTGTGGTATTTATCATGGGGGGGGGAATCAGAGAACGTTCCTTTCATCTTGTTTTATATCTTGAGATTTTGGCTTCAAGTGTCCATCAGCTGGAGGGTACAAGTGTTGGCTTGTGTCAGGGAACCAGACAAACAGGCTAGAAACCCAAGACACGAAATGACAAGCAACATTCTCTTTGTCCAACATCATTAGCTTTTTAGGAAGTTTTTCTTAATGAGAGGTCTTGGTCCATGAAGGGCCTTTGTTGTCTCACCCTCATTGCCTTCGTAGTGTTACAAAACTCTTCATCCTGATATCACCTACCTAGTACCACAGATAAGCTGGTCTATAGCTGGAGGCATCTCATCTTCCCATAGGTAACAACAGACACCAGTTTGACAAATGATATTGTTACCACCTGTGAGAGTGAAAGTCTTTGCACTCTTAGGCTAACTCTGGGAATGAACTTACTGGATTTTGGGAGGGCTGCATCCTTTGCACTCTCTTTGGGGACTCCTCTGGTGTCTATGGTTGAGCCATAAAAGGTATATTGATTTGAAACCATAAGAGAACATTTTGTTTTTAAGTCACAATTCAAATAGGTATATTTTCTGAAATAAGTCAGAGAAAGATAATACCATATGATTTCACTTATATATGGCATCTAGAAAACAAAACGTGAACTCTTCAATACAGAAACTCTTCGAATACAGAGAACCAACTGGTGGTTACTAGAGGGGAGGTGAAGGGTGACAAAATAAAAGAGATTAAGAGGTAGAAATTTCCAGTTATATAAGTCATGGAGATGCAAAATATAGCATAGGGAATATTGTAATAACATTATATAGTGACAGATGGTAACTACACTTATCATGGTGAGCACTGAGTAATGCATGGATTTGTTGAATCAGTATGCTATACACCTGAAGCTAATATAACTTTATATTACAATTATACCTCATTTTTAAAAGAAGATATACTTTTGAATATTTGGACTTATAATTAAAAGGATTTTTTGAGAGAGAGCAAGCACGCCTGTACATGCTGAGAAGGACGGACGGAATCCCAAGAAAGCTCCATGCCCAGCACAGAGCTCGTGCAGGGCTTGATCCCAGAATCCTGAAATGATGACCTAAGCTGAAACAAAGAGTTGGACACCTAACCGAGTGAATCACCCAGGCGCCCCTCTTCAAAAGGATTCTTTAGAGTGCTCTCATCTTAAACATCCTGTTGTAACCTATAAGAAAATCAAATTGAAATGAGAAAATTAATAAGGCAAAGATCAGTCTTATATAAGTTAGAAAATTTTGTGTTTCTGAATTTATACCTAACTCATAGCTGAGATTTAAAATGAATACTCTAGGGGCACCTGGGTGGCTCTGTTGGTTAGGCGTCTGCCTTCTCAGGTCATGATCCCAAGATCCTGAGATCAAGCCCTGAGCCCTGAGCCCTGCATCAGTCTCTCTGCTCAGTGGGGAACCTGTTTCTCCCTCTCCCTCAGCCTGCCACTCTGCCTACTTGTGCGGACATGCACTCCCTCTCTCTTACTCTCTCTGTCAAATAAATAAATTTTTAAAAATAAAATAAGATGAAAACTCTAAGATCTCTTTTTGCATGTCTGTATGTGTCTATCTAGGTATAACATGTTATATAACATTATTTTTCTACTTTCATGTGATATAGCCAAAATTACTTTGTAAAAGAGCTATATTTAATTGGTTTTAAAAAATAAGCACTTCTATGAATTAAGTAGTCCTAAAACTCTCAGAAATATAGAAACTAACCTAAATATTTTTCAAGCTCACAAGATATAGGACAATCTTTTGCAAATTAAAGTTAAAGTTTGTTAGATTAGTAAAAACAGTAATCTCTTCAGAATTGTAAACATTAAACATAGTGAAAACATGCTACTTTTTCTACTTGGGTTTACTAATCAAATGAGTTTAGCTCTACTAGATCCTAAGATTGTAAAATTATAAATTCTGTTTAAAAATTAGTTGTTCAATAAAAATAGTTTCATGTATGTAAAGCACAGCAGTACAAAATAAAAGTTGGAGAGAGCCTTATGTCTTAACTTTTAAGTTCTCTTCTGTGATTTTTTCTATATAGGTGGGATTATGTAAAAAAGACTAATTTAAGATTATGCTACCTTTATTAAACAAAGTATTTGGTCTACTTAAAAATAATTTTTAAAATCTTTTGGAAACTTGAAACCTTAAAGTTATACTAAGTTAGATTAAATGATGGATATTCATTGATTATTTAGATCATTTCCAAAAAAGATAATACACCAAAACATTAAATGCTAAACATAAGTTTATCTGGTTTTGGTTTCTTAATTTTTATAGAAAGCAAAAAGATATTTGGGTCTGTTTGTAAACATATCATTTACCCCATTTAAAAAACTATACTGTGAAAAAGCATATTAGTCTTTAACAATTATAAATATCTGTAATTACGTGTATGTATTATGTAATTATATATTTACTAAGCTATTAGAGGATGCTAGTATATAATAGTTCACAATTGCCTGCTCCCGGCCAGAAAGGGCTGGCAGGATATATTCAGGGGCCTAAAGGAGAAGAACATGCAACCAAGAATACTTTATCCAGCAAGGCTCTCATTCAAAATGGAAGGAGAGATAAAGAGCTTCCAAGACAGGCAGCAACTAAAAGAATATGTGACCTCCAAACCAGCTCTGCAAGAAATTTTAAGGGGGACTCTTAAAATTCCCCTTTAAGAAGAAGTTCAGTGGAACAGTCCACAAAAACAAGGACTGAATAGATATCATGATGACACTAAACTCATATCTCTCAATAGTAACTCTGAATGTGAACGGGCTTAATGACCCCATCAAAAGGCGCAGGGTTTCAGACTGGATAAAAAAGCAGGACCCATCTATTTGCTGTCTACAAGAGACTCATTTTAGACAGAAGGACACCAACAACCTGAAAATAAAAGGTTGGAGAACCATTTACCATTCAAATGGTCCTCAAAAGAAAGCAGGGGTAGCCATCCTTATATCAGATAAACTAAAATTTACCCCAAAGACTGTAGTGAGAGATGAAGAGGGACACTATATTATACTTAAAGGATCTATTCAACAAGAGGACTTAACAATCCTCAATATATATGCCCCGAACGTGGGAGCTGCCAAATATATCAATCAATTATTAACCAAAGTGAAGAAATACTTAGATAATAATACACTTATACTTGGTGACTTCAATCTAGCTCTTTCTATACTCGATAGGTCTTCTAAGCACAATTGCCTGCTCCCTAATTTTCACTGGAAAATAAAGGTTACTAAATGGTTAAAATTTGTAATCTGTAATGTTTATAATCTATATATGAAAATAAAACTACTAAAAATAAAAACAGCAAAGGAAAAAAACCTGTGTGTACAAAGTATAGTAGAGTGGGGTGTGTTTTTTTATAAAGAGTATATGATGAAGGCAGAATGTGTTTTTGTTAAGAAAAGTAGGAAGTAATTTTGTCCTAAAGCAAAATAACTAAATGTTCCAAAATAAGAAAAAGGAATAAGACAAAATCTAAATGGGTGTAGGAAATTGCAGATTTGTAGAAAAGAAATTTCATGTTGCAAGGTCAAAGCTGGCCCAAATTAAATGGGTAATTTATAAGAGTTTTTAAAAATTAGCTCAATAATATACTTATACAAAATAAGTTTAATTTTCTCCCCATTAAAATGACAGTTTCTTAGACTATTGGTCTGCTTTTATTTTTTTTTAAGATTTATTTTTATTTATTTATGATAGACATAGAGAGAGAGAGAGGCAGAGACACAGGAGGAGGGACAAGCAGGTTCCATGCGGGGAGCCCAACGTGGGACCCGATCCTGGGACTCCAGGATTGTGCCCTGGGCCAAAGGCAGGTGCCAAACCGCTGAGCCACCCAGGGATCCCTATTGGTCTGCTTTTAATAAGAGATTATAAAAATTTTTCTTTACCTTTTGTATTATCTGCCAAGGAAATAAAGATTCTATTCTTATCAAAATAATTCCCTGTGCTTCACATGGTCTTTATCAGGTTTTTGATTGCTTAGGAAAACTGAGTCTTCAATATTAAAGAAGCTGAGAGGGTTTTTTTGTTTGTTTTCTTCCAATTTCTGTATGTACCTCTAAAATCTTTTAATTGTCACTTTAATTAGATAGATAGCTAAGTATTTTGTCGTTGGGATACTACCTAATCAAATGTTTTAAACTTAGATTTTTTTTTTTTTAGGTAATAGGTGAATATTAAAAATGAGAACAAAAATCACACATCACTTCTCAGCCTTTTGGCTAAGATCAAGTGGAGAATAAAAATCACAAAAAATTTTAAGTTTTAAAAGATGGCCACACAAATATCACAAAATCTAATCATATAACAATATTTTCATTAACTCCTTGGTACTCTACAATCTTTCCTACATTTTAGGGTTTTGGATCACCTCATTATATGCCAATGATTTTTGTAATATTGTCTATGAAAATAACAATGATAACTAAGACTTTCCTTCAGGGCCACCTGGGTGGCTCAGTTGATTATGCATCTAACTTTTGATTTTGGCCCAGGTCATGATCTCAGGGTCACAAGATTGAATCCCACCTCAGGCTGCACATTCAGCAGGCAGCCTGCTTGAGATTCTTTTCTTCTCCTCCTCCCTCTGTCCTTCACCCCGCACCTGTTTGCACTCTCTCTCTAAAAATAAACAAATAAATTTGGAAGGCAGTCTTGGAAAGGAGATTTGACCTAGGTCTTAATTGTCTTATCCCTGAAAAGCAGTAGCAGGAAGAAGTCAGGCAGCCAGGCACAAAGCTGGACTGCTGGCTGCCACCTCAACACCATGTCAAGGGGAGCTCTAAACCTTTAAACATTTTTAATAAATTTCCCAAAATCAAATTCAAAATGAATCTTTTGACATTGGACTAATTTTGGAATTTCTCAGAGGGTCCCTCAATGATCTCAAAGATTTGTTCTCTATCCTAATAAAAAGAAATTAAACTAATAGCTTATTTGAAATGTGATATTATATGGGAAACGTTGTCAAATAAAAAAGATAATTAACTTCCTTTAAGTCATATTTGTATGAGTAAATGTTACCAATATTTCAAAAATTGTACAGAATTCCTAGAAATCTGTCAGTATCCTTACTGCCTGTATAATCAGCTGAAATTCCAATTATTATTTGAAAACATTGCATGTCTACAGAAATAACCAAATGTTCTTGTTAATTGTATCACTTTTTTAATAGTGAACTCTCACCAGATCTGTAACCACGGCTATTTTTAAGTCTTTTGTCATTCATAGATCATTTTTGTCTTACTCTTCATTGTTCCCTGAGAACATTTACAATCAACTGCAGGCAAAAATACTTCATTTTTAAAGAGATCCATGGAAAGGACCCTGACAAGTACTCTAGAACACAGATTTCTGATAACTCTAAGATCATAACACTAAACTGGATAAGAATTTCTAGAATTCTGGAGCACCTGGGTGGATCAGTCAGTAGAGTGTCCGACTCTCAATTTCAGCTCAGGTCATGATCTCAGGGTCATGAGTTAAAGCCCCATGTTGGGCTCTGTGCTGAGCCTGGAGCCTGCTTAATATTTTCTTTCGCCTTCCTCCTCTGCCCCTTCCCTTGCTCACACACCACTCTCTCTCTCTCATAAAAGAGTGGTTCCTAGGTCAATCACTTGGTTGAGCAACTGCCTTCTGCTCAGGTCATGATCTCAGGCTCCTGGAATTGAGCCCACATCAGGCTCCATGCTCAGCATGGAGTTTGCTTGGAATTCTCTCTGTCTCTCTCTCTGTCTCTGTCTCTCTCTCTCTCTCTCTGCCCCTCCCCTGCTCATACATGTTCTAAATAAATAAATACAATCTTTTTAAAGTAAAAAAAGAAAACCTATTTTCTCTTTTTCTTAAGCTATCTATAACTTCTCTCAATTTGATAGACTATCCCTTGGTAAACAAAAATTAAAATATTTATCTTTTTCTGCCTATCTGATCCCTCAAGAATTTGGAAACTGCTGTTGACCCAGGTCATGATCCCAGGGTCCCGGGATCGAGCCCTGCATCAGGCTCCCTGCTGGATGGGCAGCCTGCTTCTCCTTCTCCAATGCTTGTGCTCTCCCACTCTCTCCCTCCCTCTCTCTCTCAAATAAATAAATAAAATCTTTTTTAAAACAATCTGTTTTCTTTGCAACAATTGGAAACTTTGTTATATTATCAAGGCTTTGATTATAATGTCATGCTTGACAACAAGGTACATAGACTTAAATGTGACCAGATGGAGGGATGCCTGGGTAGCTCCATGGGTTGGGCATCCAGCTCTTGTTTTTGGCTTGGGTCATGGTCTTGGGGTCATGGAATGGAGCCCTGAATTGGGCTTCACACTCAATGTGGAATCTGCTTGAGATTCTTTCCTCTTCTACTCCTCTCCCTGTTGTCTCACTCTCTCTCAAATAAATAAATAAATAAAATCTTAAAAATAATGTAACCAGATGCATTTAAGGAACTATGGTTGACTATGGAGTCAATGCTTATAAAGCCTCTTGAAATACCAGCCCAATCATTGCTTACAGGATCCCTATCCCTACAGTGAGTAGGGAAGTTTACTTTCCAGTAGGCCCAAGAAACTTAAGATCCATTGGGTGCCTTGAAAAGAGAGGAATTCACCCAAATCTATGGATGCTATAGACAAAGTCTGATGGTGCATTCTTGGCTTGATTTTTTAGCCTCAAATGGCTTTTAAGTTTTAATCTAAGATTCCCTATTAAAAGTTCCAACAAAATGGACTTTATGTGATAAATTCTATTCTTGGTGCACTTATATAAATAATTAGGCCAAGTTTAATGAGACTAAACTTATTTTACAAACAAAATAGTCTTACTGTAATTATATTCAATAAATATGGTGAGAGAAAATTACATTTCAGTGAAAAACTGTAACATACCCTTATAATTAAGATTCTAACCCTATTCATTGTCTTTGAGGTTGTGTTATCTAGCTATAAACTGGTCTGAATCCTGAATTTTTCTAGTTTCCTCCAGTATATAGCCACAACTCTCCAAACTAATATTCCATTTTTCTCCCAACCTTCTGACTTGAAATCACAAAGAATGAAAACTGTCCTTTTCCCAAAGTCCTGTAAGTGAAAGCTGATATAAATTTAATTTCTTAAGTTTATCACCACAACAGATCATAGATAAAAACAACCTTCATGTCTACCTGTGCAGGCCACTCAGAAAATTCGCTGGTACACTCAGTGCGACAAGAGACATTCAAACTACAAACAGGAAATTTCTCAAATTACAACTGCCATCCTCATTGTACCATATAGAGAAACTTCTTGCTTAAATCTAGAAATCTTTCTGGGGCGCCTGGGTGGCTCAGTCAGTTAAGTCTCAGACTCTTAGTTTCCACTCAGGTCGTGATCTTAGGGTCCTGGAATCATGCCCCAGTAGGCTCTGCACTCATCATGGAGTCTGCATGAGGATTTCTCTCCCTCTCCCTCTCCCTCTGCCCTCTGCTCTGCTCTGGTGCTCACTTTCTTCCTCGAAATAAATAAATCTTTTTAAAGAAAATCTAGAAATCTTCTCAACTGGCTGTTCTCTGAACTCAGAAATAAAGTTTCCAACTATTAATATTTGCTTTTCTTTGGTTTCTGTAAAAAAAAAAAATGGTCTTCAGTAAATGATTGCTCATATCATGTGGTGACCTAACTTAGATGAACAATTACCCTCATCTGCATCACCACCTCCTGAACAAACAAACAAAAATACCTATTCTCAAGACTGAGAGACTAAATCACCGAGAAATAGAATAATCTGCCAACTCAGACTGTGGGCCATGAATCTTTTTGGGGGCATCTTCAAAGGGGAGGAATAAAAGGAGACAGAATATGCTACTTTGCCGCAAGGGCTATTTTGAACTAAAGGCACTTAAAAAAGAGCAGATGGAAAGAAGAGCATTCTAATCTCCCCGTTCTTCCTAAAAACAGGAGATAAACATTCCTGTATGAAAGATGCCATCCCTGTACTGGGAAAACAGGAACATTCTTCAATAGGGGATGAAAGCCAAGAGAATCCTGCATAAATAATAGAACACGTTAAAATAATACTTATCTTCCTGTAGCTTCCCCATACAGTTTTGTTACTTTTCTACAATTGCCTTTTTGTTCAACCTAATGTAAAAGCTGGTGGGTTTGCCATTTCTTTGGGTCTTCCTTTTCTTATGAGAGCTCCCATGTCATATAAAACATCTAAGTTTGTACACTTTTCTCCTTTTAACCTGTCTTGTAACAGTTTAATTCTCAGGCCTGGCTGAAAAACCCTAAAAAAGTAGTAGTAAAATTTGCCTCCGCTACAGTCTCACTATCTATCTCCTCTATTGATTAAAGTATCCTGGTGGTTCGCAGGTGTTGGGAAGAAGAGGAATAGGATTTGTAATATTTCTTTAAATACCATCTGTTGTCTGTTTTTCAAGCATCGTTACGAAAAAAATCATCTTGCTGGCCAGTTTCTTTCCTCATCTGATTAGGTGGTCAGTTTTGTCCTTTTTTGTGGGTGGCATTGTCAGTGTTTAGACCTAATTTTTGGATGGTGGTAAATCGATAGAACTCTGAGACCTGGAAACTATTCTTTTCGTTTTCCTGTCTCCTTTTTTTTTTTTTAAACTTTTTCTTCATTTTTTGGAGATTGACTCCCTTTGTATGTACATCAGAGCAGGACTGCTGCGGATGCCCAGGAATGGGGATCACTAGGTCATCGTCTGTATTCTAACATCACAGCACATCCATGGTGAAAGCCACTGGACTCTGACTCACCTGTTTCCTGTTTTTTGGGTGGTGCTTTTTGAGAACTGTATAAGTCTCTAAGATCAGTACTATAACATCTTTGAGCTTCTAGGGAGATGCCTGTTCCAAACCAGGAAGAACTTCAGGCAGCAAACCACACCTATGTGTAAAAATTTATCAGTAAATACAAAGGTATGATTCTTTAAGGAAATAGGATTTACATTTGACATAGTCTCTAATCTTATTCTCCAGGGCAGAGTGCACAGATTAGTTTCTCCACAACAAAAACCAGTTAATTAATGTAATATTTATTAGAGCAGCCACTTGTAGGGTTTCTTTTTTTTTTTTTTTAAGATTTTCATTTTCTTATATATTCATGAGAGACAGAGGCAGAGACACAGGCAGAGGGAGAAGCAGGCTCCATGCAGGGAGCCCGATGTGGGACTTGACCCTGGGTCTCCAGGATCAGGCCCTGGGCCGAAGGCAGGCACTAAACTGCTAAGCCACCCAGGGATCCCTGTAGGATTTCTTTCTCATGAATTAGGCAATGGTTGGCTTGAGAATAAGAAAGCATAGTAATTAAGAGTCCTGACACTACAACTGAACTTCTGGGTGTAAAATCCTAGCACCACATTATTAAGCAACCTTGTTTCCTCTCTGTGCTTCAGTTTCCCAAGGGTAAAGAGGAAATGACAATAATAGCACCCATCTCATAGGGGTGTTATGCAACTGCATAAGTTAATATTTTAAAGCCCTTAGCACAGTTTCTGACACATGGTAAACCTTATGTAAGTGCTCACCTTTAAAACTGTTAAATCTTGGGATGCCTGGGTGACTCAGTGGTTAAGTGTCTGACTCCTGGTTTCAGCTCAGGTCATGATCTTGGGGTCATGGGATTGAACCCCATGTTGTTAGGCTCCACGCTCAGCTTGGGATCCACTGGAGGGTTTTTCTTCCCTTCCCTTTCCCTTCTCCTCTGCCCCCCACCACTCGTATACACATTCTCTCTCTCTCTCAAATCAATAAAATCTTTAAAATTGTTGACTCTTAAGGGAAAAAAGTGAAAGACTTTCTAGAACCAATAATAATGCCTATTTTCTAGCCAAACACTTTGAAGATGTTATTTACAAACCTCACAAGATGAGTATTACTATCTCCATTTTACAGATAAGAAGTGGAAAATTAGGGAATTTAATGAAATTGCCTAAGAGCATATAAGTGAATAGTGGAATTGGGAATTCTAACACAGTGTGTCTAATTCCAAAGCATGTGCTCTTCCATTGTGCAGCTCTGTTTCTTAAAATTTCTTCCCCATCCTCTATTTTAGAACTGGTCTGAGTCGCTTTGCTCATACCCTCTGTCCTTTCACAAATAGAATAACTGAGATTGTAAGAAGTTAAGTGGCTTACCCAAGACTACATAATTATTTAATGACTGTTAAGGAGCAACCGAATGCCAACCAAGCATTTGCTGATGAGAGCGATGTACATTGCTTATCACAGTGCCTTTTCACATGATAAGCAGTCAACATTAGCTATTTTTATCATTGTTCATCTATTCATTCATTCACTTAACAAATATTTATTAGGCACATCTTACAAATCAAGTACCTGGGAATTAAAAAATGAACAAGATAGGATCCCTTTTGAAGCTCACACTAGCTGTCCCACCTGGGTGCCACTAGATATATGTGGCTGTTGAGCACATAAAATGTGGTCAGTCCAGATTGCAATATGCTATAAGTTCAAAGAACACAGGATTTTGAAGACTTAGTCCAAAAAGATAAGCTAAAATACCTCATTAATAGATTTTATATCAGTTACATACTGAGATGATAATATTTGGGATATATTGGGTTAAATAAAATATAATGAAAATTCTTTTTATCTGTTTGTTTCTACTCTTTTTAATGTGGCTAGTAGAAAAGTTAAAATTACATGGGCTTGTGTTAGGTTTCTACTGAAGAGTATTGGTCAAGACGGCAAAAAAGATGAACAAAATAAAATATAAATGCTATGAGAAGAGTCAATAGAATATTCTATGGAAGCACAGAGCAGCAACTGCCTTGGGGATTTAAGAAAGGCCTTACAGAAGAGATATTTGGCTTGAATTCCAAAGGGTAAGGATTAATGTTAATTGAGTATTTTCCAGGCAGAAGATGAGCATGTAGAATGTCACATAACATGAAAGAGTAACCATCAAGTTGAAATATGATAAACAGCTTAACTTTTCTCAAGTGTGGGATAGAGGGTGGGAGTACTCGATGCGAAGTAGTAGGAGATGAAGTTGGAAAATAGATTAAAGAAAGATTATGAAAAGCCCTGCATGGCATGCACTATTGGAATTTTTGATAAAAAGGACTGATGCTATTTTATTTGAGCTTTGGAAAGATAACTCTAGTGGCTATATGGAAGTTGGCCTGGGGATCCCTGGGTGGCGTAGCAGTTTGGCGCCTGCCTTTGGCCCAGGGCGCGATCCTGGAGACCCGGGATCGAATCCCACATCGGGCTCCCGGTGTATGGAGCCTGCTTCTCCCTCTGCCTATGTCTCTGCCTCTCTCTCTCTCTCTCTCTGTGACTATCATAAATAAATAAAAATTTATTTAAAAAAAAAAAGGAAGTTGGCCTGAAAGGAAAAAGACTTGAGATGAGAGCATGGGAAATGAGAATAGATTTAGGTGGTGATAATTTGAGCAATGGTAGTAGGAATTTAGAAGATGACAGGACCAAAAAATGTCTCAACTTATGAGGCCTGGTAAGTCATGTCAGGGAAGCAAAGGAAACAGGAATCATGAGAGGCACCCAGTTGTGTTAGTTCATGGTTATATAATGACATTTCCTTCTATTCATTCAACAAATACTTAAATGAAACCGTACTTATATGCCAGATAATAGATAGTAGTGCTTAATGGTCTCCTGGTGACAATGTCTTAGCTTTATGTGATTATGTTTAAAACATTTGCTAGAGATCAAAAGAGAATAAATTATTAAATTCATATCTAATTATTGGCCCACTAATGAATTTCATTTCTCTAGAACTATATCTTATTCTCAGGGACTTTATTCTCTAAAGTCCTGTTGCTAAGGTGAGAATAAGAGTTTCTCATCTAGCCAGTTAGAGCAGGAATCTGGTCCCTTTGGGGAGAGGTCAACTCACAGAGTGACAGGCACTAAGTCTGATAATACAAAGTTTACGAAAGGATGTGAAGAAACAAGAACTCTTTCATTAACTTCTTATAAGTTAGTACATTGCATTTTTTAAAAGAAAGTGGCAGTTTGTTGTAAAATTGAAAATGTATATTTCATAAAACTCAGTGTTTGGATTTCTGTGTCCCTGAACAGTGTTTTGTAAAGCAAAGCTCAAGTACCTTAAGCATGTGCAGAAGGAAAATATGAGAGCTTCTAATTACATGTATTTTTAATGTATTTATGCAGAAATGAAAAAGAAATTGAGCTTTACTAAAATTTAGTATAAGGACTGAGGCTGGTGGCTTCGTTTTTTTCTGTTTTTTTTTTAAGATTTTATTTATTTATTAATGAGAGATACGGAGAGAGAGGCAGAGACCTAGGCAGAGAGAGAAACAGATTCCCTGAGGGGAGCACAATGGGGGACTCGATCCCAGGACCCTGGGATCCTGAGCCAAAGGCAGATGCTCAACCACTGAGCCACCTAGGCGTCCCTGGTGCCTTCATTTAGTGTGTATATTAGATGTCATATGGATGCTGACAACTCCCAAATTTAAACATCCAGGCTTATCTTCTCCCCTGAACTTTGTCTACTAAGTATTATTAGTTGGAAATATATGATAATATTAAAAAGATGGAAAAAGAGTATGAATTTTGTAAATGACAAAATTCAGGCAAATATTCTCTCATTACTATGGGCACAGCACAGAAATGAGGACCAGAACTGAAGGAGAAACTGAGTTGAGGCATTGAGACCCTGGCTAGGAACAGTTCCCAGAGGAGAGAACAAGGAGGGGTTAACTGCTCATCCACAGTGTAAAGGCAAGGAAATATCCCACTCTATACCCAATCCTGGGAGAGAATACACACAGTGAAGCATTTTTAAACCCAGACTTGTCTGTAATAATACGACAAAAACTCTGTGAGTCAAAAATTACTCTTCCCAGGGCACCTGGGTGGCACAGTCGGTTAATTGCTGACTCTTGGTGTCTGCCGAGATTGTGATGTTGGAGTTGTGAGATCAAGTCCCAAGATGGGCTCTGTGCTAAGCTTGGAGTCTGCTGAAGGCTCTCTCTCCTTCTCCTTCTGCCCTCCTCCCCTGCATTCTCTCTCTCATTTCTTTAAAGCCAAGACTAGTAATCACACAAAAAATTATGTGTAATAAAATGAACAACAGAGAGGAAACAATTATCCAACAAACTTAGTTTTCATTCTGGTTAACATAATAAGATGCTCTTCATTCTTAGGCTTGACTCACTAACACATAGTTTTCAGTATAGGGTTTGGTGAGTTTTGAGTGGTAAAGATATGCTCTCCATTATAATAGTTACTAAATATTATTGACAACCAGGTTAGAGTCATGTTGACCAGAAGAACTTGAAGTTCAAGGTAAAGTTTTGGAAGTGAGAAAAAGGGAAGAACTTCATAACTGAAATACAAATGACATATTTCTATCTTCATCTTTGAAAGAAGTGGCAATTCATGGTACACAGGCCTTCAAACAAAATAATGACAAAGAAAAGCACAAGGAAGTACACAGATTAAAGAAAAATTAGTTGTATTAGGAGGGAGAGAATCAAGTTCTTTTCTTTCAACATCGTAAAAACCTGGTAGAGGCTAGATGTTAGAGTCATTGTTTAATGATATTGTGCCCTAATTTTTGCGGAATACATGCACAACTTTTACTTAATAAAATATCAAGGGTGCTAAAGGAATCTCACTTTTAAAACTGAGACTCATATTATTTGAGAAAGTAAAAGGGATGCTAAGGCATCAGAAATAGGTTTTATTGTATAAAGCAAGGGTGGTGTTCTTGGAGGTTACTACTGGCTGCTGAGAAGCCTAATGGGCTAAAACAACAATGTGGATAAAGGGGTGGAGGTAGATAGGAATTGCAGAGGGAACCTACCAGATGATAGGGTCTGAATTTAAGGTTTGCTAGTCCTGAATCCAAGATTTGGACCTTGGGACGAGTAGGTTCTCAGTGAGAGATTCCTAACTAAATTTTCTGAGGTTGGTGTGATCGGCCTGGATGCCAGTTAATTGATTAATTTATAATTAGGGGATTTATCTTTCTAAAGGCAGAATGCTCATTTGACTTCTTCAATGCTTTCATTTACCCAGAACCACAGCTCCCTCTAGGCAGAATTGGCAATCCAAAAGTTGTTGGTAAGCAGGGATCTTCAGGCAAAGGACCCGGACCTGAGATACATTTTAGCTAGCTCAGGCCTGGGGAAATATTCCTGACCCACAGAACATTTTTCTTGTATTAGACACTCTACCAGATTTTGCTGAACCTACTTATACTTTTTGGAATAATTTTAGATATACAAGGTTAGTATTGAGGGTTACCTTCATCCAGTTCCCCCTAATGTTAGCATCTTACATAATCATGATACTGTACTGTTGTTAAAACTAAGAGATTAACAATAACCATGTACTTTATTCAGATTTTACCAGTTTTTCCACTAATGTCATTTTTCCATTCAAGGATCCAGTCCAGGATTCCATGTTACATTTAGTTACCCTGTTAATCCTCTCCAATCTTTGGCAGTTTCTCAGTTTCTCTGTTCTTCATGACGTTGATGTTTTTGAGGAATACAGGTCAGATCTTTGTAGAATGTCCTTCAGTTTGAGTTTTTCTTATGATTACACTAGTTTTAAGTTTGGGGAGAAATTACCACAAAGGTGAAGTGCCTTTTCCTTATTTTTCTTTCCTATATTCTGTGCTTTGGAAGCAAGTCACTCAGTCTAGCCCATACCCCAGGAAAGGGTAATTCAGATCTACTTCCTGGAGTGGGGCAGGGAGGGATCTACAAATATTGTTCTGAATTCTTCTATAAGGAAAATTTGCTTTTTCTCTGGCACTTGTCTACTTATTTATTCAATTGTTTATTTACATCAGTATGGACTCGTGGGTATTTATTCTTTAGATTATAATGAGTACGATCATTACGTTGTTCAAATTGTTCCAACTTTGGCCAAATTCTTCCCATTTTGAGAGTTCTTTTAGGTTACTTCCTGTATCCTGTTATTGGAGAATTTTATTTAGGAACTAAGATTCAGGTGCTGGGTGTGCTCATTGCTACTAAGGTGTCACTGCTTCTAGGCCTACTCAGGGACCAGAGCTAGCAAATAAGTGTGTGTGTGCATGTGTGTTTGCACTCATATGTGCACATGCACATACACATAGATATTAACATCTGTAAAAATACACATTTATATTTCTGTATCTATCTGAATATATATTAAGATAAACATGAGTTCATATAGATATCTCCAATTCTTTTTTTTTTTTCCAATTCTAATACTACAGGATTCATCCTAGCCTCTTCTTGATTAACTTCTTTCTCTGAAGTGAGAAATCTGACTCCCATTGTCTGTAATTTATTTATCTTACCCTATACAAATAAATCAGCTTCAGATATACTGACCCTTACCAAATAGAGTATAGTGTTTATAATGTTCTTTTTCTCTTTAGCTTTTAAGTATCGAATCTAAACATGGTTTTCCAAAGTTACTTAAGTCACCTTCTGTTTTCCCCCACTTCCTTCAGTGAGGTTATGTCATATATTTGTAATACAGTCAGATTCATTTGTCACTGTCTGCATTCTGTCCTGAGATCCTTGGATGTCCTGATTGATTTTGGTTCATTTTTTTTATTTGCATGCAAAAATGTTCACTATTTGTGATGTATGATTTTGTGAGTTTTGACAAATACATAAATCATAGGTCTACAACTACAGTATCATACAGAAGAGTTCCATTATCCTAGAAATTCCCTTGTGCAGCCACTTTGTAGTCAGAACTCCTTTAAATACTAGTTTCCCCTATTCATTGATTCATTCACTTAAGGGACACAACTGCCCTTAGGGCCTTGGAGACATTTTTCTGGCTTCTCATATGTGCTGAGTTGATAAGTTTAGGGTTCAGAGGGTGGGAATTCTTTCTCTAAGAATTTGGGTTTTTAAAAGATTTTATTTATTTGAGAGAGAAAGCAAGAGTGAAGGTGATATCGGGAGAAGCAGAGGTAGAAAGAGGGAGAGAATCTCAAGGAGACTCCCTGCTGAGTGCAGAAGCCAACACAGGGCTCAATCTCATGACCCTGAGATCATGACCTGAGCCAAAATCAAAAGTCGGATGCTCAACCAACTGAACCACCCAGGTGCCCCTCTTTCTCTAAGAATTTGGAAGGCTCCTCACTGCTGTTCACTCCTTAGTATGTGTTAACTAAATAACTCATCCATAAAACTATAATGACCAAGAAACTTGCTTCTGAGACACTCATTTAGGACCATTCCATCTCAGTTGTAATACAGTAAGAGATGACAAACCTTGTTGGAAAGCAAAGATATATTTACTCTATTATTTGCAGTTGGTGAGGACTTTGTATTTATGTAATAAGCAACTCTGAGAGAAGTCTGTAAGGGCGCTGATCGTTCAGACGTCAGAAACCCACCTTCAAATGTCAAAAATGATTCACTCAGTTTAGATGTCTGTCTATAGGGGCTCATACCTTTCTTGGCCAGTATCAGACCCTTTTAGACTTCTGAGAATATGGTGAAAGCTCGGGATCGCTCCCCCAGAAAAAATGCACGAACATGTATCCACTCAAAATGCTGTACATAATTCAAAAACTTTCATGAACATTCTCACCCAAACTGAAGATGGAAGAGATTCTTGGGGCCGTGGATTCCTTAAAAAACTAGGTCTGAACAGTAATAAAGCAAGTTCATGAACACAACAAAGAATTTGTTGATAATGAATGAGCATATTCTACTAGACAGTTAAACATACTTACGTACATTGTGATGATTAATTTTATGTGTCAGCTTGGCTAGGCTATGGTGCATAGATGTTTGGTCAAAACATCAGTCTAAATGTTATGTAAGGGTATTTTTTAGATGTGATTAACATTTAATTCAGTAGACTTTGGATAAACCAGATTATCTTCCATAATATGAGTGGGTCTCATCTAATCTGTTCAAGGTCTTAAGAGCAAAAACTGGTGCCTAATGAAGAAGAAATTCTCCTGAAGCCTGTAATATAGGAATGCTGCCTGAGTTTCTAGCCTGCTGCCCTAAAGAGTTCTCAAAATTGCAACTCAATTCTTACCTGAATTTTCAGTCTGCCAGGCTGTCCTACAGACTTCAGACTTGCCAGTCCACTCTCACTCCCAATTTTATGAGACAGTTCCTTAAAAACACACAACACATAGACAAAACTCCTATGGGTTCTGTTCTCTGGAGGACCCTAACTAACACATACATCAAACTATAACAAAAACATAGTGAATTTCCATAGAAATGTCCAGTTCCCTTCTCATTATGAGAAATGGCAAAACTCTTACTCAGTGTTTATCTACATATTGCTTGTTTTGATCCAGTTCTGATTCCTCTTGTTTTTGCATTAGGCAAGGCCTGTAGATTTTCTTTGCTATGTCTCATAATGATCTTACTCTATGTCGATCTTCACTTAGATGTTCTATTGCTGCTGTAACAAATAATGACAAAGTTAGTGGCTTTATTTATTTTTTAAGATTTGTTGATTGATGAGAGACACACAGAGAGAGGCAGAGACATCGGCAGAGAGAGAAACAGGCTCACTGCAGGGAGTCCAATGAGGGACTCGATCCCAGGATCCCAGGATCACACCCTGAGTCAAAGGCAGATGCTCAATTACTGAGACACCCAGGTGCCCCAACTTAGTGGCTTTAATAACAAATGAACACATAGTTATTATCACACATTTCTGGAGGTTGAGTCTAAATTGGGTGGATGTCAGAAGGGCGTGATACTTCTGGAGGCTCTGGAGGAGAATCTGTTTCCTTACCTTTTCTGGTTTTGACAGGCCACTTGCTTTCATTGGTCCCAACAAAAAGTTTAGAGGGATGGAGGAATGTTTAAAAACCAACATCTGGGGATCCCTGGGTGGCGCAGTGGTTTAGCGCCTGCCTTTGGCCCAGGGCGCGATCCTGGAGACCCGGGATCGAATCCCACATCGGGCTCCTGGTGCATGGAGCCTGCTTCTCCCTCTGCCTATGTCTCCACCTCTCTCAATGTGTGACTATCATAAATAAATTTTAAAAAATTAAAAAAAAATAAAAATAAATAAAAACCAACATCTGGGGGATCCCTGGGTGGCTCAGTGGTTTGGCGCCTGCCTTCGGCTTCGGGTGTGGTCTTGGTGTCCCAGGATCGAGTCCCATGTCGTCGCTCCCTGCATGGGGCCTGCTTCTCTCTCTGCCTGTGTCTCTGCCTCTCTCTCTCTCTCTCATGAATAAGTAAATAAAATCTTTAACAAAAAAAAGAAGAAGCAACATTTGTGACTATTTAAATTACTATGCATATTCGATACTAAGGAACAGAATTAAAATGTTCATGATATTCTACAACTAAAGAAAATTTAATAAGATATTAACTTAATAAAGCAAGAGCTTGAACACCAGATAAAATGACAATAGGAGATGGAAAAGGAAATCGCAGAGTTAAGAAAGCAATTCAAGGGCCAAAATAACACCAACTTTCATCTAACAGATTAATGTAAGATAGCAAGAAACAGAATGGACACAACTGAAATGAGATTCTAACACAAGAGAAAGCTTAATTAATCAATACAATGACAGAGGAGAAGAAAACAAATGTTAAAGCAGTTAGAGAGAGGTTAGTCATTCTAGAAGACATTGTCCACATAAGACTAATTAATAACCCTAAAAGAGTAAGCCTAAAAATGTAGCAAGTGGGAAAAAAAATATTTAAGAAACTGAATCTGCTAATTAAAGGGCCCAGCTTGTTTCTGAAAAGTGGTATGAGTGATTGGCCTGAAATGAAACTTGTCAAATTAAATTGAATATTAAGGATTAAAGAATGTTCTTCAGGCAACCACACAGAAGATCATCTGTAACAGGGGAAAATTGGATTGTGCTCTGATTTCAACAGCAATATGCAAGCCAGAAGGTAGAGCACTATTTAGAAAATTGAAATAGAAGACAAGAATACAGGATCCCTGGGTGGCTCAGTGGTTTAGTGCCTGCCTTTGGCCCAGGGCATGATACTGGAGTCCCGGGATTGAGTCCCACATTGGGCTCCCTGCGTGGGGCCTGCTTCTCCCTCAGCCTGTGTCTCTGCCTCTGTGTGTGTGTGTGTGTGTGTGTGTTTCTCATGAATAAATAAATAAAATCTTAAAAAAAAAAGAAGACAAGAATACTACACAGGCAAGTTGTTTGCATATAAGGAAGCATATTTATATTCCTAAGCATAAACTAACTTAGGAATCACAGTACCCAGGAGTACAAAAAAAATTACTTTCAATTAAACCCATATATCCATGAAATTTCAGAGAAGGTAAGATAAAGGGACGAAGTAAACAATGAGTACAGTTAAATATAGAATTGAATAGCTGTGATATCAAGCATACTCTAAAGTGATATTCACCAAATATTACAATGATTATTTCTAGATGAAAGGATTATTTTACTTTATTAATGTTGCTCTGTTGCTTGAATGTTTTTCAGAGAACATAACTATATTTCCATTTTACAAACACAATAATCATTAGTCTAAAAATAAATGTGATATAGCTTCAATAAATTATTTCTAGAAAATTTATGTGTGGGTAAACTTCATCTGATACAAAACTTGTTGGCTTGATTTTTGTCTTTTAAATATTTATTACTTTGTCCATTAAAGTCCATCTTTGTATGTAATATTTTATATTATAACCTAGAAGGGTAGAATTATTTAGCATAAAACAGTCTTTCATTTTCTTGGCCTTAGTTGTATTATTAGGATTTTTCCAAACTCTTTGAAGAAATAGAAGAGGAAGAAACACTTTCCAAATCATTCTGTGAGGCTAGTATTACCCTAATACTAAAACCAAAGACGTCACAAGGAAAACAAAACAAAACAAAACAAAAGAACAGACTAATATTCCTCATGGATATAGTCACAAAAATCCTCAGTAAAATACTAGCTACATATTTGTGCATTTGCAAGGAAATCCAGTAGCATAGCATATAAAGAGGGTAATATACCATGAACAAGTGGGACTTATCCCAAGAATGCAAGGTTGGTTTAACATACAAAACTCAATGTAATACCCACATTAATAGAATAATGTTTAAAAAAAATATGATCATCTCAATATTTCTGATAACATATTCAACAAACTAAAAATAGAAGGAAATCTCCTCAATTTGATAAGACCACAGCCAATATCGTACATAATGGTAAAAGATTTAAAGCTTTCTCCTGAGATCAGGAATAAGACAAAGCTGTTTGCTGTTTCCACTTCTATTCAACATTGTGCTGAAGAGTCTAGTAAGGGCAGTTAAGCAAAAAATAGAAATAAATGGCATCCATATTGGAAAGGAAGAAGGAGCACAACTTATACTTTCAGAGAACACATTCTTCTATATAGAAAATCCTAAGGAGGGGCAGCCCGGGTGGCTCAGTGGTTGAGCATCTGCCTTCGGCCCAGGGTGTGATCCTGGAGACCCAGGATCGAGTCCCACGATGGGCTCCCTGCTTGAAGCCTGCTTCTCCCTCTGCCTGTGTCTCTACCTCTCTCTCTCTCTCTGTCTCATGAATAAATAAATAAAATCTTAAAAAAAAAAAAAAAGAAAATACTAAGGAATCCATTAAAACTAAGAAATTAATTAATTCACCAAAGTTTCATAACAGTTCAATTTACAAATATTAATTGTACTCTATATATCAGTAATGTACAGTTGAGAAATAAAATTAAGAAAAAATTTTGTTTATAGTAGCATCAAAAATACTTATAAATAATTTTTTAATTATTAGATTTTTGAAAGAACTTAAAGAAAACCTAATAAATGCAAAGATGTGTTCACAGATTAGAAAATTTAATATTGTTAAGATGGCAATACTCAGATTGATCTATAGATTCAGTATGATCCTTATCAAAATCCCCAGCAGTTTTTCTTTTGCAGAAATTGACAAGTTAATCCTACAATTCACATGGAATAGCAAGGGACCTAGAGTAGCAAAAACAACTTTAAGAAAGGTCAAAATTGGAGGACAAATACTACAAAGCTACAGTAATCAAGATAGTGTGACACTGATATAAAGATAGCAACATGGGTTAATGAAATTGAATTGAGAGTCTAGAGGTAAACCTTTATATTTTCAGTCATTTGATTTTCAACAAAGCTACCAAGACAAGGCAATGGGGGAAAATACTCTTTTTTACAAATGATGCTGGGACAACTAGATATCTTCCTACAGATGAGATCGGGTGCATTCAGGGTGGTATGGCTGCAGACTAGATATCTTTCTACAAAAGAGTGAATTTAGATCTCCACCTCACACCACATACAAAAGTTAATTCAAAATGGATCAAAGACATAAATGTAAAGGCTGAAACTTAAACTTTTAGAAGAAAAATTAGTGTAAGGTTTTGTTACCTTGGATTAGCCAATGATTTCTTAGGTATGCCGCCCAAAGCACAAGCAACCAAGTAAGAAAATATATTGAACATCATCAAAATTAAAAAACATCTGTGGGGCACCTGGGTGGCTCAGTTGGTGAAGCATCTGCCTTTGGCTCTGGTCATGATCCCAGGGTCCTGGGATCAAGCCCCGCCTTGGGCTCCCTACTCAACAGGGAGCCTGCTTCTCCATCTCTCTCTGCCACTCCCCCTGCTTGTGCTCTCTCTGTCAAATAAATACATGAAATCTAAAAAGAAAGAAAGAAAGAAAGAAAGAAAGAAAGAAAGAAAGAAAGAAAGAAAGAAAGAAAGAAAGAAAGAAAGAAAGAAAGAAAGAGAAAGAAAGGAAAGAAAGAAAAAAGAAAGAGAGGAAGAAAGAGAAAGAAAGAAAGAAAGAAAGAAAGAAAGAAAGAAAGAAAGAAAGAAAAAAGAAAGAAAGAAAGGAGAGAAAGAAAGAAAGAAATTAAAAACATCTGTGCTTCAATGTGAAGGAAGTGAAATAACAAACCAAGTGGGAGGATCCCTAGGTGGCTCAGCGGTTTAGCGCCTGCCTTCCTTTGGTCCAGGGCGTGATCCTGGAGTCCCGGGATCCAGTCCCACATTGAGCTCCCTGCGTGATCCTGGAGTCCCGGGATCCAGTCCCACATTGAGCTCCCTGCTTCTCTCTCTGCCTGTGTCTCTGCGCCTCTCTCTCTCTCTTTCTCTGTGCCTCTCAGGAATAAATAAAATCTTTAAAAACAAACAAACAGAAACAAAATGGGAAAAAATATTTGCAAATCACAGATAAGATACCAGTATCCAGAATACATAAAGGACACTTGCAAATCACAGATAAGACACCAGTATCCAGGGATCCCTGGTGGCGCAGCGGTTTGGCGCCTGCCTTTGGCCCAGGGCGCGATCCTGGAGACCCGGGATCGAATCCCACATCGGGCTCCCGGTGCATGGAGCCTGCTTCTCCCTCTGCCTGTGTCTCTGCCTCTCTCTCTCTCACTGTGTGCCTATCATAAATAAATAAAAAAAATTAAAAAAAATATGGGCAAAGGATTTGAATAGACATTTCTCGAGAGAAGTTACACAAATGGCCAATAAGCACATGAAAAGATGCCCAACATTATCAGCCATTAGGGAAATGCAAAACTAAACGACAATGAGGTACCATTTCACACTCACTAGAATGGTTAATATAAAAATGATAGACAAGTGCTGTTGAGGATGTGAAATGGAACCCTCATGCTCTAGGCACTCCGGAAAACAGTGTGTCAGTTTCTCAAAATGTTATCCATAGAATTACTGTTTGACCCAGTAATTATATGCCATAGATACCAAATAGGATTGAAAATATGAAAAAAAATAAATTTAATAAATTAAAAAAAAGAAAATATGCTGATGCAAAAATTTGTACATTATTTTATTTGTTTAAAAAGGCTTCATACCCAGTGTAGGGTTTGAATTAACAGCCATGATATTGAGATTGGCATGCTCTACCGACTGAGCCAGCCAGGTGTCCCTGTACATGATTTTTATAGCAGCAATATTCGTAATAGCCAAAAAGTGGAAACAACCCAAATATCTATCGTTATGCGTGGATAAATTGTGATGTATCCATATGATGGCAAATTGTTTACCCATAAAAATAAATAAATGTTGATCCAAGTTACATGAATGAACCTCAAAAAGATTATGTTAAGCGAAAGAAGCCAGACACATATCCTATGATCCCATTTATACGAAATGTCTAGAATAAGCAAATTCTAGAGATCGTTAGATTAGTAATCATCAAAGGTTAAGAAGAGAGGAGAACAGGAAATGACTGATGATAATATTCTGGAATTACAGATGGACAAGCAGGAGATAGAGAGCAGGGTAGCATGTAACAGTTACTCAGAGCGTGGCTGGGACAGAGGTCACTAACTTTTCATAGCCGTAACTCTAAGTGGTTATTTGATCTGATTTTTTTCTAAGTGGTTATTTTAAAGGGTGCCCTGGAACAAGAATATGGGAATTTATGGTGGGAATCCTAGACTTAAATCTTTATCTAAACGTTCAGACTCAGTGTGAGTAAGGTTATCATACTCTAAAATGTCTAGGTAGCAACTTAGAAAAACAAAAGTTGTTTTTCTCATCACACCTTTCCATGTGAAAAATATCCCAAGAGAAAGCTGACAGTAAAGACTAAAGTATCTAGCAGAACCAAAAACCTCCTGAAGAAGGAAGTGTAGAGTTTTTTAAAGAGAGGTTTTAATAATTTCTGTAGGAGACAGACAAAAAGCAGAACAGCACAGTCTTCTTCATCAATTTGCCTCAGCTGTTTTGGTTACAAGGGACTGAGAATCACTCATGTAACAGTTATGGGATAGCTGGGGTAATGATACTCACAGGAATAAAAAGACCTGAATCTCAGGCACGTGGGAAGGTCTATGGGAGCCCCTGAAAAGATAAAAATCTATGCTGCTGGGCAGTGGACAGTTCTTGTTTTGGCGTTGCAAAATTCATCTCTTCACTTTCTTTGTGCCCCAATTTCCTTTTCCCCCATTGCCTCTTCAACCTAATTCGATAGAACAATTATGTGGGGCTTGGCTTGTGATGTAAGCTAGGAGGATGGAGGGCAGGCCTTTGACCCCAGCTAAGCTAGGGCATCCCATACTCCCCTCTACCCTGGAATTTGAATGTAGCACTGTAGAGATAGCAGACTATAGCTATCAATAATCAAATTTGACTGTCTGTATTACACATCCTGACCAGATCTTTCCTGCCACTGAGACCACGTTGTCTCCAGGGCTGTCTGGGTTCCCACCAGTTCTCACGCATGACTCTGCCCCCTCCTGTCAATTTGATGATATCCCTAATGCCTTTTGAATAAATTTCCTCCTGCCTAAGTTAGAGCCATTTTCTGCAGCTTGCCACAGAAAGATTTGCTCACGAATGGCAGAAGCCATAGTAGGGCTGGGTTCCATGGGGCTAGATGGTCATGCAGAATCCAAAACAGCTCTAGGGTCCTCAGCAGTTGAAATTAAAGAATTATCTGTCTAATGTGACATGACTGACTACTCTGTGTATATATTTCTCTCTCTACTACCCGTTGACTTCCTCACCCTTTCTCTTTTTTCCAACTTGCATTTTCTGTTTACTCAAACTTTCATTGTTCTCTTCAACATACTCATGGCCCCTATAGGGAAAGAAAATTCTTTCATCCACCTTCTTAGGTTCTGTAGCTGTACCTGAGAATTAAACTGACATAAGATAGATTAAAAGGAGAAAAAAAAATTTTAATTATGTAGTTTTTTAAACATGAACTTGGAGCCTTTATAGGGAAACCAAAGTCCTGAAGAAGCAGGTTAGGATCAAGAGCTTATATACATTTTTAAAAGCAAACAAACAAAAATGATAAATTTGTGAAGTGACAAGACAAAGGAGAGTTTAGGTTTTTAGGAGTGGTAAGTTGTGAGGAAGTGAATAGGATATATGAGGGAACTAAAAGAAGCTAAGGGTTATTTTAGTAGATTTGTACAGATCCATTTTGGCATTGATCCCTTGCCTCTGATGATGAGATGCCTCTTCCTGGTAGAGTACCTTTCTTTTCTTTCTTTCTTTTTTTTTTTTTTTTAAAGATTTTTTATTTATTTACTTATTTTTTAATTTTTTTTCTTTTTTATTTATTTATGATAGGCACACAGTGAGAGAGAGAGAGGCAGAAACACAGGCAGAGGGAGAAGAAGGCTCCATGTAGGGAGCCCGATGTGAGACTCGATCCTGGAACTCCAGGATCACACCCTGGGCAGAAGGCAGGCACTAAACCACTGAGCCACTCAGGGATCCCCTAGAGTACCTTTCTAATGGGAAACTTTATGGTCTGTTTTTAGGTAGAAAGGGTGAAGAAGTCAACGGGTAGTAGAGAGAGAAATGTAGTAGAGAGAGCCCTTCCTGAATCTTCCATTTTTCAGGTGCCTTCAGCTCAAAATAATCAATATGCAAAAGTGGCATATTTTGGGTTGGCATGTTCTGATCCTTTCAGAGATTAGAATTCTGAGCATCTGCTCTCATTTTTAACTTGCTGGATCTTTCCATATTCTGCCGTTAAGCTCCCGCAACTGTGAATTGGTTTGCCATAATTCATTACCCAGTAATCCAGAGTGCTACACCGAGCCAGGACTAGGGTGAAGCAAGCAAAGTGCCAAGAGCATAAAATTTCAGAAGGTACTGAACCCTGTGATACCAACCATGCACTTGCACAACCCTAAGAGAGAGCGCGCGCCTCCTGAGATGTTTCCTGGTTGCCTTGTTTGCTTCACCTTAGTGCTGGCACTGGAATGCCTTGGCACAGTGTTTAGAAGCTGTGCATTATCCTACCCCCATGGAAAAGCAGCCTAATTCATGCTAAAGTACCATTGATTAAATTTTTCCTCCCTAAGATTCCATTCCTCAAATTCCCAAGGTTCAGGGAAGAGCATTGCTTTTATGTTTCCCACAGTGTTCTCATTTTATGTTCCAGAATTTACTTTTTTTCCAGAATGATTGAAGGTAGGAGCACACATTGTCTTTATCCCTCACCTTTAGGATGTCCTTTCCTTAGTTAGGCTCTCACCAGAAGGATCCTCCTAAAATAATGAGAATTACATTTTCCAGAATATGAACAATTCCGTTTTTAATAATATTCACATATAGGATTATGACCAAACATTAAAGTTCATTTGGATAATTGTGGTTGTCTTTAGTTCTGATCTTCTATTTTTAGTTACTTGGACAGATACATCTATCTATTTCTTCAAAGCAGTGTTTTTAATTTTAGGCTTTTCTAATTCCAGATAAGGGGGGAAATGTCTTTAATATTGTTTGCAGGGACAAGGTTATCCTACAAGATATAACAATTTGCTGCTCTAAATAACACACTCAACATACATCTTCCTTGTGTGAGTATTTGCATTGAATTTCCCAAGAAAAGTTGATAGATATTTGACTTATATCCATAGAACTAAAAAATTATGCAAAAATAATACTCCTAGCACACAGAGAGGGTCTGCTTCCAAAAGCCAGCTGTTGGCTTTTGGCAGGAAGTGCTTGCAATATACAAAATAAAAGGCATTTCACAGGACATGGGCCCAACTGACCTCAATTAGCTGTGGCCACAGAGTATAGAGAGAAGTGGTCACATGATACAAAACAAGGTTACTTGGTCAGCATGAGCCATTGATAGGGCTGGGAACATGACAACTATCTCAAATGCTGTCTCTTGTATTCAACATCATTACAAGTAAGGCACAACCACAATAAGGAACTTGGTGGTGAAGACAGAGAATGACAGCATTCTAAGAGTTGGTGTAGGACCCCTCCCTGTCCCTCCATGAACAGCCGTTGCAAGCACCAACCCAAGTTCCTCATTGGGGTTTCTACTTCTACAGAGTGGCACTGTGTGTTTGCAGCAGGCTGCACTGGAGGAACAGTGAGTGTCCAAAAAGCAGAACAGAGTAGGTGAAAGAAGGAGTTCATTAAATACTGAGGGACCTATAGAGGTTTGGTCATTTGGTAAGAGTGAGTTGACTGATTTTCTAGCACTAGCAATCTAGCACTTTATTGATCCTTTTGAGTTTCCTTTGTGCAAGAAAAGAAGAAAGAGGGACAAATTACTGTATGGATCCTCTGGCTTAGAATCATGTTCAATAGGACATTATTTGACATTTTATTTTACTTTGTTTTGTTTTTAAGGTTGAACAGATGACAATAGACAAGAGCCAGAGATTGGATTTTGCAGTCCTTTCCTTTTACCTTTACCTTCAGGAAGGTTTTGGTTTGGTTTGGGGGTTTTTTGTTTGGTTTGTTTTATTTTGTTTGTTTTTTTGTTTGTTTGTTTTGGTTTGGGGATTTGTTTTTTTGTTGTTGTTGTTTTTTTTTTTTTCCTTTCTCTAAAATAGTGGCTTCCTTATCTGGCTCCAACTGTGCTTTGGGGAAAAATTCTCACTTTTTAAAAAGACCTTTACAAATTTTCTACTTTTAGGATATAGAGGAGAGGGCTTGTGCCTTATATTGCCATAGATATTGTGAGGACTTGTGAAGACTATAGTTCACTAAATCTGGGAATCTCCTTTCCAACTCACCTTACTTCTTAATATAGAATTTGGTAAGTCTGATACTTCTGCTCAAAATGTAAGTTCAAAACCAGATCCCCATGCTTCTCCCTCTGCCTGTGTCTCTGTCTCTGTCTCTCTCTCTCTCTCTGTTCTCATGATTAAATAAATAAATATTAAAAAAAAAACAGATCCCCAAGTCAAATTTTATCAAATTGTCCATATTCAAGCCTTGGATTCCCATGGGAACATGGAATGAGAAAATCTACCATTTACTGTGTTCTAGGCACTATATGTAATACTTGTCATTCAATCCACACAGCAGCTCATTGTAGTAAGTGCCATTATTTCTAAAAGATAAGAAAAAAATGAAATTCAGAGGAGTTGAAAAACCTATTGCCTAAGTCACCCATTGGATAGGAGGCAGAGGTAAAATTCAAATTCTGATCCATTTTTTTCTTAGATGTATTTTTCTTTTGCATCACTTCAGAGGATGACTAGATAACAGTTACACTTTGCTTATACAAATTGCTTTTGCCTCTATGTTCATACTCTTTTGTTGGATACTTGAAGAACTCCAGTTTTATTAAAACTTCTTTGTAATTCTGTCATTTCACAAATATTTGTCTTTCCTTAAGAAATTACTTTTTCTTGGATGATACCACTATGCCAATTTTTTACTTGTTCAAAATTTAAGTGGCAGATTTAACTCAATTACTCCAGCACTACCATGCCTTTGTTTAAACATCTCACTACAAAAATTTCTGACTGTCTTCCAAGGTAACTCATATTGAGTTAGGGCTCAATTGTTGATTTCTTACCATTTATTGGAGTCCACCAAGGGATCAAGCCCTGTGTAAGGGTCCCCACTCAGCAGGGAGTCTGCTTCTCCCTCTGCCCCTTGCCCTGCTCGTGCCCACTCTCAAATAAATAAGTAAAAATTAAAACAAAACAAAAAACCTTAATGGCTTAAATCAACAATTTCTTCTCTTATGCTTCTGAAAGTCAAAGAATTATAAAATCAAGATATCAGCAAGGCTGTGTTCCTTCTGGAGATTTCAGGGAAGAAGTTTTGAATTTGTAAGCTTCTAGAAGCTGCATACATTTCTTGCCTCATGGTCCATTTCTCATAACACAGTAACCTCTTGCATCCACTGTCATACTTTCTCCTACTACTCACTCTGATCTCCTGTCTCCTCCTCATAAGGGTCTTATCATTATATAGACCCACCTATTTAATACAAGGTAATCTCCCCCTTTCTTTTTTTTAAGATTTTATTTATTTATTCATGAGTGAGAGAGAGAGAGAGAGAGGCAGAGACACAGGCAGAGGGAGAAGCAGGCTCCCCACAAGGAGACTGATGCGGGACTCAATTCTGGACCCCAGGATCACACCCTGAGCCAAAGGCAGATGCTCAACCACTGAGCCACCCAGGCATCGCTTAATCTCCCCCTTTCAAAATCTTTAATCACATTTGCTAAATTCCTTTTGCCATATAAGGTAATATTCACTAGTTCTTGGGGGACCACTATTTAGCCAACTACAATATTTTTCTCACATTGTTCACAGAAATAAATTTTGATGGATTACAATCCCATATGTTTAAAAAAACACATTATCTTTCAAAGAATGAAAGAAAATTTAGAGGAAGATATTTATAACTTTGGAAGTAGAAAGTCTTTAAATGAGTTTCTAAAACCAGAGTGAATCAGTGAAAATAGAAAAGTATGGAAATCCAAAGTTCTGTCCCTCACAAATGCAGTAAGTAAATTAGTAAAAATTATCAAAACCAACTTTATCAGAACTCCCAAAACTAATTAAAATTTTACAGTAACCAGGCTTAATGCTTAATCAACAAAAAACAAAAAAAAAAAATAGAAAACAGTGAAATTTTAGAGAGCTTTGTGGCATTTGAACTTACTTGCTCCCCATCCTTCAACCCCTGTTACCTAGTTTAATAGAACCTTGTGAGACAACAGCTTCCATTCTAGGTATAGGTTTCTAGTAGAAGTAGGAACAGAAGAAATTTTATTCTCAAAGAATTGTAGTGGTTTATTTTGACTATCTGATGATTCCCTGAAAGACCAGACCAAAGGGCTTGGCTTTATTTCACCTAACTTAGATCTCTCCTAAGTCTGAAGCAGCTATCAGGGGCAGGATGTTTATCAAACATATTGAAAGGCAAATGTATTTGCTGCTGATGCCTGGGGTGAAAGATATAAGTTGTGGCAAGCAAGAGAAAAATAGAAAGCTTAGGAAGAAAGGATGAAAAATGAGTTGCTTTGAAGAACAGAGCCTTTGAAAAGCTTCCACACATTTTGAGGCTCCACTAGGCTGGGTGCATGTCCAGGGCTTAGTGTATGCTCAAAAAAGACCTGAAAAGATCCTGAACTTTCACCTCTATCTGGCCTTCAAGTTTGTTCAAGGCAGAGTTGTTGACTGAATATTGAAGATGTATTCTAACATGCACACAGAGACCCCTGGCAAATGGGAAGGTTTTCTGTTACCTTTGTCCAGGCATTTAAGGAAATCCCTGCCAAATCATTAGCTGACCACTAAACGAATGGAAAAGAGACTTCAGTGACCCTAAACAACAACTACAAACAACAACAATAAAAGTTTACAAAATTAGTTGCAAAAACTCAAACAAACAACAACTACAATAAATCCTGGGGAGGGAAGAATATAATTTCTGTAGTTGCTGCACTGTGGTGTTCAAAATATTCTTTGTACAAAGGAGTAAAGGAAACCAGAAGAACAAAATGTCATCAAATAGAGAATGCCAATGAAGAGACACAAAGTATAAAAAGGAATAAAATAGAAATCCTAGATTTGAAAAATGCAATGATTGAAAATAAAAATACATACTTAAGGGGTTCAAGAGTATATTTAAGCAGCCCAAAGACAGAAGCTGTGAACTTAATGATAGGTTGTTTGAGGTTACCCACTCTGAGGAGTGCAAGGAAAAAGGAAGGAAGAAAAATGAGGAGTCTTAGAGACTTGTGAGTGTACCAACATACACCTCATGGAAATCTTAGAAGAAGAAAAAAGAAACAAAGAATATTGGACGAAATAATGGCTATACCTACCAGATTTGATGAAAGATGTGAGTCTTCAGATCCAAGAAGCTCAATTGACTCCAAGTAGAATAAACTCAAAAAGATACACACCAAGACACATTATAATCAAATTGCCAAGTATCAAAGACAAAGAAAATCATGAAAACAGCAAGTGAAGTGACTTGTCAAGAACAAGAGCTCATCAATAAAATTAACAGCTGATTTCTTATCGGAAACTACGGAAGCCAGAGGGAGTAGGATGACATATTAAAAATATTAAAAGAAAAAAAATAAAAATAAAAATAAAAATAAAAATGTTAGAAAAAAACCTAGCAACCAAGAATAATACATCTGGCAAAATAATCCTTCATAAATGAAGGAGAGATGTTTATTATGGGATAATTAATAATAGCCAAGATGGAGAAACAATCTAAATATCCATTAACAGATGAATGGATAAAATAAATTTATTATATACATACAATGGAGTATTACTCAGTCTTTAAAAAAGAAATTCTGTTACACACTGTCACATGGATGAACAATGAAGGCATCATGCTAAGGACAATAAGCCAATCACAAAAAGACAAATACTGCATGATTTTACTTATACAAGAAATCTAATCAAATTCAATGAAACAGAGTAGTAGTTACCAGGAGCCACAGGGAGAAGAAAATGGGGAGTTGGTGTTCAATGAGTATAGTTTTAGTCATGCAAGATGAAACAGTTCTAGGGATCTGTTGTGCAACAATGTGCATATAGTTAACAATACTATAATGTGCAATTAATAATTATTAAGAAGGCCAATTTATGTTTTGTGTTTTTTTTACCACAAAAAACCTACTCCTCAAAAATGAAAAATCTAGACTTTCCCACATAAAAAACTGAGAGATTGTTCCCAGTAGACCACCCCCTACAAGAAATGCTAAAAGGAGTCCTTCATGCTGAAATAAAAGGACATTAGACAATAACTCAAATCCATACAAAAATAAAGAACACTGGTAAAGGTAACTACATAACTAAATATAAAAGTCCACTAAGGAGGGCACTTGACAGATGAGCACTATATGTTGGCAAATTGAATTTAAATAAAATATTTAAAGAATAAATTTAGTAAAATAAATATAAAAATCCATCCTTATGTATTTTTTATTTATTAAAGTCTATCCTAATGTATTTTTTTAAATTTATTTTATTATTCATGAGAGACACACACACACACACAGAGAAAGGTAGAGGGAGAAGCAGGGATCCCCTAATGTATTTTTTAAAAGATTTTATTTATTTATTCATGAGAGACACAGAGAGAGAGAGAGGCAGAGACACAGGCAGAGGGAGAAGCAGGCTCCATGCAGGGAGCCCGACATGAGACTCGATCGCGGGACTCCAGGATTACACCCTGGGCCAAAGGCAGGCGCTAAACTGCTGAGCCATCCAGGGATTCCTTATCCTAATGTATTTTTATTGTAACTTCTCTTTTTAGTCTATTTGACTTAAAAGGTAACTACATTGTATGCCAATAAATTAGATAATCTGGATGAAATGGATAAATTTCTAGAAATAGATAAACTGTTAAAACTGACTAAAGAATAAATAGAAAATTTGAATAAATCTATAGCAAGGAAAGAAACTGAGTCAGTTATCTGAAAACTTTCAACAAAGGTAAGTCCAGAACTAGATGGTTTCACGGCTGAATTTTATGAAGTATTTAAAGAAGAATTAACACCAATCCTTCTCAAACTCTCTCCTGAAAATGAAAGAGGAGATAAAGCTTTCTAACTCATTGTGCAAGGCTGGTATTACCTTGATACCAAAACCAGACAAAGAAATCACAGTAAGAGAAAAATGTAGACCAATGTCTTATGAATATAAATGTAAAATTCCTCAACAAAATATTGGCAGATCAAATCCAGCAATACGTTAAAAGGATTATAAACCATTACTAACTGGGATTTATTTCAGCAATGTAAGAGTGTTTCAATATATGAAAATCAGTCAATGTAACATACCATATTATGAGAATGAAAGCAGAAAAAAATCATAATTATCTCAATGGATGCAGAAAAAGCATTTGACAAATTCTAATACCCTTTAATTAAAAAACAAATATAAATTTTTTATAAACCATGCTATAAACCAGAAGGAAACTTCTTCAACCTGGTAAAGGGATCTATGGGGAAAAAAAAACACAACTAGATATCGTACTTAAAGTTTTCCCTTATAATTAGGACAAGACATGGATATCTGCTTTCAATTCAACATTGTACGAGACATTCTAGGCAGGGCAATTAGGCAAGAAAAAATAAATAAAAATTATCCAAACTGAAAAGAAAGGATTAAAGCTATTTCTACTCACAGATGACATGATTTTATGTACAGAAAACACTAAAGAATTTATTAAAAACTATTAATGCTAATAAATGAATTCAAAGTTGCAGGACACAAGATCACACAGAAAAATAGGTTATATTTCTATACTCTGGAAATGAACAATCTAAATATGAAATTAAGAAGATAATTCCATTTATAATATTAAAAATGATAAAATACTTAGGAATAAATTTAACTGAGAAAGTTCAAGAGTCATACACTGAAAACTATAAAACACTGCTGAAAGAAACTAAAGAAAACCTGAATAAATGGAAAGAAGCATTCTGTTCTCATGGATTGGAAGATTTAATATTAAGATGGCAATATTCTGCAAATTTGCAGATTTGTTACCATCCTTATCAAAATTTCAATTGCCTGCCTTGTGGAAATGGACAAGCTGATCCTAAAATTCATATGAAATAGCAAGGGACCCAGAAAATAGAACATAATCTTGAAAAAGAAAGAAGTTGGAGGATTTATAATTCTAAATTTCAGAACTTACTACAAAGCCACAGTAATCAAAATAGTGTGGAATTTACAAAAGGATAGACATATAGATCAATGGAACAGACTTGAGGGTCCAGAAAGAAACCTCACATTTATGATTAACTGATGTTTAACAAGGATGCCAACACCACTTAAGAGGACAAGAATGATCTTTTCAACAAATAGTACGAGGACAACTACTTATCCATTTGCAAAAGACTAGAGCTGGATCCTTACCTCACATCATACGAAAAAAATTAAAATAAGTACCCAAATATAAGAGCTAAAGATATATAACTATTAGAGGAAAACATAAAAGCAAATTCCATTTCTTAGATTTGACAATGGATTCTTAGATATGATATCAAGATGCAACAAAAAATACGTAAGAAATAGAAAAGAAAATAAATGTTAGATTTCATTAAAATAAAGAACTCTTGTGTATTGAAGGGCACTATCAAGAAAGTTAAAAGAACTCACAAAATGGGAGAATATATTTACAACTCATATATCTGATAAGGATCTGGTTCCAGAATAAAACAAACAGAAAGAAAAAAAAAAAACCTCTTACAACTCAACAACAAAAAGACCAACACCCTAATTTTAAAATAGCAAAAGATTTGAATTGATATTTCCCCAAAGAAGATATAAAAATGGCCAATAAGCATATGAAAAGATACTCAACATTAGGGAAATGCAATTCACTTCATTTCCACTTGGGTGAGAAAGACCACTTCACATCCACTAGGGTGGGTATGATTTAAAAATAGGAGACCACTTCACATCCACTAGGGTGGGTATGATTTAAAAATAGGAAAATAAAGAGTGTTGACAAGGGTATGGAATAATTCGAATGCTCATAAGTTGCTGGTGGGAGTGAAATATGGTACAACTGTTTTGGAAAACAGTTTAGCAGTTCCTTGAAATGCTAAAGATAGACTTACCATAAGACTCTGTTACTTCTCCTATGTACACAAGAGAATTGAAAACAGTTAATAAGACAAAAACTTGTACAGGAATGTTCATAGCAGCATTATTCAGAATAGCCAAAAAAATGAAAACAACCCAAAATGGCCATGACTTATGAATGAATAAATAAAATGTGATATATTCATATAATGAAATATTGTTTGACAAGAAAAAGAGATGAAGTATTGACACATACTGCAACACAAATGACTATGAAAACGTTATGCTAAGTGAAAGAAGCCAGATACAAAAGGCCACATATACAATTCCATTTGTATGAAATGTTTAGAACAGGCAAATCCATAGAAATGTAAAGCTGATTAATGCCAGGTGACGGAATTCCCTTGGTGAGGGAAGTGGGTGTAGAGTGAATGCCTACAGGGTACAGTGTTCTAGAATTAGAGAGTAGTGATGATTGCACAACATTGTGAGTGTACTAAAATCACTAAATTGTATACTTTAAAATGGTGACTTTTCTGTTATATGTATTTTATCTCAACTAAAAAAAAAAAAATCAGGGGCGCCTGGGTAGTTCAGTGGTTGAGGGTCTACCTTTGGCTCAGGGCATGATCCCAGAGTCCAGGGATTGAGTCCTACATCAGGTCTGCTTCTCCCTCTTCCTATGTCTCTGCCTCTGTGTGTGTTTATCATGAATAAATAAATAAAATCTTTTTAAAAAATCAAAAGTCACAATTTGACTTCATCAACACGCAAAACTTATTTTCACCAAAAATAACACTAGTGGTGAGAAAAAGACTACCTATATAGAAAAAGCACAAATGGTATAAACATACAACTTACAAAAGAAAGAAAAGCAGCCATAAAGATATGAGAAGACACTGAACTTCACTAGAAAACAAAACAAAAATGTAAATTATAACAATGAGCTAGCTTTTTCATTCAATAGATTTGCAAAATTGGAAGAGTTAGAAAATATCAAGGGTGGCTAGGGGTTAGAAAAAGAGATCATCTCATGCACTGCTAATAGTAGTTTAAATTGCAATTATTTTGGAAGGCAATTTGGAAATAAAGTATTACAATTTTAAAACATACCCACTCTGACTCAGCAATTCTACTTCTCCATATTTACCCAAAGAAATATCAGTATACGGGCAGCCCCGGTGGCGCAGTGAGCAGCCGCGGTGGCACAGCAGTTTAGCGTCGCCTGCAGCCCAGGGTGTGATGGAGACCCAGGATCGAGTCCCACATTGGGCTCCCTGCATGGAGCTTGCTTCTCCCTCTGCCTGTGTCTCTCACTCTCTCTCTATCTCTCGTGAATAAATCAAAATTTTTTTAAAGGTAGACTCAAAGTCCAAGATTTAAATAGTAAGTATATTTTACCTCTGAATAAATATATTTTTAACTTGTCAGTCTGACTTGATTGAAAGGAACCTTTGATTTGTACCCTTGTCTTCCTAAGATTAGAGGCAACTGTAAGAGGAGAGACTATAAGAAGACCTTTAGACTTAATTTCTGATTTTGCTCTGCAAAAATGAAAGCCAGGTGAATCTTAGATGATATTTTTTAAGTGCCCTGAATCAATTGTTTAGTCATACAAAGAAAAGCTTTTCCAAACATCTAAAAGCTGAGAATTCATCAATAAGGAACCGTATCTCCAAATAATCTCTCAAGAATGCTTGAATTAGGTCATCAAGATCTCTTGCTAAAACCAATATGGATACTAAAAAAGGCTTGTTGTTGCTGCATGTGTCAGTGTAATAGACTAGGGGGGGAAAGAACAAGACAAATGAAAAAGCAAAAAGAAGTGGCAAGAAAAAAAAAAGGAGGAGGAGGTATTTTAGAATGCTGATTGAGACAGAATGTAAAGAGCACTGAATTGGAGATAATAACTGGCTAATTTGGCTTCTGCCCACTATCGAGTGTGATCATAGGCAAACCACGTAACTGATTTGTAAAATGAGAGGAAGAATGCCTACCTGTTTACCTCATTGGGTTGCTGAGAATGGCATTGTAGAAGGAAAAGTACTAACAAGATCAAAAGAGTCCAGGAAGGATTGAGAGACCAATTCAATAATGTGAAATCTTTAGGAAGATGAAGAGCTGCCAAAAGACTTGGGACAGACTGTCCAGAGAGACTTATTTTTCCCACATACATCTTCATTCTTTATCCTCTGCCTAGTAATACACATCTGCTTCAATTATGCCTCTGTTTCCCAATGATCATTTAAGGAAAACTACTCTTCAATTACCAGCTAAATAATTTCCCTCATTTCTATCTCATGGGTTCATTGACCTAACTAAGATATGCATTAGTCTCTCCTATCTACTCAACCTATGTGTTTTTGAGAATCCTGTATTCAAGTGAGTCAGCATTGGATTAATTAAGATGAGGGGTCTGGGGTCAAATTGCCTTGGCTTAAAGCTGAGCTCCACACCTTAAGAAATATGTAGGCTTGGAAAAATTACTCAGTTTCTCTATGTCTCATTAAAATGGGCTATGAAAAATACCCAATATGTAGAATTATTATACAATGAAATGAAAAAAAAGTAAATTTCTTAGAATATTGGCTAGCACATGTTAAACACTCAATATATGATAGCTCTTTACTAATTTATCAGTCTCTTTATCTTCCTGAGTCACGTGGAACCTAAATGAGTCCTTTCTGGATCTAGACTAAAGAAATTCCACATCCCAGTTGGATGAAAACACCATATGGGCTTTCACTCTCTTAAATAAAAGAGAAAACTCAAACTCCTCATTCTCCTACCCCAAGAGGACTGATTTTTCAGTTTCAATGAATTCATATATTCCATATTCTTAGAACTCCCTCTGCCCCTCAACCTCACTAAAAGTAAGTTGAAACCTAAACAGAACACCCATTTCATCAGCATAGCTACAGTCCCAGTGCTGATCACACATTCCCAGGCTATAACTCTGTATTTCCATAAAAATGAGGACAATGACTATAATGATAGTAACATTTATTAACCACAAATATATACAGCATCTACTATGTACTACGCCTGGTTCTCGTACTTTATGTGTATGATTTTATGTGATCATAAAAACAATCCTATGGAGAAAGAGAGGTTAAATAATTTGTCCAAGCCCACTCTGATACTAAATAGTAGAGTCTTAACTACTACACCCCCACTCCCTTCCAAAAATCTAAATTACTTTTCAATAGTGTGGAGTTTTTTCCAAATCAAATAAAAATCAAGAATCACAGCAAGTACCAAGTCACTTAACTAGAGCACTCCATTGCTGATGAGATTTTAAATTAGTAGAACTACCTTGGAAAACAAGCTGACATTATCTACTAAAGTTGAATATAATGCATACCCTATGGCCCAGAAATCCCATGCTATTTCTAAATATAGATGTTCACATTTTGACATCTACTAAATGTGTTGAAGATGGTAGATACCACTAGAAACCCCAGATAGAACTAGTCATGGGCTTCATTCCAGGCAACTGATCTTCACCCACTGAGCATGTTTCCCATTTGTGTTTGTTTACATTCATGGAAAAGTTCACTGAATTTTCAGAATTGGTCATGGCAGAGCCTATTCTCTTGGAATTTTGGCTATATTCTCTGGGCCAAAAACAACAAAACAAAAAACCTGTGTTGGTCTTGTTCATTATAATCTTCTCAACACCTAGCATGAAGTAGGTGCTTACAAAATGTTGGTTAACATATGAAGAAATCAAAGATAACGTGTATACTTAAAGCCAGAAATTCATTTACTCTGGTTCATTATAGATATGAATTTATGTAGGAGTTATTCGTTAGCAATCCAACTAGGAGAGGGAGAGCCCTGTGCTCTTTAGAAAAATGAAATGTAAGCAACAATTCTTCCAAGACTATCAGTCCTGATTATGGCAATAAAATGACCCTATGCCCCACTCCCACATAGCCCTCATTTAGCAAACTGACTCAGACGGGTTCAGGTGTTCACAAAGATGGAAATTTGAGGTTCAAAAAGCAGTATCCACTTCTGAGAGACCACTGATAGAAGATGACTTTCCATAGTATTTGGATCCTTCAGTCTATGCTACACCCCAGAAGTTTTCAACAATTCATGATAATCATCTTCTAAGGTGGAGATAAGAAGGGATATAGAATGGAAGTTAGTAATTGAACTCTTAAATGACATCCTGATTTCCTTCCTGCACCTAGCCTCAAAGGAGCAACTGATGCTTGTGTTCCTGGGCTATCTACTGAAGAGTTCACTCCAGGCCAATTTAAATTTTCTTTCTTTCTTTCTTTCTTTCTTTCTTTCTTTCTTTCTTTCTTTCTTTCTTTCTTTCTTTCTTTCTTTTTTTCTTTCCTTTCTTTCCTTTCTTTCCTTTCTTTCCTTTCTTTCTTTTCTTTCTTTCTTTCTTTCTTTCTTTCTTTCTTTCTTTCTTTCTCTTTCTCTCTTTCTCTCTTTCTTTTTCTTTTCTTTTCTTTCTTTCTTCTTAAGACTTATTTATTTGAGGAGGGGAGAGGGAAAGAGAATCTTAAGCAGATTCCCACAGTGAGCATGGAGCCAGACTCAGGGCTCAATCTCATGACCCTGAGATCACAACCTGAGCCGAAACCAAGAGTCAGGAGGGTTAACCAACTGCACCACTCAGGTCCCCTCTGACTGTTTTTTTAAAGAAACAAGATTATTGACTGAAGGTAAGGAAAGAGAAGAGGATTTTGGATATGTGAAAAGAGACGAGAAAAAAAAAAGAAAAGAGAAGAGAATGAAAGAAAGATTTCTGGAAAGTGAAGGATGACAGTGATGTAGCATAAATACACAGGATATAAGTGAATCCTGGCAAGTCTTTGTATAACATATACAATGCTTGAGACTATGTAAGCTAGTAAAAGCAATCTGGAGTTTGAAAGGTAAAAATAATGAGAATGATGGGGTTTCCATCCACCCCCCCACCCCCCGCTCAATTTTACTTTAGAAAATTGGTCCAAGGCAGTAATTGAAAAAGAAAGTCATAATGTTTGTCAAATGTTAATGTTAAGTTTTAATAGTGTCATTAATAGAAGTTTTACTCTACATTTCACACAACCTAAGTGACCATTTATGTAGTAGCCTCTGGGAATCAGTCAGAGGGTCCCATTCCTCAAGCATGAGGGAAGAAGAAATACTGGTTTTCTATCACCTACTTGCATTTTTGCAAATCATATGAGCCATTCCTGGCCTGGTTCCTATGGACCACTCTAGCCTCATCTACTGGTACCATCTTGTACTTTATGCCCTGAAAACACTGGGTGTCTTGTAATTTGCTGCGCATAAGCTTTTAGTTCATTCTTAGAATTGCTGAAGGGACTGTGTGCTTATGTGTTCAGTACTGGTGTTGTATTCTTACCAAAAAAACAGATTCTAGAGACAAAAGGATGGATTGTCATTTTTGTATCATCTGTTTTACACTATTTTGACTAGTTGTTTTTTTCTCTATTCACCCCAAGCCAACTACCTAGAATCAGAACAGTGATGCTTTTCAGGCCCTAGATGTGTCTGTCTGTTCCTCATTCTAATAATTAGTTTAAGGCGGGTTGTCAAACAAGAAGGGCAGCCCTTGCAGGAAGCCTACAGTGGTGAAGAGAATACCAGGGATTTATGTCTTGAGTACATTGAACACCCCAGCTTCCTCAAGAGGCAACGTAATGCTCACAGTAGGCTGCCAGGGTTGGTGTCTCAGCTTTGCCACTCACTCGTAGAATTATAAGCAAGTTACTTACACTGATGTTCTCCTTGTTAGAATTGGGATAATAGTACTATATACCTTATAGAAGGTATAGAACCTTATGAAGATTAAAAAAGCTTACCTATACAAAATATTTAGAATGGCTCCTATATCAGTTAAACTCATGGAATTTTAATTTATGGAGATGACTAAGTAAAGACATGGAAAGGCTAATGCCATTGAAAGGTTTTTATTACATAGATATTCCCCAGACGAGAAGGCATGACACATCACACAGGGCCAAATGGGGAAACATCAGTGTTGATTAGGAAGCAGAATGGAGTGAGGGGGAAGCCTGGCCCCGAGCCATGGGAAAGGAAATGCAAGGCAAAGGGAACTGCTTAGTATTGGCTGGTTTGGAGAATTTTGGTGGGCCCTGAGCTGTGGGGTGGTCGCCAGTTGCCTGGTACCAGGCCATGGGTGATTCAAGGTAGGAAGAATATTGGCTTGATGTGGGGAAGTTAGATAAAAAGAAGGTAGCTGGGGTATGGACTTGGGATTGGTTAATTTATTCATGAAAAGCATGTTTTCAGGCAAGTTGCGTATTTTTTAAATTTAATTTTTTATTGAAGAATCATTGACATAAAATATTGTGTTAGTTTCAGGTGTACAACCTAGTTGATATTTATATACATTATGAAATATATACATAGATTTGATATTTGTGTGCATTACAAAATCGTCACCACAATAAGTCACTATACACCACCATCTGTCACTATACAAAGTTGCTACAATATTATTGACTACATTCCCTATGTTGTACATTACATCCCTCTGTCTTATTTATTTTGTAACTGGAAGATTGTACTTCTTAATCCCCTTCACCTATTTTGACCATCCCTCCACCCTTTTCCCCTCCAGCAACCATCAGTTTGTTCTTTATTTGAATCTGTTTCTGTTTTGGTTTTTTGTTCATTTGTTTTGTTTTTTTAATTCCATATGTAAGAGGGACACCTGGGTGGCTCAGTGGTTGAGTGTCTCCCTTTGGCTTATATCGTGATTAAGTCTCGTGATTAAGTCTTTTCCTTCTGCCTATGTCTCTGCCTCTTTCTCTGTGTCTCTCATGAATAAATAAATAAAATCTTTTTAAAAAACTCCACATGTTAAAAAAAAAAACCTCCACATGTAAATGAAGTCATACAGTGTTTTTTTCCTCTGATATATTTCACTTAGCACAATACCCTCTACATCTATCCATGTTTTCACAAATGGCAAGATTTGGGGGCACTTACATGGCTCGGCCATTAAGCATCTACCTTCAACTCAAGTCATGACCCCAGGGTCCTGGGATCAAGCCCTATGTCAGGCTTCCTGCTCAGTGGAGAGTCGGCTTCTCCCTCTCCTCACTGCTCTTGCCCTCCCTCTCTCTCTCAAATGAATAAATAAAAATATATTTTTTTAAATGGCAACATTTCTTTTATTTTTTTATGACTGAGTAGTATTTCAGGAAAATTGTTTATTTCTGGGAATTAGCAGCCCTGGAAGAGGCAGTCTCTCCTCAGCTGGCTAATCCCCACAACATGTCAAAACACCATAAAATATTTAAAGTATGATTAATACACTAGCCCTTGGAAAGTGTTATATAAGTATTAGCTACTCTTCAGCAAGAGACATTCAGCCTTGATAGAAGTCAAAGACAAAGATTGCTCAGATAAGGCTCATTGTGAAGGTTTGAGTTCCTTCTATTCTACAGGTTCAGGAAGTTCAGGAAGAGAAGTTCAGGAAATTCAAGAAGCTTAGAAAAAGTTTTGCCCAGAATTTATCTGTTGTTTTGTGTTTCCCCTGGTTCTGGAAAGCTCTACTTCAATTCCAGTTCCTGACTTAGTGAATAATGTCTTGAGTTAAGGATTACACTTCTTTGTGTCATTCTCACCTTTTGGTCTTCATGGAAACCAACTTAGGTATGTTTTTGATCACATTATTGCTTTAACCATGATACTAAAGCCTTTCTGACATAAATCAGCAATGTTTAAGTGAGGTAATACTAAGCTAGTACCATCAACCCAGACTAACCAAACCAATAAAAGTACAGTGGGAGTGAGCAAAATATGTTAGTAGCATACAATATCAGGAGACGTGGTAGGGAATTATAGCAACACAACCTTGAGGTAATGGTTATATCAGCCCTTCCTTGATACCATCCAAAAATGGTCCTCTATCTTGACCAATGGCTCATTTTATCTGGCCCAGGCCTTAGGGCCTAACTTGCTTTCTAGGTGGGTACATGCCTTGCAGATTAAAAGGTCTTACTAGATTGTTCTTGACTTCATGAAGAAGTTCATAAATAAGTGAACAAGTGGTAAGAGAAGTGGAATGGAGATGAACCCATTGGTTTTCACAAAATACCTGTGGGACTTCATGGCAACTGATTAGATATGAGGAATGAAAGGGCAGGGAACTGACCTTGGGAAATCGTTGTAACCTCTAAGAAATGAAGTTGAAAGGAAGTTGATTTGGAGAATAAATTGAGTCCATATATAGACTTATTGTATTTGAAATGATGTGATACCTTATTAGATATGCCCCATAGGTGAACCCAGATGAGAAGATATCAAGATAGGCATTATTGTAAAATCAGTGAGCAAAGACTAGGGTAGCTGAGAGCATGTTCATTGGGTGTAGTGGGAAGACAGGAGAGAATACTGGAGAAAAAAGAAACCAGATGTTCAGAAGTGGGAGAACCAGGATGGTATAAACTAGACAGAATTCAGAGAACAAAGTTCATGAAGCAGGAGCGGGCAATGTGTGTATAGAGGTTACATGAGAGAAAAACTGGTCATTGGATGTGGAAACACAGGAGTCCTTGGCAGGAATAGCATGAGTGGTGAGGTAAGGAAGCCACATTTCAACAATTGGCCACTTTATCTAGGCCAAATAAAAGTGACTGGGATAGATCACTGAAGAAGTTTCACAAGGAAGAGATGGGCTGAACCCATAGATGTTACTCACTATTATCTCTCTCCTTTAAAAGTGTTAGATTTGATTTGATGTGATTCACAGATAATCTTTTTTAGGAAAGAAAGTCTGTCTACTATGAGAGTTCTGAACTCTCAAGATTAATGTCAAAGTAGTTAAGAAATATAGTGAAGTTATTTTAGAGAATATTTTATTGGACATTCTTACTCAGAACTCTGTGCTTAAGAAAAAAAAAGAAATCTGTCAGTCATGTTGCTAACATCCTCTACAACAAAAATATCACATGAAAAGGATAAAAAAGAATCTTATGTTGTGTTACTGTTGTATGTGTGCTATTATACTTGATGGGGATAATACAAAAAAATTTGTAGGCTTTCACAAAATTCTATAACCCTCTGGATGGCAACTTCATGGAGTTTTATTGAGCAAATGAACAGTAACAATAAATATGTGAATAATTCTCAATATGTTAAGATGGTGTGTTATAAACATTGGTGAGGCATATTACAAGTAATCTGTTAAGAAAAGTTAAAGTGCCATTTTTTTTAAGATTTTATTCAGTTATTCATGAAAGACACAGAGCGAGGCAGAGACACAGGCAGAGGGAGAAGCAGGCTCCATGCAGGGAACCCGATGTGGGACTCAATCCCGGGACTCCAGGATCACGCCCTGAGCCGAAGGCAGACGCTCAACCGCTGAGCTACCCAGGTGTCCCTAAAGTGCCAATTTTTAATCACAGCTGACTTCTTTTTTTGTTAAGATTTTATTTATTTATTCAAGAGAGATACAGAGAGAGAGAGAGGCAGAGACACAGGCAGAGAGAGAGAAGTAGGCTCCATGCAGGGAACCCAACATGGGACTCGATCCCAGGTCTCCAGGATCACGCCCTGGGCCGAAGGCAGGCGCCAAACCTCTGAGCCACCCAGGTATCCCCCACAGCTGACTTCTTTGCAGAAATTTACAAGCTGACCCTAAAATTAATAGCGAAATTCTAGGGATTCAGAATAGCCAAACAATTCAAAACAATCTTGAAAAAGAAGAATAAATTTGGAGGATTCAAGCTTCTGATTTTCAAAACTTACTACAAAGTAGCATTAATCAAGACAATGTAGTAATGTGGCAAGGTTAGACACACATACCACTTGAATAGAATTGAGACCCAGAAATAAACCCTCTCGTTTTTGGTCAGTTTATTTTCAACAAAGATGCCAAGACAATTCAATTGGAAAGAATAGTTTTTCAACAAATAGTGCTGAGACAACTGGATATCCATATGCAAAAGTGTGAATTTGGACCCCTATCTCACATCATATACAAAAACTAGGGGTGCCTGGGTGGCTTAGTCAGTTAAGCATCTGACTTTGGCTCAGGACATGATCTCATGGTCCTGGGATTGAGCACCATGTGGGGTTCCCTGCTTGTTGGGGAGTCTGCTTGTCCCTCTACCCCTCCCCCGGCTCATGCTCTCTCTCTCTCTCTCTCTCTCTCTCTCAAATAAATAAAATCTTTTTAAAAATTAACTAAAAATGAATCAAAGGCCTACATGTAAGCACTAAAACTATAAAACTCTTAGAAGAAAACATAGGTGTAAACCTTGGATTAGGCAATTGTTTCTGAAACATGAAACCAAAAGCAGAAGCAACCAAAGAAAAAAATAAATTAGATTTTATTGAAAATAAAAATATGCTTCAAAGGACACCACTGAGAAAGTAAAAAGACAATTCACCTAATGCGAGATACTATTTGTAAATCATATGTTGGATAAGAGACTAAAATCCAGGGATCCCTGGGTGGCGCAGCGGTTTAGCGCCTGCCTTTGGCCCAGGGCGCGATCCTGGAGACCCAGGATCAAATCCCACGTCGGGCTCCCGGTGCATGGAGCCTGCTTCTCCCTCTGCCTATGTCTCTGCCTCTCTCTCTCTCACTGTGTGCCTATCATAAATAAATAAAAAATTAAAAAAAGAGAGAGACTAAAATCCAGAATATATAAGGAATACCTTCAACTCAAACATAAAAAGACAACCCATCTAAAATATGGGCAAAGGATCTGAATAGACATTTCTCTGTTGGAAGGTGAAAATTACAGCAAAATTCTGTAAGATGGAAAGTGAACAATAAAGTGTTACTAGGTGACAATAACAAAGGAATTTGCAGCCCAGAATAAGTTCCAGGGGAGGGGGGCTGCTGTATAGCCAAGAGGCAGATCTGCCTGGCTAACCCAGAAATGCTTTGGAGTCTGAGTCCTATAAGAACAGGGAATTTATTCAAGGTTTAAACATAGCAAGTCATGTAATACTCATCCTCCTCCCCAACAACCTGAGATGGGGGTTTGGAGGAAAGGTTCTTTTCTAAAAGGTTAAGCATCTTCCATTCACTTTCCTGATGTAGGTTTATGGAGCATGTATTTTTTGCTGCCTAAGCCACAACCTCTCAGTCCACCTTGAACTATAGTAGCATCTCTGGTGGACAGTTCCCGTGCACAAGTTCTCCCTACCTAGGAGAGAGGGAGGTAGGCCATCCCTCCACATCAGCAGTCCAGAAACATTCCCAGGAGCAAGCCACAGTTCAGGATAGGAATCAGGGAGAAAATGCTCTATCCTCTCATCCTTAAAGGGACAGTTCTGAGGACCATCTTGCCTGGTTCTATAGAAGGTCCTGAGAGGGACTAAACCCCAATTGCCCATGGAGAACTAGCTTAATGGCACATCCTTTCTCAGAAATTTCTCTTCACCTGTATCAGTCTCTATATTCACTCACACCTGCTTCCTGATACTACCTCCTACACTGAAGTTTTTATTTCAGATTTTGATTTGTGAGAAATTTAAACTAAAACTAAAATAGTTGTTTAGAAGTATGTAAGAACCCTCCACCCACACACACACACTCATTCCTACTAAGAAGGGACAGAAGACAACTTCACATACTCCGTTAACCAAATTAACTTTCACACATGTTATATGTGATATAATGTAAGAATTTAACCCTGGTAATAGGACTTGTGTTAAAAGTTTGACCTTTCCTTAAGGCATTAGCATAAGGATTCATCCAGATTGATTCAAGGAAGTGGACTCTTCCAGGCCTTCCTATCACCATAGCAGTTGCCAGTAATGTGACATTTTTTGTTGGTTTTCTCTGTCAAATTAAATCTCATCTGAGGTGAGTGATAAGTTCAATATCAGTTATTCTTCATGGCTCCCTTCCCTTTCTGTGTGTTTTACCAGGATTGCAGAGCTTACTCAGTTCTAGGATAAATAGAGGAGAAACCTCTGGCCTTCATCTGTTGTGATCACAGATTTGCTCAAGGCCCAGGTTCATTAAGTCCATGAGTTTTACCACAGGACCATAACTCATTAGACCACATCAGACAGAAGGTAGATGGTTCAGTTGTGCCTACTAAGCTACAAGAGCCCTTGCTGCAGATCACCAAACCATGGCTCCCAGGGTTATCCCCTGGCTTTCTCAGCCGCCTGTATCTCCCCAGTATACTGCATTTGAGTGGTTCTGATTTCTACCATTAAAAGAAATCCACTACTTTCCCACTTCTCCCCTCGTCTTCTCTCACTTCTGTTACTAGGCTTTTCATATCTCCAATCCTTCAAAAACACCCAGACTTCTTTTCCTACTACTTTCTTTAATAAATGGCTTAACAGCTTACTAAGAAGCTCTAGATATTTTAAGCAGTGAGAACCAAACCTTAACATCATAAAAGAATATTTTCTGGGTATTTAGTTCCAGTCTTAGTCTATCTCCCAATCTTTAGCAAAGTAATAGTAGGTACCTTAGGGATATGCAGCATTCAGCTTCTAAGCAACAGAAAATAAATAACACTGTTAAGTGTTTATATCCAATCTTGCCCCATTTAATTCTTAATAATTCATCCTGTTGCACACCTGTCTTGGTTGAAGTGCGATGCTAATGTTTCCTGGTTAGTCCAGAGGCTGATTGGCCCTTCTTAGCAGGGGAAAAATGGTACTAAGAGGTAATGACCAAATTATCTGAGCAGATTTGCTTATGTTGCCCTTAGAAGCTTGGTAAGAGAAGCTTAGTGAAACAATCTAGGGAAATTCCCTCACATATATGATAAATGTTTTGGCAGAATGAAATGGCCCCTATGTAATAGAATGCCTAAGGAAAGATACCATGAATCCAGGCCATACCCTCAGTTCACATGGTAAGTCAAGGACAAGAAAAAGTTAAACACATCTAGCTTATGGATAATGCTAGGTTGGCTACTCTGGTTAAACCCCAGCAGAGAAGGTTAAAGTAAAACTACAGATTTACATTGGACCACACATCATTAGGGTGGACCATCTAATGGTCCCTCTTAAGAGACAACTGAGATATTGACAAACCTCTTTAAAGTAAGCTTCAGGAGCATTAATTTTTTTAAGATTTTATTGTTTTAAAGATTTTATTTATTTATTCATGGGAGACACACAGAGAGAGACAGGCAGAGGGAGAAGCAGGCTCCATTCAGGGAGCCTGATGCAGAACTGGATCCCAGGACCCCAGGATTACGCCCTGGCCTGAAGGCAGGCACTAAACCGCTGAGCCACCCAGGGATCCCCAGATTTTATTTTTAAGTAATCTCTATACCCATTTGGGGGTTCAGACTCACAACCCCAAGATCATAACCTGAACTTAAATCAAGAGTAAGACACTTACCCAAGTGAGCCCCCCAGGCACCCCAGGAAAACCTTTTCTATTTTCTTGACCTCATCTTGCTGTTTTCATGGCTATTAATGTGGCCATAATTAACTATTTTATGTCTTTATTTCATAAGTTTCATTGCCAAAGAAAGGAAATTATAGATGAGAATATGCAAATACCTTTAACAGTTCCTTGGAGTTAATCACTGTGGGTTATATATGCCATCTAAAGTTTTTTATATACAGACACAGACATTTTTGTTGGGTGGGGAGAAAGTGAGCTCAAAAGGCATGTACTATTTATGACTTGCTATCCTGAACAGCTGGCTAAAAAACAAACAAACAAATAAACAAAAATAGCTTACTGTGGTTACAGCAAAGACTTCACAGCTGTTTGAAATATATCATAGATCAACTTGGGCTGGGTTCCTCAAAAGACCCCAGAGAATTGGGTAGGTCTAGAGTTTGTCAGGGAAGTTCTGAGACTGAAGCAAGAGGAAAAGAGGCATCTCTTCTCTTCTCTCTTCACATTTCCCTTCACCTCCTAGATTTCAAGAGCTGAGTCATAAAATTAAGCTCAGAACACAACTCTAGGATGATTATGTCTCCCTCAAAGTCCCAAACCATAGGTTAAGAGAATGACTGAAAAGGCAGGAGCCATCAGAAAGGCCAATTCTACTCTTAGGTTTCACCTATAAAACTCTTCCTACCTTATTGAACAGTAGCTTCCTTTAGCCTGTTTTGGTTTTAATGAACTAAACAGCATGATTCCAATTTAATTCTTCTTTGCACAGCCCAGGATCAATGTGTTTCAGATTTTCTTTGAGGCATAATGGAAAAGCTCCAGAAGAGCTGTGCAGGGAAACCATATCATGTTTAAGGATTCCCAGGGCTGGCTCTGCATGTATATCCACTGGAAGTAGTATAATAGGGTAATTAAGGGCATGGTCTCTCAGGTCAAGACTATTGAGCCTCCATTCTGGCTCTGCTGTACTAATTGTGTGACACAACCAGACATGTTACTTATTCTCCCTGTACCTGTTTCCTCATTTGAAAAATAACAGTGAAATCATAGATGGAGACAAACCATCAGAGACTCTTAACTCTAGGAAACAAACAGGGTTGTTGGAAGGGAGGTGGGTGGAGAATGGGGTAACTGGGTGACGGGCACTGAGGGGGGCACTTGACGGGATGAGCACTGGGTGTTATGCTATATGTTGGCAAATCGAACTCCAATAAAAAAATAAATTTAATTAAAAAAACAAAGCTATACTCATCAAGACAGTATGGTAACTGGCAAAAAAAAAAACAAAAAACAAAAAACAAAAAAACAGACACAGAGATCAACAGAACAGAGTAGAAAACCCAGAAATAAACCAACAACTATATGGTCAACTACTCTTCAACAAAGCAGGAAAGAATTTCCCCACTGGGAAAAAAAGTAGTCTCTTCAACAAATGGTGCTGGGAATACTGGACAGCAACATGCAAAAGAAAGACACCTGACCACTTTCTTACACCACACACAAAAATAAATTCAAAATGGATAAAAGACCTAAGTATGAGACAGGAAACTATTACAGTCCTAGAGGAGAGCACGGGCAGTAATTTCTCTGACGTAGGCTATAGCAACATTTTTCTAGATCTGTCTCCTGAGGTAAGGGAAACAAAAGCAAAAATAAACTATTGGGACATCATCAAAATAAAAAGCTTCGGCATAGAGAAGGAGACAATCAGCAAAACTGAAAGGCAGCCAAGGCAGCCTATGGGATGGGAGAAGATATTTGCAAATGACATACTCAATAAAGAGATGTATCCAAAATATATGAAGATCTTATACAACTCAACACCCAAAAACAAATAATCCAGTTTAAAAATTGGCAGAAGACATGAATAGTCACTTTCCCAAAGAAGGCATACGAATGGCCAACAGACACATGAAAAGATGCTCAATATCAGCATCAGGGAAATACAAATGATAATTAAAACGAGATGTCACCTCAGACCAGTCACAAGGGCTAAAACTAACAACACAGGAAACAACAGGTGTTGCTGAGGATGCAGAGAATAGGGAACTCTCTTGCGCTGTTGATGTGAATGCAAACTGTTGCGACCACTCTGGAAAACAGTGTGAAGTTTCCTCAAAAAGTTAAAAATGGAAATACCCTATTCAGCAATTGCACTACTAGGTATTTACCCAAAGGCTACAAATATACTGATTCAAAGGGATATATGCATCCCTATGTTTATAGCAGTATTACTTATAATAGCCAAATTATGAATAAAGCCCACATATGTCCATCGAATAATAGATATACAATGGAGTACTACTCAGCCATAAAAAAGAATGAAACCTTGCCATTTTCAATCGTGTGGATGAAGCCAGATAGTATAATGCTAAGTGAAATAAGTCAGAGAAAGACAAATACCATATGATTTCATTCATATGTGGAATTGAAAAAACAAAACAGATGGACATGGGAGGAAAAAGAGAGGCAGATCAGGAAACAGACTTTAACTATAGAAAACAAACTGAGGATTACTGGAGGAGAGGTGGGTGGGGAATTGGATTAAATATCTGATAGGAATTAAGGAAGGCACTTGTGGTAAGCATGGGTGATAGAGTGAAGTGACGAATCACTAAATTCTACACCTGAAGCTAATATTACACAGTATGTTAACAAACTAGAATTTAAATAAAAATCTGAAAAAATAAAAATAACTGTGATTATATTAGAACTTGATTCAGATTATTCATGAGGTTAGAATGAGGTTTTGTACGTAATGTGCTTAGAACAGGGCCAGACAGATGGTGCACACTTGATAATTAAGTGTTAGCTATTAGTATTTCCTTACGTGCTCTTATGTGCCATTTTCCCTCACTCAGTGAGGGCCCTTCACTCAAATACCCGTTCTCTTTTCCTTCCTTCCTCTGTCTCATTCAAACTACTCCCTGGAAAGGAGTAGTCTTCCATGTTTGTGCTCCAGTATACTAGCTGAGGGACATTTGCAATTTCACAAGCCTTAACCTGGAGTGATGGAACTAGAGTTTAGAGTTGTATGTGATGCTGACATTTGGACCATGTCTCCTACAATTCACTTTCAAAGCTGGCTGTTCCAGGCTTGAAGAGAGAAGGGCCTCATGTTTATGAATGATGATGTAAATCTGATGACTCCACACTATTTTTTTAAGATTTTACTTATTTATCCATGAAGGACAGAGAGAGAGAGAGAGACAGAGAGACAGAGAGACAGAGACACAGGCAGAGGGAGAAGCAGGCTCCATGCAGAGAGCCCAACGCGGGACTCGATCCCGGGTCTCCAGGATCAGGCCCTGGGCCGAAGGCAGCGCTAAACCGCTGAGCCACCTGGGCTGCCCTCCACACTATTTTTTTTAAAAGATTTTATTTATTTATTCATGAGAGACACAGAGAGTCAGAGACATATGCAGAGGGAGAAGCAGGCTCCATGTAGGGAGCCCGATGTGGGACTCCATCCCAGGACTCCAGGATCACACCCTGAGCCAAAGGCAGACGCTCAACTGCTGACCACCCAGGCATCCTGCTCCACACTATTAAAATCTCAAAATTCATAGAGGGTATTCCCTGAGGACCAGATTTCACTACAGCCCACTCAAGTGAAGGGTGCTTATTCTTTCACAACCCTGTGTTCTTCTGCATATCAGGGTCTAGCGCTGGGGTCAGAAGCTTCTTTCTGTTCCTTAATGCTGCTGTTTCACCCTTATACTTCCAACAGCTTGTAACAGTCTGCTTTTTCATGAGAAATGGCACAGTTCATGCCATTTGGCTGTATCACATTCTAGTCTCCCTTATGTCTGTCATCTCCTGATATTCTAGGCACTAGCTCTTATTTGTTGAAGACTCAGGCACTAAGCTTATAAACTTTCCTCTCTACCCTTATTTCTGCTGTCAATGTGGGTGATTCTAGTATCTAGAGAGTACTAATTCTCCAATACTCTGGCTTTTGGTTTAGCTCTTTATTTTCAGTGCCCTTCTCCACCCTTCTCACATCTGCCCTACTCTTTCAATGTTATACCCTGGACCTTATCTTTATCTAAAACCATTCTGCCTGTAAAATTAATAAATCAGACCCATTTTCAGCCACCATCTCCCATCACTTCTGTTTATTTGCTTTTCTACTCCCCAAATACTTGTTTTTCAGACTAACTTCTGTTCTATGGAAACATATACTTTCTTAGGACCCACTTGCCTCCTCATGTTTTCATTTCTTTTCAATCCAACTTACAACCTGTCATTTCTGCCATTCTCTTAACAGCGATCTATATTGCTATGCCCTTTTGTCCTTTTGGCTCCTTTGAGGGGAATACCTGGATCCTGGATAAATGAGTTCCTGGGTGAAAACTTCAGTTCCTACCTGTAATCACTATGCCTGCCCATGGGGATCTGAGCACATCCAGTGAGAAATGATATAACCAGGCCTGTTGCTATCACTGTATATTTATGGTCACCAAGTTTGGCTGAGCCTTCCAGATCTTTCCAAGGCTCTTGCTATACCTTTCAAGTCTTACTTTTCTACTCCTTATGGTGATAATATCAAACTTTATTCTCCACTCCCAACCTCCCTTCTTTCCACCCCATCTTCTTATCAGGTATCAGCAGGTGAAACTACCTCTCATTACACTGGCAAGTAGAAGACAATAAACTGGTATATTTGCAGCTCTCTACCACATAATTCTCATACCCATCTGCATGTAGACCCAAATGTTCCCTTTGTTCCTTTTGTTAAATATAGCAGGTATCCTTCCTTTTACTTAAGGCTAATATTTGCATTTTTGCCTTTGATCTCATTCCCCATTTCTTCTTGGTAAGCTTGTTCTATTATTCCTCTTTCACTTATATGAGCAACAGCTCCCTCTCCCCTAGGGCATTCCCATCAGCCTTTAAATATTCTCGTTTCCCACATTGAAAAGATCCTTCTCCTTTCATCTCAAGTCAATGTGCCAAACATGTAATTTTTTAAATAAACAATATTGAGACATCTGGTAGCAACCTAGAAAATTACAAAGCTGTGTCCATACTTCCAATAGTAAATACCCAGAAATACCCCAAGTAAAATATTTAACTTTAAAAAGGAAAATAGAAAACTGATAGAAGAATATTTGGAAAAATTCTTTATAACTTGGGAGTATGAAAGCTCTTTCCAGCCATGACTCAACATATAAGTCATGTAAGGAAAGATTGATGCATTCAACTACATTGCAGTAAAAAAAATAAAAGTTCTACATGGCAAAAGCAAAACAAAACCTGAACACCATAAACAAAGTCATGAAACAAAAGAACTGGAAAAATGTCTGCAACTTATATCATAAACAAAAAAGTAATATCCCCAATATATAAAGACTTTTTGGAAATTGAGAAGAAAAAGGCCAATGACCCCAAGGAAAAATGGATGAAGATATAAACAATAAGACTCTAAGAATTTACTTTAAAAGAAATACAAATTGTCTTAAAACCCATGAAAACATGTTCAAGCCTTTTTATCATAAGAGAAACACAAGATAAAAGTATATAACAATATCAGTGATCACTCATCAGATTACAAAATTTCAAAGGAGTGATAGCATTTTTTGTTACTGGAACTAGGGGAAACAGCTACTCTCACCCTATGATGAAACCCAATAGAAGCCAATTTGATAATGTCCATTTAATCTAGAAATCCCACTTGTGGAATATCAGTTTGAAAATACACCTACACACATGGATTTTCATCTGTATAAGGTTATGCAATGCAGTATTGTGTAGCAGCAAAAGGAAGCAACCTGTGTCCCTCTATAGCTATTAATCTGGGAAGATGTACAAGATCTATTGTTAAGTGAAAAAACATGCAAGCTAGTATGCTGTTTTTGTGTAAGACAAAGGGAAGGAGCATTAATTTACTTTAGTATTTGTTCTTATCCTCCTAAAGAAATAGTGCAGGAACAATTGCACCAAAAATCATAAGATACCTAGGAATAAACCTAACCAAAGATATAAAAAAACTGTACTCTGAAAACTATTAAAAAAACACTGATGAAAGAGAAGACAATACAAAGAAATGGAAAGACATTTCATGCTCTTGGATTGAAATAACAAGGGATATTAAAATGTCTATGCTACCCAAAGCAATCTACACATTTGATGCAATCCCTATCAAAATACCAACAGCATTTTCCACAGAGCTAGAACAAATAATCCTAAAAGTTGCATAGAACCACAAAAAACCCTGAATAGCCAAAGCAACCTGGAAAAAAGCAAAGCAAATCTAGAGGTATCAAAATTCCAGACTTCAAGTTATATTACAAAGCTATAGTCATCAAGACAGTATGGTAACTGGCAAAAAAACAAAAAACAAAAAACAAAAAAACAGACACAGAGATCAACAGAACAGAGTAGAAAACCCAGAAATAAACCAACAACTATATGGTCAACTACTCTTCAACAAAGCAGGAAAGAATTTCCCCACTGGGAAAAAAAGTCTCTTCAACAAATGGTGCTGGGAATACTGGACAGCAACATGCAAAAGAAAGACACCTGACCACTTTCTTACACCACACACAAAAATAAATTCAAAATGGATAAAAGACCTAAGTATGAGACAGGAAACTATTACAGACCTAGAAGAGAGCACGGGCAGTAATTTCTCTGACATAGGCTATAGCAACATTTTTCTAGATCTGTCTCCTGAGGTAAGGGAAACAAAAGCAAAAATAAACTATTGGGACATCATCAAAATAAAAAGCTTCGGCATAGAGAAGGAGACAATCAGCAAAACTGAAAGGCAGCCAAGGCAGCCTATGGGATGGGAGAAGATATTTGCAAATGACATACTCAATAAAGAGATGTATCCAAAATATATGAAGATCTTATACAACTCAACACCCAAAAACAAATAATCCAGTTTAAAAATTGGCAGAAGACATGAATAGACACTTTCCCAAAGAAGGCATACGAATGGCCAACAGACACATGAAAAGATGCTCAATATCAGCATCAGGGAAATACAAATGATAATTAAAACGAGATGTCACCTCAGACCAGTCACAAGGGCTAAAACTAACAACACAGGAAACAACAGGTGTTGCTGAGGATGCAGAGAATAGGGAACTCTCTTGCGCTGTTGGTGTGAATGCAAACTGTTGCGACCACTCTGGAAAACAGTGTGAAGTTTCCTCAAAAAGTTAAAAATGGAAATACCCTATTCAGCAATTGCACTACTAGACATTTGCCCCCTCAAAAAAATATTAATCCAAAGGATACATGCACCCCTATTTTTATAGCGTATTATTTATAACTGCCAAATTACAGAATTAGCCCAAGTGTCCATTGGCTGATGATGGGTAAAGAAGATGTGGTGTGTAAATACATGTATATTTATTTATAGATTTATTTATAATTAACTCTAATATTATTATGTTATATATTTACAATGAAATATTACATTACAATGGAATACTACATTATGATGAAATATTACTTAGCCTTCAAAAAGAATGAAATTCTGTCATTTACAGTGACACGGATGGAGAGTATTATGCTAAGCAAAGTAAGTTGGAGAAAGACAAAAACCATATGATTTGATTCATATTGCGATTTATTTTTTTTGAAGATTTTATTTATTTGAGTGAGACAGAGTGAGTGAGAGTGAGCATGCCTGCATGCACGTGAGCAGGGAAGAGGAAGAGGGAGAAGCAGACTCATCACAGAGCAGGGAGCCTGATGGGGGACTCAGTCCTGGAACTCCAGGACCATGACCTGAGCCAAAAGCAGATGCTTAACCAACTGAGCCACCAAGGGATCCCTCATATGTACAATTTAAAAAACAAAACAAACAGACATGGGGAAAAAGTATAGCGAAAGGCGAAACAAGAAACAGACTTTTTATTTTTTTTTAAGATTTTATTTATTTATTTATTCATGAGAGACACAGAGAGAGAGAGAGAGAGAGGCAGAGACATAGGCAGAAGGAGAACGAGGCTCCATGTAGGGAGCCTGATGTCGGACTCCAAGATCATGCCCTGGACCAAAGGCAGAAACTAAACTGCTGAGCCACACAAGGATCCCCGAAACAGACTTAAAAAAAAAAAGATTTTATTCATTCATTTATTTATTTAACAGAGAGAGAGAGAACACAAGCAAGGGAAGAGGCAGGCAGAAGGAGGGAGAAGCAGGCTCCCTGAGGAGCAAGGAACTGGATGTGGGGCTCAATTCCAGGACCCTGGGATCATGACCTGAGCTGAAGGTAAATGCTTAACCCACTGCCACCCAGGTGCCCCAAGAAACAGACTCTGAAGAATAGAGAGTAAACTGTTGGTCACAAGGGGGATGGGTTAAGTAAGTGATAGGGATTAAGGAGTATGCTTATTGTGATGAGCACCAGGTGTTGTAAGGAAGTGTTGCATCACTAAGTTCTAAATCTGAAACTAATATTACACTGTATGCTAACTAACTGGAATTTATATAAAAACTTAAAAAAAAAAAAAAGAATTAGTGAAGGATTCCAAAAACCTAATAGTTAGTGGTTACATATAGAGGACAAGGTAGGGGATGTGGTTATAAAGAATTAGATGGGGGGATCCCTGGGTGGCGCAGCAGTTTGGCGCCTGCCTTTGGCCCAGGGCACGATCCTGGAGACCCGGGATCGAGTCCCACATCGGGCTCCCGGTGCATGGAGCCTGCTTCTCCCTCTGCCTGTGTCTCTGCCTCTCTCTCTCTCTCTCTCTCTCTCTGTGACTATCATAAATAAATAAATAAAAATTTTTAAAAAAATAAAGAATTAGATGGGCATATGTGAAAATAAGATTTCTCAATGTATAATTTTAAAAAATCTTTGAACCAAATTAATGTAGCACTTATTCAAAAAATAACTAAATTAAAATTTTAAATATTTTGCCATCTGATCTAGGTAGCTGTTCCTAAGCTAACCTAGTTCTCTTTTCTCATTCAAAAATTTTTAGAGTTGTTTCATTGCTGTGTTTATTTCCTTAACTCTCACTCATCAGTCTAGTTTCTGCCCCCATAATAAAAACAAATTGCTCTTACCTATTGTCTCCAGTGACCTCCATATTGCTAAATATGATAAACATTGTTCAGTCTTTCTCTTACATAATCTCTTCCCAACATTTGACAAACTACTTCCCTTCCAGGGATGCCTGAGCGGCTCAGTGGTTGAGCCCCTGCTTTTGGCTCAGGTCGTGATACCAGCGTCCTGGGATCAAGTCCCACATCAGGCTTCCCCTCTGCCTATGTCTCTGCCTCTCTCTCTGTGTCTCCCATGAATAAATAAGTTAGAAAAAAAACCAAACTACCTCCCTTCTAACACATCCTCTTCCTTTGACTTTAATGTCTCCATACAGCCCTAGTTTTCCTCCCATCTCTCTGAATGCCCTTACCTCTCCTCTCCTTCTGCCTCCCCTTTTTTTCCCTCCTTTACCCAAATGTTATATATTGGATTTCCTCAAAACTTCCTTGTAAACCTCTTCCATATCTCTAAGAACTTCGCTCAGAACTATAGACTCAGTTGATAATTGTGTTCTCCACAGTCCTATTTCCAAACCCCTTCGGAACTGAGGCGTTCTGTTCCTGGCAACTCCCTCTGGGCAAGGGGAATGTCTAGAGGCAGACTCATCTGTTGACCTCACTGCCAAAATTTCTGGAAGCTGTAGAAGGGAAGTCTGGAGGGAGCACCATAGCATCCACTGTGGATATATGTATTGTGAAGATTATCTCCCAGTATGTGATTTGCCTTTTCATTTTCTTTTCACTGCCTTAAGAAATGATTTTATGAAGTAAAATTGATTTTTCTTTTAAGTTAAATTCTTTTTTCAGCAAAGATTCTACCTCTTTTCTATTGTGAAAAGTACTGCTATGAACATGAGTGTGCAAATATCTCTTTGAAACCCTGCTTTCAATTTTTATGGATATATACCCAGAAGTGGGATTGCTGGATCATATAGTAGTTCTATTTTAAATTTTTTGAGGAACTCCCTATTGTTTTCCATAGTGAACTATTTTATAATCCCACCAACTGTGTGGATTCCAATTTCCCCATATCCTCTCCAACTCTGGTTATTTTCTGTTATTTTTTTTTTTTTATAGCAGCCATCCTACTGGGTATGAGGTTATTTAGTGCTTTCTATGTCTTCTTTAAGAAATATTTGTATATTCCAAGGTTGAAAATATATGCTTCCACACTTAAAATTTTGGCCTTTACATTTAAGTCTATGATACATCTCAAATTAATTTTAGTGTGTGGTATGGGGTATAGGTCAAGGCTCATTCTTTTCAGTTGGATATCCAGTTATTCTGACACTATTTGTTAAAAAGAAAACTTTCCATTCTACATTGAATTTTTTGGCACCTTGGTGAGTTTCTTTCAATGCTGGTTTTAAGAAGAATCCCAACTTCAGACGTGTCAAGCTGTGGAGAAACAAGTATATCGTAGAACTGAGAAAATAGGAGCTTCTTTCCGATTCCTGCAGCACCTCGCAGTTTATGTGGGTCACGCACAGTGAGTGGCATTAGAGCTTTGGATTCAGACAAATCTGGATTCAGACCCAAGTCTATATGGCCTTGAATAATTTACCTAACCTATTTTGCCTCTGTCCCTTATATACACAGTGAGGATTCAATGTTATAACAAGAAATTAAACTATGCAAAATGCCTGGTGTTGCCATTTGATAAGTATCCTTTTCCTCTCATTTTTTCATTTTTCCAGTAAATACTTGTTATCTTCATTGGACTCAGTGGTTTGGAATGTGGAAGAAATTTCTGTTTAAATTCCTTTGTAGTTTTTCAAAAAGACTTACAAGTTGATTTCAAGTTTCTTCGCCCTTAGCAAGGTATGTACCATCTAGTACTAATCTTGTTTTTCTCTGATTCTCTTTTTGCAAATTCTTGAGAGAGTGGTTTGGAAATTATTTGGGAATTTTATCATGTTAAGGAGATATTTAGTAATAATATTATGAGATCATCAGAGATCAGGAATCCTTCAGTTTCAGCTAAAGTAGAGCTTCCCAACTTTAAGGGGCACACAATTCGCCTGAGAATCTTATTATGCTCCATATTCTGATTCAAGAGATCTGAAGTGGAGTCTGGTATTCTGCATTTTTAACAGGATCCCAGGACATGCCAAAGCTTCTGGTGTACAGACCACATTTTCAGTAAGTAGGGGCTAGAGGCTTTAGTTCTCTAGGGGAAAACAATTGAAACCCTGAAGTTCATGAATAAATAATGTTTCCCCTGGCTGAAGGTGCTTTGTTTACATTGAATTTTTACCTTACACCTGCAAGCATTTTAAAAAATATTTTATTTATTTATTCATAAGAGACACACAGAGAGAGGCAGAGACAGGCAGAGGAGAAACAGGCTCCCTGTGGGGAGCCTGATGCAGGACAGGATCTCAGGACCCCAGGATCACGACCTAAGCCAAAAGCAGATGCTCAACCACTGAGCCATCCAGGTGCCCCTGCAAGTATTTGTATAAGGTGAAGCATAAGTAGCCTGAGCACAAATATTTTCTGTCTTAGGAACTCCGAATTTAAATCAGACAATGTAGTTTCATACCTCAGCTTCCCCACTCTCAATCCATTGTGACCTTTGGCAAGTTGCTAAACCTCTCCCAATCCTCTCACAGGTTAGTTTTAAAGATCAAATGAAACTATACAAATACACTTGGCCCAGCTTCTGACTTGTATGTAGCATTTATTAAGTATTTCTTAAATATCAATTTTCTTAGCAACTCTTGCCAGATTAATTCACTAAGTGAAAATAGAGTGCTAGCTAGATCCAGATGTAGGTTCAAGTCCTTACTATGCCTCCGACGTAGCGGTATAGTCATTAGACACTTGGGAACCCAATGTCACTTAGGCATCAAATAAGACTTGATTGGATGTTGTCTTACAGGCCCAAGAGTTCTCATACTCTAATGATCCATGTGGTTCTCAAGTACCACTTCTCTATAAGGTAGAGGCATGAAACATGAAAAGAAACTGTCTCTTCAGTCAGTTGGCTGAACTGACATAGCAAGCCAGGAAATGGGGAAGAAAGACAAAGAAAAAAGAAGGATCCTGAAGTAGTGCTGGGTTCTCTCAGCTCATGACAGCTTTCAGCAGTGAGACCTAGCTCAGGAGGCATGCCCTCCAGAGATGCCTTATCTGTTCCAATGATGTTTACACCCCTTACTTACCACATACCATTAGGCCATAGGAGTGTAGGAGGGCAGAGAGGTACCTGAAATCTGACAAGTCAGGCATTGAGGTTTGCTCAGAGTCCTGCCACCTGTCTCCCCAGGCACACAAAAATAATGTCAAAATGGCCTTACAATTTCAAGTTGTACTACAAAGCTGTGATCATCAAGACAGTGTGGTACTGGCACAAAAACAGACACATAGATCAATGGAACAGAATAGAGAATCCAGAAATGGGCACTCAGCTCTATGGTCAACTAATATTCAACGAAGCAGGAAAGACTATCCACTGGAAAAAGGACAGTCTCCTCAAAAAATGGTGCTGAGAAAATTGGACAGCCACGTGCAGAAGAATGAAACTAGACCATTCTCTCACACCATACACAAAGATAAACTCAAAATGGATGAAAGATCTATATGTGAGACAAGAATCCACCAAAATCCTGGAAGAGAACACAGGCAACACCCTTTTTGAACTTGGCCACAGCAACTTCTTGCAAGACACGTCTCTACAGGCAAGGGAAACAAAAACAAAAATGAACTACTGGGAATTAATCAAGATAAAAAGCTTCCACACAGCAAAAGAAACAGTCAATAAAACTCAAAGACAACCTACAGAATGGGAGAAGATATTTGCAAATGGCATAAAAGATAAAAGGCTAGTATCCAAGATCTCTAAAGAACTTAATAAACTCAGCAGCAAAGAAACAAACAATCCAATCATGAATTGGGCAAAAGACATGAACAGAAATTACGTCAAAGAAGACATACACATGACCAAGAAGCATGAGAAAATGCTCCGCATCACTGGCCATCAGGGAAATACAAATCAAAACCACAATGAGATACCACCTCACACCAGTGAGAATGGGGAAAATTAACAAGACAGAAAACAACAAATGTTGGAGAGGATGTGGAGAAAGGGGAACCCTCTTGCACTGTTGGTTGGAATGTGAACTGGTGCAGCCACTCTGGAAAACTATGTGGAGGTTCCTCAGAGTTAAAAATAGAGCTACCCTATGACCCAGCAATTGCCTTACCGGGGATTTACCCCAAAGATAAAGATGCAGTGAAAAACTGAGACACCTGCACCCCAATGTTTCTAGCAGCAATGTCCACAATAGCCAAACTGTGGAAGGAGCCTCAGTGTCCATCGAAATGAATGATAAACAAGATGTGGTCTATGTATACAATGGAATATTATTCAGCCATTAGAAACGATGAATACCCACCATGTACTTCGATGTGGATAGAACTGGAGGGTATTATGCTGAGTGAAGTAAGTCAGTCAGAGAAGAACAAACATTATATGGTTTCCTTCATTCAGAGGATATAAAAAATAGTGAAAGGGATTAAAGGGGAAAGGAGAGAAAATGAGTGGGAAATATCAGTGAGGGAGACAGAACATGAGAGACTCCTAACTCTGGGAAATGAACAAGGGGTAGTGGAAAGGGAGGTGGGCGGGAGGATGGGGTGACTGGGTGACGGGCACTGAGGGGGCACTTGACAGGATGAGCACTAGGTGTTATGCTATATGTTGGCAAATCGAACTCCAATAAAAAACATATGAAAAAAAAAAAGAAAAACAAAAATAGCCTTACAAATCTCCAACACAAAACTATGAACTTTAAGAATAAAGAAACTCAAGCAGGGATCCCTGGGTGGCGCAGCGGTTTAGCGCCTGCCTTTGGCCCAGGGCGCGATCCTAGAGACCTGGGATCGAATCCCACATCGGGCTCCTGGTGCATGGAGCCTGCTTCTGTCTCTGCCTCTCTCTCTCTCTGTCTCTGTGTGACTATCATAAATAAATAAAAATTAAAAAAAAAAAACTCAAGCAATGTTGATAAAACTACAGGGTAAGGTAGAGCTCTCAACTGCATTTCAAGTTCAGTATATTTTGCATGTACAAGAAAACTTCTGATGCTAAGTAATCAGAGATTAAAGACATATGAATAAATTAAACCACTGTAACCAAATATATGTATGCATATATATATAATATATGATGTATATATATATTATATGTATATAAATGGCAATAGGCTAAAATCTTAATATAGATCACCTCCTTTCTATGTAAAATAATCTCTGGGGGCACCTGGGTGGCTCAGTCAGTTAAATATCTGCCTTTGGCTCAGGTCATGATCCCAGGGTCCTGGGATGGAGCCCTACATCCTGCTCCCTGCTCAGAGGGAAGCCTGTTTCTCTCTCTCGCTCTGCCCCTCCCCATGTTTGTGCTCTCTCTCTCTTGCTCTCTCTCTCTCTGTCAAATAAATAAAATCTTTAAAAAACAAACAAACAACCTCTGCAGTAGGTATTATTATCTACAATATGTGGATGGGGACCCTGGGCCCTAGAGAAGTTAAGCAATTTACCCAAAGATCATAGTTAGTGGGCTGCTATTACTTCAACCAAGGCAGTCTATCTAATTCCTGCTCCATCTTTCCTAATCATTATACTATACTGCTGTACTCTGTGGAGCTAGCTGAGATTTACTCAGTTTCAAAGTCTTCAGTCCAGATTATGTGGGGTTAAATTCCTGAGAGAATATGCAAAAAATTCTAAGCTACCTGAATAGCTCAGTGTGAGATCAGATTATGAGCAGGATAAAGAAGTATTATCTTAACCTAGTAATGATAGCCACATGCCAACATGCATGACAAAGCTCACTTAAATTTTCAAAATACAGGTATATAAGGATTATTTTAGATATAGAAACAGAATCAAAGAGGCTAAGTAATTGATCCATATGAAGGATTCACAGCACTTGGGTTGTAAGAAATAAGAAACTTCACTCAAATGGTCTTAAAGAATAAGGAAATATATTATCCCATTATTAAGTCTAGAGATAGACTGTAGGGTCAGCACAGCATCATGGGTGGAGATGGGGAAGATGATGGGGAGAACAAAGGCAGAAGTGTAGCTTAAATTTAATCTTTCAACTTGCAGCCCAATTGAGAAATACCCGAGACATGCAGAGCAGGACATTCCTCGGGGAGCTCATGGCTGCCTTAGAGTTGATGTTCTATTAGAGACTAAACAACCTTTTGACAATAACCACACCTCCAAGGTCCTAAAACCTCACTTTCAGCATAGAAAAATTCCTTAGAAACTGAAGTTATCTCTATCGTTCTTCCTCCACAAATTTATAAGTATATAATCAGTCACTCCCCACAATCACCAGTGCAGCTCTGTCTCCCCATGGATCCTGTCCCCGTGCTATCATAAAAACACCTTTTTGTTCAGCCATTAGAAATGAGAGATACCCACCATTTGCTTCAACGTGGATGGAACTGGAGGGTATTATGCTGAGTGAAATAAGTCAATTGGAGAAGGACAAACATTATATGGTCTCATTCATTTGGGAAATATAAAAAATAGTGAAAGGGAATAAAGGGGAGAGGAGAGAAAATGAGTGAAAATATCAGTGAGGGTGACAAAACATGAGAGACACCTAACTCTGGGAAACGAACAGGGGTAGTGGAAAAGGACGTGGGTGGTGGGTTGGGGTGACTGGGTGACAGGCACTGAGGGGGGGCACTTGGTAGCCTGAGCACTGGGGGTTATGCTATATGTTGCCAATTGAATATATATATATATTATATATATTCTTTTCTGATATTCTTTTCTGACCATTCACTCTTGGATCCAAACTTCAAATCACATCATTTGACATCCAACGTGGGACTTGAGTCTTCTCTTACAGGCCCAAGAGTCCTCACACTCTAATGGTCCATGTGGTTCTCAAGTACCACTTCTCTATAAGGTAGAGGCATGAAACATGAAAAGAGACTGTCTCTTCAGTCAGTTGGCTGAACTGACATAGCAAGCCAGGAAATGGGAAAGAAAGACAAAGAAAAAAGAAGGATCCTGAAGCAGTGCTGGTACAACTTCTGGGTTCTCTAAGCTCATGACAGCTTTCAGAAGTGAGCCTCCTTACAAACCTGGTGGGTACTTCCTCTTCCTTTACTCTCACAGCAGGGGCTTTTTCAAGTACTGTCTCATATTGGAACACTTTCATGTCAACCGCTCAGGCTGTTATCCTCTAACCTGTGGCTGCCCTACGGGCAGGAGAAAGCCTTTTGACTGGAAGCTACTACCCTAGCCAGAATGGTAATAAGACCCAGAAACTTGATGTCTCCCTTTATTCCTATTCTTATACAAAGTTGTCTTTTTGGGCATGGGACAGCCACCTAAGTCACCAGGATGGCTGCCAATCTTAAGACTCCCGTGTGAAGTTTCATCCTCATTGGTCTAATGTGATCCCCTCTGTTTCTCTGGTCTAGTTGCTTCTGGCCATGAGACCTCCACCAAGAGCCAGACAAAAGCAGTACCTGATTGAATTAAAACCTAACCAGGGACTGTTTCCTAGGAAAGTCAGCTGTAAGAGCTACATGTGTTGAAATGTCATTTAGATCATGGTGGATTTCTATCTCTACTGTTTTCCATCAGTATCTCCTACTAACTACCTAAATTACAAAATTAGGTAATGTCCTCCTTGTAATACTATTTTTAGTGTTTTCTATGGGTTAAAAACAGCAGGTTCTTCATAGCATGGCACAGCACAGCATTTTGGTCCATTGCCAGTGTTCATTTGGACTAGAATGCAATGAGGAAGGGAGCAGATGCTGGCATCCCTCCTACGAGGCAAGGTGTTGTTCATAGTGACTTACTTTGAGACCAGGAACCCCTGACATATCCTGCATGGGACGCCACCTGGGATTCAGGGGGGATTTTTGCTAATAGATCTTTTCTACTTTTCTAGGAACCTGAAATATTATTCTTCAGTCTGTAAGGATTCTTCCTTGGGATGCTTTTTAACTCACTGGAATCAATTTGGATTGAAAGATTTAAGAAAGGATCCCTGGGTGGCGCAGCGGTTTGGCGCCTGCCTTTGGCCCAGGGCGCGATCCTGGAGACCCAGGATCGAATCCCACATCAGGCTCCCGGTGCATGGAGCCTGCTTCTCCCTCTGCCTGTGTCTCTGCCTCTCTCTCTCTCTCTCTCTGTGACTATCATAAATAAATAAAAATTTAAAAAAAAAAAGAAAGATTTAAGAAAGAATAAACTGATCTTCTGTAACATTGCATGACCTCATTACTCCTCATGAAATGAGGAAAAATGGTGCATTTATGGGACATTAAGCTTCAGTATAATCTATAAGGCTAGATCTCTCCTGCAAAAAAAGGGGTTGCAAATGGACTAAGGTACCTTATGTCTAGCCTTCATGGTCTTAAATCAAGACCCCAACCTAAGGCTTCTTACAGAATGTGTCCAACCACTAACCTGGTTAATAAACCCCCTCTAGACATATTGGATGATGACTGTCGAAATAAGCCCATTCCTATCAATAAACCTGGTCTCCTGGAGTAATCATTGGCCAATCTAAACAAAGATGATACTGGCTCTGTTACAACCCTCCTCCTTGTAAACCTCAAGACCCCTTTTCTCCCAGCCCAGTTAGGCATACTAGGAGTAGAACTCCTTATCTCCCAGGGGTTCCACCTAAATCTGGATTTTATCTTCTTAGGGAGGTTGCTAGTAGAGAAATGGGTACAATTAAAGTCCGTGTCCCATTCTCCATAGCAGACCTGGCTCAGATAAAACAACAATTAGAACAATATTCCAAAAACCCTCCTCAATTTATTGAGGCTTTCAACAATTATCTATTATGTTTGATTTGACCTGGCAAGATATATACAACATATCAACTCATTGTTGCACCCTTGTGGAAAAGGAGCTCATCAAAAATTTGCTGATGAACCAACAGCCAGAGATAGAGGTTGTTATCTGATAGGGAGAACTGCTGTTCCCAATACTGAACCTCACTGGAATTACCAAGAAGATAGGGAAGGGAAAGACGACACCATATGCTCACTTGTTTAATAGAAGGAATGAAAAAAGGATTCTCTAAACCTATAAACTTTGATAAAATTCAGGAAGTTTCTCAAGGAGCTGATGGAAATTCAGCTCTATTTCAGGGTCATTTGATAGGAGCCACCTTTGAAAGTATACAAATCTGGACCCAATCTCACCCGAGGGAACAATCACACTAAACATCATTTTATAAGTCAGTCAGCACCTGACAGCCGCCAAAAACTGACTAAAATGGCTCCAGGACCTCAAACCCCCACCCAGTACCTACTAGAAGTAGCTACTGGAGTCTTTAATAATAGAGATGTGGCCTTAAGTCAGGAAAAGAATCAAGAGCTAAATAAATCTCAGGGTAAAATACAGGCTTAAATATCAACTGGCACTATTGCAGATTCCCCACCACACTAGAATAATCAGGCACCCAAAAAAAGCCAGTATCAGAGAAAGGACCAGGTAAGACCCCATGCTATGGGTGTGGCCAAATCAGACATTGAAGCAAAAAATGTCCAAATGTTCTCCACCACAGTCGTGTCCTGTCTGTGCAAAAAAAGGACATTGGAAGAGAGACTGTCCTCATCTCCAGAGAGAGAGACAACAAAAACTCACTTCCCTGCCGAAGAGCAGGAACCAGAGGACCTAGCATGACAGGGCCCTGAGGCTGCTCTGGCTCCCTTTGACATCAAGATGACTGAGACCTGGTATTCTGGATATGAAAGGTAAGTTTTTCAATTTTCTTATTGATACAGGAACCACTCATTCTGTTCTTATTTAGCACTCCAGTCTTACTTGTTTTTCTAGCCATAAAATTGTTGACATAGCAGGAACAACTAAAATGTATTGCCAGACAATGCCTTTAACCTGTAGGTATAGAAACCAATTGGTTACTCATATGTTTCTAGACCTTCCATCTTGTCCCACTCCATTACTTGTACGAGACTTAATGTATAAACTAGGAAGCAGGTTTGCTCTTACTAAGGAAGAGGATGGTTTGTTCTCTTTAACATCTGGAGAATTAAAACCTTACCCTGGTATCCCTTCTAATATCTGGAAGGAAGTAAATCCACAGGTCTGGGATTGTGATGTCTTGGGATAGGCTCTTAAAGTCCAGAAAGTGACCTTAAAGGACCCAACCACTGTATGTCATAAAAAACAATATCCCTTAAAACCTGAGGCAAGAGCTGGGTTACAACCACTTATTGATAAGTTTCTCAAACATGGTAGTTTAAAGCCTTGTCAATCTCCTTATAACTCTCCAATTTTACCAGCAAAAAAAAAGCCAATGGAGAATATTAGATGGTATAAGATTTAAGACCTATAAATGAGGCAGTGATGCCTATTCATCCCATAAAGCTAAATCCATATACTGCACCCACCCAGGTTCCCTGGCATCTCCTAAGTGAAAGAAACACAGCCTATTTGCTTTTGAATGAGCCTCATCTTTAACCCTATGGGCTGCTCAGATTAACCTCAATAGTCTTGCTGCAGAGATTTAGAGAGAATTCTCACCTGTTTGGGGCTGCACTTAGAAAAGACCTCTGTGCTATATCCTTGCCTCAAAGAACTATAACTCAATATTTGGATGATATTTTAACCTGCAGTCCTACAAAAGAAATGTCTGATAGTAATTCTATAACTTAACTTCTTGGTAGACAGAGGATATTGTGTCTCCCCGAAAAAGGCACAAATATCTAAACAAAAAGTACAATATTAGGGGTATGGACTAATACTAGGCCCCTGTACCCTGTCTACTGACAAAAAAAAAAAAAAAGGCTCTATTAGATCTTGGACTCCCACCTACAACTATCCTAAGCGTGGCAAGTTTTTGCTACCTGTGGATTCCTGGATTTGGGCTCTTAGCCAAACCACTGCATGATTCAATTAAACACCCTGAAAAAGAACCTCTACTCTGGACTAAAACCCAGCAGACAGCCTTTCAAACATTAAAAGCTAAGCTTTCATCAGCCCCAGCTTTGTCTTTTCCAAATCTAGAAAAGACTTTCACCTTATGTGTCATAGAAAAACAGGAACAAGCTTTGGGAGTTCTTACCCAGAAATTAAGAAATGAGACAAGGTCAATGGGCTATTTTTCAAAGTCACTTGATAATCGATCACAGGGGTGGCCAGCTTGTCTTTAGGCAGGGGCTACAATAGCCCTTCTGGTAGAAGCTTCAAAACTTACTATGGGACAGTCCTTGACAGTGGTGACTCCATGTCAGGTCCAAAGTGTCTTAGAGACCAAAGACCACCAGTGGTTGACAGGGAAGCCAATTTACTAAATACCAAGCTATGCTTTTAGACACACCTGAAATAATACTTAAAACCTGTCAAACTTTAACCCAACTACCCTTATGCCTGGTTCTGACCATCAATCATACTTCTATGATCAAACATGAATGAGCAGAAATTATCAATCTTGTTTATTTTAGCAAACCAGATTTAAAAGATTCTTCTCTTGAAAACGCAGATGACAGTCAGTTTACGGATGGCAGTAGCTTTATGGATTAGGGAGAAAGAAAAGCCAGATATGCTATAGTTAGTTTAGCTAAGACCACTAAGGCAAAAAGCCTTCCAATAAATACTTCTGCTCAAAAGGCTGAATTAATAGAACTTACCCATGCTTTTCAATTGGAAAAGGCCTAAAAATTAATATTTATACTGACTCCAAATATGCTTCCCTGGTGCTACATGCCCATGGGGTAATTTAGAAGAAAGAGGAATATTTATTGAGCCATAACTCCCCAATCAACTATGGGCCTGGAATAATTACTCTTCTTGAGGTCGTACACCTACCTAACGAAGTAGCTGTAATTCACCTCAGGATCTCAGGGGATATCAAAAGGGTATGACCCTAGAATCCAAAGGAAACAATTTGACAGACTGTGCAGCCAAGCAGGTAGAGCAAAATAAACAAATACTAAGTTTTACAATAAAGCCCATAACTCCAGTCTATTCAGACCACGAAATTCACATAACCCAGGAATGAGGATATTCCAAACAATGCATAGGAATGTCTTGTTAATGAGAAAAAAATCTATACTGAAAAATAACCAATGAAAGATAACACAGGATTTACACCAGGCTACTCGTTTAGGCAAAGGTACTTTAGAACATTTAAATAAAAATATATTTGATGGAGTAAATTTAACAACTACAGTAATACAAGTCTGCCTATCCATATTGTTTGTGCACAAGTAAATCCAAAAGGCACGGTCTGTACACTCCACCCCATCCCTACTTTTAAAACCAGTCCAAAGGTGTGGTTCTTATCCAGGAGAGGACTGGCAGCTTGATTTCACACAAATGCCTCCTTGCAAAAGCTACAAGTTCCTACTAGTGTTTATTGATACTTTCACTGGTTGGATTGAGGCCTTTCCATGTAAGACTGAAAGAGCCAGAGAAGTAACCAAAGCTTTGTTGTGAGAAATCATTCCTTCAAAGTGAAAATGGTCCTTCTTTTACTGCACAAATAACCCAGCAAATAGAACAAGCTTTAAAAAATGTAATATTTTTTACATTCAGCCTGGCATCCACAATCCTCTGAAAAAGCAGAAAAAGCAGATCATACTTTAAAATGGCACCTCACTACACTTAGGACTGAGCACTTTTGAGTCATCCTATGGAAAACCATTTCTTACAGTGGATTTGTTATTGGACGAAGATTACAATACTTTATTGAATTACTCACTCAAGGCTGGTTTAATTCATGTTACTTTATAAATATACTAATCACATGATCCCCAAACCTGATTTAACTATAATTAAAAATCCACCTCATGCAAGCCCCAGAGACACAGGTTATTTAAAAGATTGGAAGTCAGGGGCACCTGGGTGGCTTAGTTGGTTAAGTGGTTGTCTTTGGCTCAGGTCACGATCTTAGGGTCCTGGAATCAAGCCCCGCCTGGGGCTCCCTAATCAGTGGGAAGTCTGCTTCTCTTTCTCTCTCTGTTCCTTCCTCCCCCTACTTATTTTCTCTCTCTCTCTCTCTCTTTCTCTCTCTCTCTCTCTAATGGACAAATCTTTAAAATAAATAAAATAAGAGATTGGAAGTCAAATACAGCAGGGGACTTAAATCCAAAATGGAATATACTCCTACTATAGTGAAGTCAGAGGGGCACTCTTCCTGGACCCATAGATCTAAAATAAAACCTGTACTTCCTTCACAGGAAACCAATGAGCAAACTAACGTGCCTTCTTACTTTTGTGAACCTATAGGAGATCTCAAACTCCCTTTCAGACAACGATAAAAGTTGTACATTTTCTTTGTTCTCTGTTCACAAATTTTAGCACACGGTTCCTTTCTACAATGGGCACAACTTATGCTGAACTTCAAAATCAAACAGCTTGTTGGATATTTGGAATTTTGCCCATGTGAACTATATCCTGGTTACCCTGGTAAATTTCCCCTTTACAAGGCACTGATTGGCACTCTCTGTATACCTATATTTCAGAAAAAATATATAATCCTAATGACACCATGTTTCATGATAGATCTACTGACGATCAATAGGACGTAGGATTTACCAGGACATAACCAGACTTTTTCATGCCCTCAGACAAGTAAAATATTAACTGACTTTGCAAGCCCACAAATCAATGCCTGTCAATTAGTGCCTAAATCACAAAACTTTAGCTATCATCATGCTAAAGATGGTATATACCAAATTTGGGATACATATTTATGGCTCGTGCCCACCACTGGACAGCTCAGTCAAAAGGCAGTTTTATCCTGGAAACAAATCATACATAAGATACTTGGCAATAACACCCACATTTCAGATGGCTATCATTAGAAATATGTTCTCAAACCATTATACTCTAGATAACTGACTGGTTTGGTACTGATTGAATAAGGCAACCTGATTCAGATGGCTAGCCCCAAACAGAACTCAGCGGTTTTGTGGAACTAACTAACCTGTGGCCCTGCCTTTCTTCAGGGTGGATAGGTAATTGCACCTTAGGTGTTTCCTGGATTCAAGGGCACATTATTACAAGCAAGCATCACTACCCTGGCTAATCTTCCCAATTTAAAACAAAGATGCACACGATCTGTTTTTCTGTGTTATGACCATTTGACGTCCATTTTGTACCATCTATATGGTTGGAAAGCATAATTTGGCACTTGGAAGCCCTTAATAAATACACCATAAAGGCAGTCAGTGATTCACAAAACTGTCTCCTTACTTAATACTGAGGTCACCCAAATGCTCAAAGTGGCTCTTCAAAATAGAATGGCTTTAGATATCCTAACAGCAGCACAAAGAGATTCATGTACCACTCTTAGAACAGAATACTGTGTATACATCCCAGATTATCATTAAAATGTCACAGGACTACTAACAGATATGAATGCTCAAATTAAGGCTCTACCTTCCCTCTGTTTTAACGATTGGTTAAGTTCCTGGTTCAGAGGACTATGGTCAACAACTAAGGGTCTCTTTGTTGGACTTCTCATTCTTATAGCCAGTTTAATTCTAACATGTTGCTATTTTCAATGTTTTTCCACTCGGTGCCAAGACTCCATCACTATAATAATTTCACATCAACAGATGGTCCTTACCACCCAGAGATGCTTCTTTGCTGTCCAAATTGGACTCAGCTACCTCTGCCTTTTGTAACTCCCCGATGCACCCCCTGACTAGTGTTGACCCACAGGTAGGGACATTTCTACACTTCCACCCTCGACAACCTTAAAGATTTAAGGGTCATAATTGTTCAACAAGTGGGGGGGGGTGCAGAGAATAATGAGGACAATAAAGGCAAGGGAGATGTAGCTTAAATTGAATCTCCTTATAACTTGCAGCCCACTGATAAATACCCGAGACATGCAGAGCATGACATTCCTCAGGGAGCATGAGCATGAGCATGAGCATAGCTGCCTTAGTGTTGATGTTTTATTAGAGACTAAAAACAACGTTCTTGGGCAGCACAGGTGGTTCAGCGGTTTAGCGCCGCCTTCCGCCCAGGGTGTGATCCTGGAGACCTGGGATTGAGTCGCGCATCGGGCTCCCTGCGTGGAACCTGCTTCTCCCTCTGCCGGTGTCACTGCCTCTCTCTCTCTCTCTCTCTGTGTGTGTGTGTGTGTGTGTGTGTCTGTGTGTGTGTGTGTCTATCTCGTGAATAAGTAAATAAAATCTTAAAAAAAAAGAAACCTTCTTGTTTTAAATTCAAGTTAGTTAACGTATAGTGTAGTATCGGTTTCAGGGGTAGAATTTAGTGATTCCTTACTTACATATAACCCCCAGTGCTCATCCCAGCAAGTGCCTTCCTTAAAGTCCATAAAAGCAACCTTATCCTGACAATAGCCAAACCTCCCAGGTCGTGTAAACCTCACTTTCAGCGTACATGTAATCCTTACAGGAACTTCATGAGGTAGGTACTATTAGTATCTTCATTTTACCAGTGGAAAACCCTGAGGCAGAGAGAGGGCAAGTAACTTGCTTGAGTCACACAGTAGAAGTGACAGAGTCAGGACATGAACCTAGGTGGTCAGTTTTTACCCTGTATACATACATATACATATGTATATGTATAAAGAATTTTTAGTGGGGTAGGAGGAGTAAACTAGTAACCCAAAGATGAAAGTAAATTATGTGCTCAGTAAATTGTTAAATTGTGAGTTACTAAAAGATGAATATTCTGGTGGGGCCAAAAAATGTATTTTAGGATCTTGCCACATTTTCATCACTGATAAAAATCTACAAAATATGGGACAAGTGGGTGGCTCAGTGGTTGAGCATCTGCCTTTGGCTCAAGTCGTGATCTCGGGGTCCTGGGATTGAATCCCACATCAGGCTCCCTGCATGGAGCCTACTTCTCCCTCTGCCTATGTCTCTGCCTCTCTCTCTCTCTCTGTCTCTCATGAATAAATAAATAAAATATTTTTTTATTAAAATATTTTTTAAATCTACAAAGTATTTAAGTGCTACAGCGCATAGCCTCGTGCATGATCAAATATTCTTTGTTGTCCAAATCTGTTGGTTTGCTTAGCAATACTTATTATTTCCAGAAATTTTGCTCCTATATTATTGCAAATCTAGTAACTTTTGCTAATACATTGCTACAGATCACGGGGCAAAACTAAAAAATTATCACTAATCAGACACTGCTAATGATAGATCTCCAGATCCTCTTGTAACTTAAGTTGCAGTTCTATTATGATGCACCCATCAGACAGGCAATTTTCAGAAATCATTTTTTAAGTTAAGAGAACATATATGATTGCATAGTCAAATATGTTTTAAAATCAATGGTATATGAGAAGGAAGAAGTAAAAAGGGTTAGGTCATGTTGGAGGGAGCAAGAGTGGAGACAAAGATGCCTTGCTCAGTGGTTGAGCGTCTGCCTTTGGCTCAGGGCATGATCCTGGAGTCCCGGGTTCAAGTCCCACATAAGGCTCCTTGCATGGAACCTGCTTCACCCTCTGCCTGTGTCTCTGCCTCTCTGTCTCTGTGTCTTTCATGAATAAATAAAATCTTAAAAAAAAAAAACCCACCTCATAGAGCTCTTAATAAATGAAACCAAATAATTTGCATACAAGCCCTTTGTAAGCCATATAGTATTATAACATTTAACTTTTGATTCTAAAGTGATCTGTGTTTGGAGCACCTGGGTGCCTCAGTCAGTTAAGCATCTGACTCCTGGTCTAGGCTCAGGTCTTGGTCTCAACATTGTGATTTCAAGCCCTGCCTTAGGCTCCACACTGAGTGGAGTGATCTTTTCCAAATGTCATTCTTTTTCATCAATCTAACACTTGGAAAATAATAGACTCTTACTAATTTTCATTGATTTACAACCAATTCCAACACATTCTGCCTTAGTCAGGGTGGTCACTGTGGATCACTTATCACAAAAGGTCAGGAGCACCTGAATGGACAAGATGTCAAAGTAGTCCTGTTTTTAATTATTTATTTTTTATTCTATTCTATTCTATTTCCAGTAGAGTTAACATAGTGTTCTGTAAGTTTCATGTGTACAATATTGTGATTCAACACTCCCATACATCACTCGGTGCTCGCAAGGGCACTTGTTAATCCGCATAACCTGTTTCACCACCCCCACCAGGTAGTTCTCATCTCTCCACTTGACGGCAGTGTCCACTCAAGTGCAGTAAACAAGAAACTACACCAGGGGGCTCCCCTGCATTTTCCAAAAGAAGTCTGCAAAAATCTCCATCAACAACCTGAATACTTTGAGTTCTCAAGTAGTTTGCTTTCTTTTGAAACGAAGCAATAGAGTAATACAAAACAAGCGGCAAACCTGGAAATAACACCGTTATTTCTGTCCGGCATTCTTAATTTTCCTTAGTCTGTTAAAAAGCTGACAGGAAATTATTAGACCCCTTTTACTAATGGTATTTAGAAACTGAGACAACCTGTCATTCAATTGAGGACTCCAATATTATTTATTATCAAAAGGTTTGATCCCAGGTTGGGCTATATAGAAGAAAAAACTCAAAATATATTCATTTACTGCATTCCCAAGAAGATCTAGCAAGCAGTAGAGAGGGGAAACCTAAATAAATGAAAGTACACTTGATGCTTTTCTTTCTAAAACTAAGGTACAAGTTATAATGCAAATGGCCTTAGATAAGGAGTCAAAGACTCCTAATGCTGGATGGATTTCTAACTTCCACTACCTTTGTGATCACTTACCTTTAGAGCTCAACTTTTTCATCTTTAAATGAAGTTTTTGAAAAATGGTCTTTTTAAAAATCAGCTTTAATGAGATATCATTTGCATATACAGTTAACCATTTTTAGGTGTAATTTGATGAGTTCTGAAAAATATATACTGTAACCACCACCATCATCATGATATAGAACACTTCATTTCCATCATCACAAGTGTTCCTTCCAGCCCCTTTGTAGGCAATCTCCTTCCTTTATTCCTGGCCCTTGAAAAACACAGATCGGATTTTTTTCACTACAATTTTCAAAAAATTTATGTCTTTCCAAAAACTTTATGTTTGGCTTCTTTCATTTAACATAATGTTTTTGAAATTCATCAACATGTATCATTAATTTGTTTATTTATTGCTAAATAGCATGCCATTGCATGAATATATGACGATTTTCTTCTGTCAGTTGAATATTTAGATTGTTCTGAGGTTTATTTTTAAAATTTTTATCAATAAGTCTACTATTATCAGTGAGCCCTCTGGCTCAGCTATAGACCCCAGCAATTAATACCAGAATTAGGCACACAGCTTAATGCATGCTCTAAATAAAACACAGTGTGCTTATATCTCTTATTGCACTTTTTTGAGTCATTGATGAAGATGTTTTTAAATGACCAGAACATTCTATTCTAGTCAAATGACTAGACCAGAAAAGCCCTGAGAGGGATCCCTGGGTGGCGCAGCGGTTTGGCGCCTGCCCTTGGCCCAGGGCACGATCCTGGAGACCCGGGATCGAATCCCATATTGGGCTCCCGGTGCATGGAGCCTGCTTCTGCCTTTGTCTCTGCCTCTCTCTCTCTGTGACTATCATAAATAAATAAAAAATTTTTTAAAAGAAAAGCCCTGAGAGTCATGGAATGCCTAAAAGACCACATCCCACACTTCCCCTTCCCTGCCCATGATCATGGGCTGAACACCTACCAACCTTCACCCATGATCCTATGCTCTCTGCCTTCTGTCTTGCTCATCCTTCCTCACCTTATAAAACTCTAGATATCCATCTTGCCCACAGACAAGTCAGTTGTTAAGGCTTGAGCCTATCACCTCTCCCCCGGCTGCTGACATTTGAGATAAATTTCTTCTTTTTTCTTTTCCAAACCCTCCTTTCGTGAGTTATTGGCTTCTCTTGTAATGAGTTTATCAGAGTTTGTTTGGCAACAGTGTTAGCAAACCCAGTTAGGAGCTATGCTTTCAACTTGTCCAGCTCCCTTTGGGATTTCCTGGGAGGGAGCACTTGGCCGTGGCAGTGCCAAGGCTTGCTTATCTATTGGTTTCCTGAATTAGTGGTTGTGATAGATGGATCAGTGACACTGTGAATACTCATCTACAAGTCTTTGAGTGAACATATGTTTTCATTTCTCCTGGGTAAATACTTATAAGTGGGATTGCTAGATTAGATGCTAAGTGCATATTTAATTCTATAAGGTACTGCAAACTTCTCTGAAGTGGCAATCTAATTTCTCATACTCTAGTTGGCAAAGTAGAGTTCCAGTTGTTCCACTTACTTTACAATACTCGGTATTGTCAGTCTTTCATTTTAGTCATTCTAGTGGATATGTCGAAGTACACAATAGTGGCTTGAATTTGCATTTCCCTAATCAAAATGATTTTGAGCATCTTTCCTTCTATTTTTTTGCCCTCCATCTATCTTTTTTGGTCAAAGAAGATATCTTTTTTTTAATATTTTATTTATTTATTCATGATAGAGAGAGAGAGAGAGAGAGAGAGAGGCAGAGACACAGGCAGAGGGAGAAGCAGGCTCCACGTAGGGAGCCCGACATGGGACTCGATCCCGGGACACCAGGATCATGCCCTGGGCTGAAGGCAGGCGCTTAAACTGCTGAGCCACCCTGGCTGCCCCGAAGATATCTTTTTTTTTTTTAAGATTTTATTTATTTATTCGTGAGATACACACAGAGAGAGGCGGAGACACAGGCAGAGGGAGAAGCAGGCTCCCTGCGGGGAACCCAATGTGGGATTCAATCCTGGGATCACGCCCTGAGCTGAAAAAAGATGCTCAACCCCTGAGCCACCCAAGTGTCCCAGTCCAAGAAGATATCTTTAATTTCTTAAATTGAGCTGTTTCTCTTATTACTGAATACTTTGCATATTCTGGAGAAATGTCCCTATCATATATATTTTTTCAAATATTTTCTCCCAGCCAGTGGCTTGCCTTTGTAATTTCACAGCAGTGTCCACTGAAGAGAAAACCACTGATATATATGTAAGCATTCAAATTCTTTTTATTTTTAAGATTTTTTACTTATTTATTCACGAGAGACACAGAGAAAGAGGGGGGCAGACACATAGGCAGAGGGAGAAGCAGACTCCATGCAGGGAGCCCCATGTGGGACTCGATCCCAGGACTCCAGGATCACTCCCTGAGCCAGAGGCAGTTGCTCAACCTCTGAGCCACCCAGGCGTCCCATAAACATTCAGATTCTTCAGACCTCAATTTCTTCACATTTAAAATGAGATCTTTAGGAAAATATTCTTTTCTATTTATTTATTTTAAAGATTTATTTATTTATTTGTTCATGATAGACACACACAGAGAGAGAAAGAGAGGCAGAGACACAGGCAGAGGGAGAAGCAGGCCCCATGCCAGGAGCCCGACGCGGGACTCGATCCCAGGACTCCAGGATCGCACCCTGGGCCAAAGACAGGCACTAAACCACTGAGCCACCCAGGGACCCCTGTTCTTTTTAAAATGGCTTGGTTGAGAGATGCCTGAGTGGCTCAGTGGTTGAATGTCTGCTTTTGGCTCAGGGCATGATCCTGGTGCTTCTCCCTCTGCCTATGTCTCTGCTTCTCTCTCTCTGTGTCTCTCATGAATAAATAAATAAAATCTTTAAAAAATAAAATAAAATAAAATGGCTTGGTTGAGGTGTATTTCACATAACACAAAATTCACCCTTTTAAAGTATACAATCCAGTGTTTTTTAGCATATTTAGAGTTGTGCAACTATCACCACTGTGTAATATTTTCATTACCCCATAAAGAAACCCTATGCCCACTAGCAGTCATTTCCCCCTTTGCTAGCACCTGGGAACCATTAATCTACATTCTGTCTCAATGAATTTACCTATTGTGGACATTTCATATAAAAGGAATCGTGCACTATTTGGTGTTTTATTTCTAGCTTTTTTCACTGAGCATAATGTTTTCAAGGATCATTATGTTGTAGTACTATACTGTACTTTGTTCCTTTTCAATTACTGAATAACATTCTACTGTGTGAATATGCCACATGTTCTTTATTCATTCATCAGTTGATGAATATGCAGGTCATTTCCAGTTTTTAGTTTTTATGAATAACACTGTTATGAACATTTGTGTACAGGTTTTCTGTGGACATCTTGTAGGTACATACCTAGAAGTGGAATTGCTGGGTCAGATGGTAACTCTATATTTAAAAATGGAGGAAATAGGCTCTCTGCTCCTCCCCGTTGGACAGACAGCCGCATCCTCTGGTGCAGTGCCAGCCACGTCCCCGAGACACGATGGTGAAGGTCGGAGTGAATGGATTTGGCCGTATTGGGCGCCTGGTCACCAGGGCTGCTTTTAACTCTGGCAAAGTGGATATTGTCGCCATCAATGACCCCTTCATTGACCTCAACTACATGGTGTACATGTTCCAGTATGATTCTACCCACGGCAAATTACACGGCACAGTCAAGGCTGAGAACGGGAAACTTGTCATCAACGGGAAGTCCATCTCCATCTTCCAGGAGCGAGATCCCGCCAACATCAAATGGGGTGATGCTGGTGCTGAGTATGTTGTGGAGTCCACTGGGGTCTTCACCACCATGGAGAAGGCTGGGGCTCACTTGAAGGGTGGGGCCAAGAGGGTCATCATCTCTGCTCCTTCTGCTGATGCCCCCATGTTTGTGATGGGCGTGAACCATGAGAAGTATGACAACTCCCTCAAGATTGTCAGCAATGCCTCCTGCACCACCAACTGCTTGGCTCCTCTAGCCAAAGTCATCCATGACCACTTCAGCATCGTGGAGGGCCTCATGACCACCGTCCATGCCATCACTGCCACCCAGAAGACCGTGGACGGCCCCTCTGGGAAGCTGTGGCGTGACGGCCGAGGGGCTGCCCAGAACATCATCCCTGCTTCCACTGGTGCCGCCAAGGCTGTGGGCAAGGTCATTCCTGAGCTGAACGGGAAGCTCACTGGCATCGCCTTCCGTGTCCCCACCCACAATGTGTCAGTTGTGGATCTGACCTGCCGCCTGGAGAAAGCTACCAAATATGACGACATCAAGAAGGTAGTGAAGCAGGCATCGGAGGGCCCCCTCAAGGGCATCCTGGGCTACACTGAGGACCAGGTTGTCTCCTGTGACTTCAAAAGTGACAGCCACTCTTCCACCTTCTACGCCGGGGCTGGCATTGCCCTCAATGACCACTTTGTCAAGCTCATTTCCTGGTATAACAATGAATTCGGCTACAGCAACCAGGTGGTGGACCTCATGGTCCACATGGCTTCCAAGGAGTAAGAGCCTCCTGGACCACCAGCCCCAGCAAGAACAAGAGGAAGAGAGAGGCCCTCAGCTGCTGGGGAGTCCCTGCCCCAACTTAATCCCCCAACACACTGAGAATCTCCTGACCTCCAATTTACATCCTAGAACCCGAAGAAGGGGAGGGGTTTGGGGAGCCCTACCTTGTCATGTACCATCAATAAAGTATACTGTACCCCCCCAAAAAATGGAGGAAATATAAAATTGTTTTCCAAAGTGGCTGCCCCCCCTTTACTACTAACAAGGTATGAGAATCTAGTTTCTCCACATCCTTGCTAACATTTTTCTTTCATTTTTGCATATATCTTAAATAATTTTCTGTGTTATTTGTTGTAGTTTTCCCCCAACTCTTATTAATGTCTGTATTTTTTTAGTCATTCTAATGAGAAGTAATATCTAATTGTGGTTTTCATTTGCATTTCCCTGATGACTAATGATGTTGAGCATACTTTCATGTGCTTTTTAGCCATTTGTACATCTCCTTGGAGAAATGTCTAATAAAATCCTTTGCCTATTTTAAAATTGGGTTGTTTGGGTTTTTTGTTGTTGAATTTTAAGATTTCTTTAAATATTCTGAATAGAACTCTCTTATCTAATATATAACTTGTAAATATTTTCTTCTATTCTTTGAATTTTCTTTTCTTGACAGTATCCTTTGGCACAAAAGTTTTTAGCTTTGGTGAAGCCCAATTTATCTTTTTTTCTTTGGTTGCTTGTGCTTTTGGCATCATATTTAAGAAACCATTGTCTGATACAAGGTCACAGAGATTTATACCTATGTTGTTTTCTAATAGCGTTGTGGTTTTAGTTGTTACATTTAGATCTTTGATCCATTTTGAGTTAAATTTTATATATGGTGTGGGCAGGAATCCAACGGCATTCTTTTGTATGTGGATATCCAGTTGTCCCAACATCAGTTGTGGAAAATATCACTCTTTCTCCATTGGATTGTCTAAAATCAACTGACCATAAACAGTGTGGTACTGGCATAAAGACAGTGTAGACCAATTGAATGAAATAGCCCATGAGGACGCCTGGGTGGCTCAGCAGTTGAGCACTTGCTTTCAGCTCGGGGTGTGATCTTGGAGTCCCAGGATTGAATCCCACATTGGGGTCCCTGCGTGGAGCTTGCTTCTCCCTCTGCCTCTCTCTCTGTGTGTCTCTCATGAATAAATTTTTAAAATCTTTTTTAAAAAATAGAGAGCCCATACATAAACTCTTGTTTGTATGGTCAAACAATTTTGACAAGGGTATCAACACAATTTGATGGAGAAAAAACAGTCTTTTCAACAAATGGTGTTGGAAAAGCTAGATAATCACATGCAAAAGCATGAATGGCTCTTTAACAAACATCATATATAAAAATTAACTCAAAATGGAAAGAAGACTTAAATGTGAGATCTAAAAGTATAAAATTTTTATAAGAAAATATGCAACAAATGTTACACAGCATTGGATTTGGCAGTGATTTCCTGGATATGACACCAAAAGCATGGGCAACAACCTAGAAAATAGACAAATTAGACTTCATGGAAAATTTTTTATTTTGTGCATCAAAAGACATTATCAGCAGAGTAAAAAGGCAACAACTCACAGAACTGAAGAAAAATTTGCAAATCATATATATGAAAAGTGATTAATATCCATAATATATAGAGAACTCCTAAAATTCAGCAACAACAAATACAACTTGATGAAAAACTAGACAAAAGATTTAGATATTTCTCAAGATGTGCAAGTCATCAAGAAGCACATGAAAAGATGCTCAATATCACTAATCATTAAGGAAATGCAAATCAAAATTATAATGAGATACCACCTCACATCTGTTAGGATGGCTACCATCTAAAAAACATAAAATAGCAAGTGTCAAGATGTGGAAAAATTGAAACCCTTGTGCAACGTTATTAGGAATGTAAAATGGCACAGCTTCTATGGAAAAGAGATGGCAGTTCCTCAAAAAATTAAAAAAGCAATTACTAATGATCCAGCATTCCACATCTGGATATATACCAAAAAAAATTGGAAGCAGGGACTCAAACATATTTTTACACTCATGTTCATAGCAATGTTATTCATGGTAATTAAAACATGGAAGCAATCCAAGTGTCCATCAGCACATGAATGGAATAGCAAAATGTGGTATAAACATACAATGGAATATATTATTCAGCCTTAAAAAAGAAGGAGATTCTGACATATGCTACATCATGGATAAACCTTGAGGACATTATGCTAAGTGAAATGAGTCAGTCACAAAAAGACAAATACTGTTTATTTCTATTTATATGAGACACATATTTAGAGTAGTCAAAGTTACAGAGACAGAAAGTAGAATTGTGTTTGTCAGGAGCTGAGGAGAGGGAATGGGGAGTTATTGTTTAATAAGTATAGGGTTTTAGTTTTACCAGCTTACAAGTTATGAAAGTGAATGGTAGGGATGGTTATGCAACATTATGAATGCATTTAACATCACTGGATGTACAGTTAAAAATGATTCAGATGGTAAAGTTTATGCTATGATATTTTATCTCAATATCTCAAATTTAAAAAAAGATACTGACCAAAAATGTAATGGTTTATTTCTGAACTCTCAATCCTATTCCATTTATCTGATGTCTAGACTAACACCAGTACTGCGGTGACTTGATTACTATAGTGAAGTTCTCAAACTTCACTAACTTTTGAAATCCTGAAATGTGAGTTCTCCAACTTTGTTCTTTTTCAGAGTTGCTTTGAATAAGAAAGCAACTTTAACTTTCTTTCAACTACGTGTTCTGAGATAAGCATTTAAGAAGCATTTATAATAAACCCCATAGTTCAATATCTCATTTAATCCTCACAAAAATCCTATAAGGTAGTATGATGATTTTATTACATACACTCATATTTTTAGCATTTGTTATGTGTCGGGCATTGTGGATACAAGATAATAAGACTATACGCTATGCAAGCTGATCCCTCTTCTTATACGTGAAGAACTGAGGCTCAAAAAGGTTAGGTAACTTTCTCAAATTAGAATATAATTCTTTTGACCCCACATCCCCTAATGTTTCCACTACAGCAAGGCTGATAGGTTGATTCCTTTTGTATAGTTCTCAAACTTCTATACTTTTTCTCTGACCTAGGTTAGGTGAGTGGCCACCTGAGTGACATGAAGGCAGGAATAAATAGTGGCTCCTATAGCCTTCTCAATTAGATGGGAGATCACTCAATCTTTTGTTCATTTAAAGAATACTTATTCAGGGACATCTGGGTTGCTCAATGGTTGAGTGTCTGTCTGCCTTTGGCTCAAGGCATGATCCTGGGGTCTGGGATTGAGTCCCACACAGGGCTCCTTGCGGGGATCCTGCTTCTCCCTCTGCCTGTATCTCTGCCTCTCTCTGTCTCTCTCATGAATAAATAAATAAAATCTTTAAAAAAAAAAAAGAATATTTATTCAGGGCCTACAGTGTGCCAAGAATTAGTGATATACCCAAGACTAAACAATGTCACAGCTTTCATGAAGTTTACTTTCTTACACAGAATATATATAAGAAGGAATTTCACAAATAATAAAATAATTACAGCAAATAATTGTAGATTGCTGTAAAGAAAAGGATAATGTGACATAATTGAGAATATCAGAGACAACTACTATTTTAGGGATTTTATGGAAAACTTCCTTGAGGAGTTAATGTGTGTCAAGTCATGAAGAATAGGGAGAACTAGCCTCATCAAGAGCATTCTAAGCATGGAGCACCTGGGTAGGCTCAGTCAGTTAAACATCTGCCTTTGGCTCAGGTCATGATCCCGGGGTCCTGGGATAGAGCCCCACATCATGGAAATCCACTTCTCCCTTTCCCTCTGCCCCTCCCCCTCTCCCCGTTCGTGCTCTCTCCCTCCTTCTCTCTCTCTCTTTCTTTATTTCAAATAAATAAAATCTTCTTTAAAAACTCCATAAAAATAAGAGCATTCCAAGCAGAAAAATTGTAACAGCAAAGTCCCTATGGCAGGAAAGAGTTCAGTGTACCCTAAGAACTAACGAAAAGCCAATATGACCACTGAGCAAAGAGGACAGTGATACTGGGGAGATAAGCAGGCAATATATGCAGGGCATTGTAGGTTACTTGAGCACTGATTTATCCAAAGTGCAGTTGGAAGTCTTAAACAATTTTAAACCAAAGAATGTTGTGATCTGATTTACGTTTTTAAAAGCTCAATCTGGCTGACATGTGCAGAGTGGATTGGGTGTAAGGATTACAAAAAGGAAGTCCAGTTAGGAGGCTATTGCAACTATCAAAATGAAAGGAGTCGGCCTTAGAAGAGGATGGTACTAGTAGAGACAAATCATACTAGTGATGGTACTAGTGAAGGTACTAGTGGATGCCTTAGACTAGGACTGTACTATTGGAGGTAAACAGAAGTAAAGAGATTCTAGATGTAATTTGAAAGTGAAATTAACGGGTTGACACTCAAATTTCTGACATTAATAACTCACTGGTGGGTGGCATAGAGGGGGATGCTGACATGGGGAAGAGTGGGAGCCAACTAGAGTTTATGTAGGTTTCAAAAAATCATCAAGAATTCCTTTTTAAAAAAACTTTATTAAGTTTTTACATTTCAATTCCAGCATCATTAATATACAGTGTTATATATCAGTTTCTGGTGTACAAGGAATTCACTTTTAGACATATTACTTTGAAAATGCCTATGAGATGTTCAAAAACCATGTGGGATAAGGCTCAGGCTCTTCCAGCAACAAGAGCAGCTGAGGAAGAGGGCCTACTACCAGAAGTCTGGTCTTCTGGGCACTGAGGAGGTGGCAGACAAAGGAGGCCATTATCCTGAGGAGCACAGAGGAATAAAACCCAAGAATTAACTGTGCTATTTCAACTCAAATTAGCAAATATTTATTGAATATCCATAGGAATCACCTTGAGGCTATTTTCAGGTATTAGAAAGAGGTGTGAACTTGAAGAGAGAAGGCATGGTTTAAAGTCTGGTGACTATGGCAAAGTTTAAACTTTGTACTTTGTTGGAAAGTTGTGAAGATTACGTAGAATAACTCACATAAAAACATCTGGCTATGTAAATGGAAGTTCATATTAGACATAGTGAAAGTAGGCATTATGATGAGCAATCAATATGAAATACTCTACTTTCAGTACTTATTGCTTTCTGAAAAAAAAAAAACAGCAGCTTTGATGATGACTTAGCATGATCAAAATAAATGTATTTATTTTGCTGTACAGGCCAGTTTTTGCACCACTCAGGTGAAATAAATCAGAACAAAATAACACCAAGGAGACTGACATGTGTATACTGACCTGCCATGTGGGTGAAGAACACACGTCACAATCAATGGGTCTCAGCAGATCTTTACCCTGATTGCATGTGACCATGACTAACAGCCACAGCTTGATTACATTTGCTGCAATCCCTTTGCTGTTACATCCCCAAAATATCAGAATGTTGTTTGTACATCTTGTACCTTCTTTTGGAGCCCACCTGTCAGCATTAGCCCGTAAGCTTGGTAATACACACCAGTGATGATCTGCTTTCCCTCCATACAACTCATAGACTTGCTGCTTCAACAAAATAAGTAGGTTTTTTTTTTTTTCATTCTTGTGCTCTACCCATGTAGGACAAATCTTTTCCCAAACACCTTTTGCTTCCACATTGCCAAATCTTTGTTGTTACAAAAGTTCCTTAGGCCTAGAATGTCTCCACTACTCACCTTCCTGCTGATTTACTATTTATATTTATAGACTGTGATTAATGCAAATTACCATTTCTCAAAACACTCAATGCAGTTTATTGCATCATCATCTATATTTCCATTTCATGCTACTTATTAATTCAATATACTTATTCAACAAATATTTATAGAATGCTGAATGTCAGGACTCTTTAAAATGGAAATGACAGAAACCCAATCCTAGTAGTTTAAATAAACTAGCTCACCATGTTTTCATCCTCACCTACCTTAAAGAAAGAGATAACCCCTCACCATTCCATCCTTAAGGGAAATTAAATATATTTTCCATTTTACCCAATTTATAATTCAATATACTTAGTCAACAAACATTTATAGAATGCTGCTAAATGTCAGGACTCCTTTAGATGCAACTGACAGACTCTCAGATCCAAATAGTTTAAACAAATCAGCTCACCTAAGTAAAAACTACAAGGAAAAACATGGTAAGATCCAGGAATTCAAATACGATTATTAGTTTTCATCTTTCTTATATACAGGCTGTTTAGCTTGGGTTCCCTACAAACAGAGTCTGAGATAGGATTCTTAGGAAAGTGATTTATTGAGGGAATGCTTTCAAGAAAAGGTATGTGAGGGAACCAGGGGAATAAAGCTAAGCAAGAACAGAGTCTCAGCTGGAAACTAGTTTTAGCCTTTTCCCATGGGAAATCTGAAGCTTAAATCACACCAGAGTTAATACCCCACCCTCAGGCAAGGGATCTGGTTTTGCACCCCCTTGCCAGTCAGTCAAGGGTTGTGGGATAAGGATGGATTGTTTGAGTCTCCCTGGTGAAGGAGATCTGGGTGAAGCACCAGCAGCATCCATGTGGCTGGCATGGTGGCTGCCAAGACTCATTTGCAGCTTGGCCAACCCCAGAGGAGAATCTTCCCCTTAAATCTCTTAACTGAAAAGCTTCAGGGAGAACTCTGGTGTGTGCAGCTCTTTTGCAATACACATGAGGTCAGAGTCAAGTGAAAAATATGGAGTGGATGCTTCATAGGAAAGAGGGTTCCTTTATTTAAGAAGGGGGAAGACGATGGGTAGGCAAACACAAGCACCCACTCCAGCAGGTACCAGGAACTGCTAGGGGCAGGCAAGAGAGACAATGGTGAAGGAAAAAAATACCCATGCCTCTGTGCTCATGCGGCACATGACCCTTGCTTAGCACAAGACACACAAAAAAACTAATGTGGTGAGACACATGCTTTGGTAGAAGAAGAATAGATTTCTGTGGGAGCCTTATATAGAAGGGGTCACCTCACCCTCCTCAGGGTTCCATATTTTATGTGACTTTGTATATCCAGCGCCCAGATGCTACCTTAAGTATTGTAAGTGCTCAAAGAGAGAGTAAATGTGTGGCTTGGTGTGTGGTTTCAGGGGTTTGAGGGTGCTCTCTGGGAGTTATCTTTTCAGTTAGGAACCATGCAAGAAAATCACCCGCTATTTCATGGCCACATCTTGCCATTAAGTAGAGCTATTCTTTTATCTGGCTCCTAATGACTTTTTGCCTCTTCACAAAATCTGAAACTGCTTTCGAAAGGTAGACCTGCTAACTCCAAGGATATCTCATTTTTCTCAGTTCAGTTCAACATTTAATTCGTTAATCAGCAGCTGTGTGTTAATAGAGTGCTAAGTGATGCGATGCAAAAGATACAGAGAATTCATTTATTCAAACTTTGGTGCCAGCACGCTAAGAACATAGGCCCGCTGCCAAATAGGATCAATGTAATGACCTGTAAGGGTGAGGGATGCAAATTTCATTTTGTGTGGTTTTGGGATAGCTGCCAGGGAAATTGCAGGTTTTTAAATGTGCTCTTGGTCATATTCAATATCACTAAAGATCAGCCCAATAGCATATAAATTCAAAGACGGAAGACTATTTAAGTACCTCACACAAGAGCAGCAAGTAGTCAGGCATCCTTGATTTTTACCTCTTTTCCGCTAGACCACCTCTGTAGGGGATTGCACCTATAGATCAAATCTCCATATCACCATCCCAGCCCTGAGTCACCCTCATCTCTCACCTGCAAGAGCCTCCTAAGTGATCTCTCAGATCCTATTCATTGCATACTTCCTATCCATTCACTACACTGCAAGCTGAGTTATTGTTTGAAATTGTGAACTTAGTCATATCTCTGTCCAATCCCCACCCCAGCCCTATTTAAAATCCTGTCTGGCTCCCTCAATTGCATAAAATCCAGACCCCTGACAGCATTCTGTTAAGACCTACATGAATTAACACACCCTTCTCTTTCTTTTCCCCATCTTTAAACTGCACCATAGTTGGCCTGTCTTCAGTTCTGCAGATACTGCAGGGGGAGAGCCTTCTCACACATGGCTCTTAGCCATCTGACTTAGTACATCTGACTCCATCTCAATTTTCAATTTAGGCTTAGATGATTCGGCCTTAAAGAAGTCCTCTCTGACATTTTATCTAAAGAGGGTATCCCTGGGGCACCTGGGTGGTTCAGTTGGTTAAGTGGCTGACTCTGGGTTTTGGCTCAGGTCATGATCTCATGGGTCTCATTGTGTCAGGCTCCACGCTCAGTGGGGAATCTGCTTGAGATTGTTTCCTCTGTCTCTTCTCCCTCTGCCCCTCCCTCCACTCGTTCTCTCTCTCTCTCTCTCTCTCTCAAAACAAATAAACAAATAAATCTTTAAAAAAATTAAGAGGCTATCCTTGGAGCACCTGGCTAGCTCAGTTAGTGGAGCATGAGAGTCTAAGTCTTAGGGTCATGAATGCAAGCCCCACATTGGGTATGGAGACTACCTTAAGGAAAGACATACCCCTCACCATACACCTTTATTCTCTATCAAGAGAGAACTAGTCCAGTTTATCCTTGATGCTTATCCCAATTTACATTTAAGTGTTCATTTATTTATTGCCTGTCTTCTCCACTAGGCTGAAATTCCAGGAAGGTAAGGTACAGTTTTATTTTCCAGTGGTATACTCGTTATCTAATTAAGTGCTTGTGTATAACAGGAATTCAATAAACATTTGAGTTAGTCAGTTTAATTCATCTATTTATTCATTTACTCAAGAATTTTTTTTTTTTTGAGCCCTAAGACATTTTAAAAACTGCTGGATAGAAGTCAGGTGTGTGTAATTTTCAAGCTTTAAGCAGTTCTCCCTCTCTCTCTCTCTCTCTCTCTCTTTTTTTTTTTTTTTTTTTGTAAAAATGGGAGACTTGTTTTGCCCTGTTTGCCTTTAAGGAAGACCTTATTTGATTTGAAGGAAACCACTTGAAGTGTTTGAAATATACATACATTCCAAATATCCATCTATTCCTTTTTGAGAAAATAGAAATGACATGAAAGCAAATGTTTTGCATGAAGGAGCTCAGTTTTCTTTTTGATTATGTAATTTTGATGTGTTTTGGCAGTGCTATTCTGCAGAATTTGTACTTATTTAGGGAAAATTATTCTTTTCTTTGATTGAATTGTTTATTGTTTGCTATTGTGGAAATAAGAGTTTTTCCTCCCAGAGATCTGGAAATCTGAAAAATGTACCAAAATGTGAAGTTCCAAATATTATCTGGAAATGGGGAAAACAATAGAGAGGAAGGAACTAGACTGGGCTGGACCAGTCTGTCAGTGTCTACAGATAATTTGAAGGAATAACGAAACGGTGCTGATATTGACATATTTTGGATCTAATGAGACTGAACTTTTGTAGGCCATTCTGCACTACAACCTCTATAGTAGAAGGGGTTTCTCCTGAATTAAGTATATATTTCTACTCCCAATCTTCCTGCCAGCCAGAAAGATGTTGATTCTGGAATAGAAGATGAGGATTAGGGTGATGGGCCTGAAAAGCTTCATGGTAGGTAGAACTTCAACTTCATGGCAAGCGAGATGCTCAAGGGCTTCTCTTTCATGAGAGATAAAATGGCATTGACCAGATGGTGGTGGAACAGTAGCTAGCCATGCGGAATCCTTCTAGGACCCTGACCAGATGAGTCTGAAGCTAGGTCTGAAGACTCTGAGCAGCTACACCCAGCAAGAGGCATACACTGGATTCTCTGTTCTGCTTTCTGTTCATTTTCAATTAAAGGAAGGGCTTATTTCCTTCTCTTACTGCCCATGCCAGATGAGTGATGGCAGCATGTGTTCAAGAATGGGTGATAATCCCCACACTGCAGCATGTGACAGGCAGGAAAATGAATAACCCTGCTTATGGACAGAAAAGCAATATTCTAAGACCATTAGCTTAACTCGGTAGCATATTCCATCGGGTTGGATTTGTGGAACACATAGACTTCTTTGATGTTAAAACCACCAAGGCAAGAGAGCCTATTAAGTGAGAACACTTTCTTCAGTCAAGTGGGAAGGGGGCACCAAGTCTTCATTTTGGTATTAAAAAAAATCATTTCATATGTCCAATCTGAGGAGATGTAGACCTCTTAAGTCTATGACCGAGAATGAAAAAACAAAAAAGAATTGTGAAGAGAATGAAAAAAAGAACTTGAAGCAAGTTATTTCCCCTCTCAGAGCCCCAGTTTCTTTGTTAGTGTGTTAGTCTGTTGGGGCTGCAGGAACAAACTACCATAGACTGGATGGCGTACAAACAGCAGAAATTGATTTCTGAACTAGCTTCCTGACTCATAGATGGCTGTCTTCTGTCTATGTCCCCGCATGTCAGAAAGGGGTAAGGGATATTTCTGGTGCCCCTTCTAGAGGCACTAATCTGATTCGTGGAGGGCTCCACCTTCATACCCTAATTACCTCCCAAAAGCCCCACCTCCAAACCCCACTGCATTGGGAAATAGGTCTCAAAATATGAATTTGTTGAAGACATTCAGTCTATAGCAGTACTGTGAAGATACTGGGTTATTTTTTTTTTTTAAGATTTTATTTATTTATTCATGAGAGACACAGGGAGGGAGAGAGGCAGTGACACAGGCAGAAAGAGAGAAGCAGGCCCATGCAGGGAGCCTTATGTGGGACTCCATCCTGGGACTCCAGGATCACGCCCTGGGCTGAAGGTAAGCACTCAACCACTGAGCCACCCAGGGCTCCAGAAGATATTGGTTTAAATAATCTCTAATGATCCTTTTCAATCTGAAACTATGATTCTTTCAGGCTACCCTCCATGAATTGCTTTTGATCTAGCTGTAGTTACAAAATATACACGTAAAACAGTTAAGTAATGTAATTCCTTGCTCTAGACCCAGCTAAAATGTTGCCTCCTCTGAGAAAATTTTCTTTCCACCCTCTGTCCTATTCCTAGATGCTTTTGTTGTCATATTCAAGAAATCATTGCCAAATCCAATGTCATGAAGCTTTCCCTTATGTTTTCTAAGAATTCTAGAAGTTTTAGCTTTTATGTTTAGATATTTGATCCACTTTGAGTTAATGTTTATATATAGTATAAGGTAAGGATCCAGCTTCCAGGTTTTTGCATGTGGATGTCCAGTTTTCCCAATACCATTTGTTGAAAAGACTGTCCTTTCCCCCATTGAATTGTCTTGGAACCCTTGTCAAAAGTCATTTGCCCATGTATGGAAGGATTTATTTCTGTGTCCTCTAGTCTATTCCACTGGTCTTCATATCTGTTATTATACCAATAACCACAGTGTTGATTACCATAGCTCCATAGTAAGCTTTGAACAAAAAAGCATTGTTTTGCAACTGTGTTCTTTTTCAAAATTATTTTGGCTATTCAAGATCTGTTGAGAGTCCATATGAATTTTAGAAGGATTTTTCATTTGAATTAGGGACAAATGGGGCTAGGAAGGGAAAGATAAGGGAAAAGCCTAGAGTCAGGCTCCCACAAATCTCTGGGATCCCATAAATCCCAAGGACACCAAGAGACTCCAAGGTCAGGCTCCCATAAATCTCAAGGACACTGAGATTGCAACAAAAACAGAGACAAGGCAGCAAAAACAGAGATAAGGAAGTAAATCTGGCCCCCTGGCTCCAAAATACTAGGGAGTATCTTCCTTTGATGGCTACCAAGTAATCACTGAGACTCAAAATAGTCATATGTCATTCACTCAAGACAGCACAAGAAATCTCAAGTCCATAAGCTCCCTAGTCAGGTTTTCTATAAAAAGGCCAGCCAAAAAGATCCTCCAGTGGCAACTCTGTAGGGACCCCTCTCACTTCTTACAGCTTTCTCTGTATCTTTGCTAAATAAACTTCTCTCACTTTACTCACTCTCCTTTGTATGTGAGGTCCATTCTTCAACTCCATGGGACAAGAACCAAGCTCTCCTGCACGGTTTCTGCAAAAAAATCACTGAATTTTCGGTACGGATTGCATCGAATCTGTAGATTGCTTTGGGTACTATTGACATCTTAACAATATTAAGTCTTCCAATCCATGACCATGGGATGTCTTGCTATTTATTGGTGTCTTTAATTTCAACACTGTTTTGTAGTTATCACTATGCAAGTCTTTCACTTTCGTGGTTAAGTTTATTCTTATATATTTTATTTTTTTAATGCTATTGTAAATGAAATTGTTTTCTTGATTTCCTTTTTGGATTGTTCATTGTGAGTGTAAATAAGTGCAACTGGTTTTTGTGTGTTGATTGTGTATCTTGCAATGTTGAATCTATTAATTCTAACTATATGTGTTTTTGTATGTGTGTGTGTGTGTGAGATCTTTACAGTTTTCTACAAACATGGTTACATTGTCTGTCTAATTATGTTGTCAGTCTGATTATGCTGCCTTTATTTCTTTTGTTTGCCTAATGGCTCTGACTAGGACTTCCAGTACTATGTTGAATAGGAATGATGAAAGTGAACATCCTTATCTTGTTTCTCATCTTAAAGTAAAAGCTTTCAGTCTTTCATTATTGAGTATGATGTCACCTGTGGGTTTTTCATATATGGCTTTTATTATGTTGAGGTGCTTTCCTTTCTTTCCTTTTTTTTTTTTTTGAAGATTTTTTATTTATTTATTTAAGAGAGAGAGATCACAAGCCAGAGGGGCAGAGGGAGAGGGAGAGAGAATCCCAAGCAGACTCCACATCCAGCTTGGAGCTGGGTGCAGGGCTTGATCCCACGACCCTAAGAGCACCACCTGAGCTGAAACCAAGAATCAGTTGCCCAATGGACTGTACCACCCAGGCACCCTGAGGTGGTTTCCTTTTAATCCTAGTTTGTTGAGTGTTTTTATCATGAAAGGATATTGAATTTTGTTAAATGCTTTTTCTGCACCACTTGAGATCATCATGTATTTTTTTCTTTTTATTCTGTAAATGTGGTAGAGTACATTGACTTTTGCATGTTGAACCATCTATGCATTCCAGAAATAAAACCCACTTGCTGATGGTGCATAATTGAGCCCATTTTTAAACTAAATGAAACTGAGCATTTTTACGCCCCTGCTAATTAGCTCTTGGGAAGCTTGAGAAGATCAAAATAATTTTAGAAGTTAGAGAAACTACATTTCCTCACATATAAATTATAGTATATAATATAGTAAACACATTTTAATATACTGCTTTAGTGTATGTCTCTATGTGTGTGTTGGAGGGGTGAATAGATGGGCGATATACCATAATTATTATAAGACGGTTATGGGATCATCTTCTTCTGTTCAAATTGTGCCTCTGTCATTATAGTTGGGTAACCCTGGACAAGTTTTAAACTTATTTATGTTTCAGATTTCTCAGTTGCAGAACACAGGTTAAAAAGTCTCACTTTAGGATTGTTGTAAAGATTAAAGAGATAATGTGTATAAAGCACTTAGACTAGTTCCTGCCATCTAGTAGGAGCCCTATAATTATTATAATATTATTGCAATCTGATTAATGAAAGATAGGAGTCTTTTGCTGAATCCAAGCTGAATCAGAGTGTCAACTAAACTATTTAGTGGCAAGGAAAACATTTACAGCTAAAAAACTATAGGCAGAGACCTTTATACTAGATAGAAGATTGTCCTCTTTATCATTTATGTATGTCATCTTATTTATACCAGAAAAGAAACCAAGATGACAATCCTTCAGTTCTCCCTCAGGTAAAAAATAATCTTTCAATCTGTAGTGATTGCATAGAAGTGTAGGAGCCTGACCTTGAAATTTCTTAGCACCCACAGGAATAAGGTTGTGTACAGGTTAAACAGCGACATCTGCCCCTCCACTCCAATGGACCAAGTATTAATCATATTTTTCTGTCGCCCCAACTAGAGTGTTATATTCCTCAAGGTCAGTGTCTGTGACTGACCTTCTCTATAATCTCTATAATCTTCCAACACAGGGCCTTGACCTTAACAGATATGTTTTGGGTTGAATTCCATGCTTTCATTTTTTTTAAGTGTTTATTTACTTTCCAGTTAGTTAACATACAGTGTAATATTAGTTTCAGGTGTACAATTTCGTGATTCAGTACTTCCATACAACACTCAGTGCTCCTCCCAATAATGCACTCCTTATTCCCCATCACCTATTTAACCCATCCTCCCACCTCCTGCTTACATTCTTTTGACCTTTATTCTCTGTAATATGACATCGAGGATAAAGCCATGGATGAAAGAGACACAGATGTAAATTCTGGCTATGTCCCCTCACTAGTTGAATAAACTTGAACCAGTAACTTTGTAAGTCTAAGCTTCACTTAAAGAAAGAAACAATATTTACCTCAGATACTGTGAGAACCAAATAAGACAAGTATAGTGTAAAGAGCTGTGGAAAGTGACAGATGATTTTTAAAAATCTTTCACTCTCGGGACACCTGGGTGGCTCAGTGGTTGAGTGTCTGCCTTTGGCTCAGGTTGTGATCCTGGGGTCCTGGGATTAAGTCCCACATCAGGTTCCCCTTAAGGAGCCTGCTTCTCCCTCTGCCTGTGTCTCTGCCTCTGTGTGTGTGTGTGTGTGTGTGTGTGTGTATGTGTGTGTCTTGAATAAATAAAATCTTTTAAAAAAAATCTTTTGCTCTGAATTCTGCTATTAAGTAGTCTAATTCTCAATTCAACTCATAAGCATTTTTTTTCGCTGACAGTTACACTAATTTATCCTGCTAGTATCTCCTTGAATTTTTTAAATGATGGACTTCATTTTTTAAAAGTCTTAGATTTACAGAAAATCTAAGCAGACAGCACAGAGAGTTCTACTATTCCCCTCACACACACATGGTATTAACATGTTACATTAGTATGGTAATTTGTTATAATTAATAAGCCAACATCAGTACGTTTTAATTAACTAAAGACCATGGCCTATTATTTTTTCCGTAGTTTTTATCTAACTTCCTTTTTTCTGATCCAGGATCCCACCCAGGACACTACATTACATTTAGTCATAATGTCTCATTAGGCTCCTCTGGGCTGTGACAGTTTCTCAGACTTTTCTTGTTTTGATGACTTGACAGTTTTGAGGAATGCTTGTCAGGTGTATTGTAGGATTCCCCTCAATTAGAATTTGCCTCATGTTTTTCTCATGATTAAACTGGGGATATGGATTTTTGGGAGCAATATCACAGAGGTAAAATGGCATTTTCATCACATAATATTAAGGGTAAATTCTATCAATGTGACTTAACGCTGTTAATGTTGACCTTCATCACAGGTAGTGTTCTTCAGGTTTCCCTACTATAAAGCTACTCCTTTTCCCCTTTTCTATCCTGTATTCTTTGGAAGAAGCTACTCTACACTTAAAGAGGGGGTAGTTATGCTCCTTCTCCCAAATTATTTAAAACAAATACTTTGATACACAAGTGGATTCTATAAAACAGAGTTGTATGTTATTGCCTGCCTTGTCCAGAGCTCCTTTTAAGGAAAGTTACCTCTATCCACAGCTTCTGCTAAAATGGACAGCCAGCCCCAGGACCATAATTGGGACAGAAATGACCACCTAACCTTCAGTATTTATTCTGTTCAAACTAAATGATTAAATTACTTTTGATTCTGTTGGCATGTATTTAATTCTCCCACATTTAAAAAACCACTGACTCTCTTTAACAAAGAGAATCCTCATTTACTTAATGTGTTGAAATTGTACTTTTGGAAGAAAAGTTTCCTCCAATGCTTAACTTTTTAAATACTCTATTGAGCGAAGCCTACTTATTTCTTGTTTGTGGTTGTCAATATTTTTTTAACAGTAAGATTATGCAAATTGAAAAAAGAGCAAACTCTTGGGACACCTGGGTGGCTCAGAGGTTGAGCATCTGCCTTCGGCTCAGGGCGTGATCCCGAGGATTATGGGATTGAGTCTCACATTGGGCTACTTGCAGGGAGCCTGCTTCTGGCTATGTCTCTGCCTCTCTCTTTCTCTCTCTGTCTCTCATGGATAAATAAATAAAATCTTTTTTTAAAAAAGAGCAAACTGTTATAAAGTGCTCCGTTGCTAAAATTGAATTGTCTTACACAGATATTCCTAAATACTCATCTAGCATGGGAACATATGAAATCAGTGTATGTAGAGATGAAGAAGGAAGTTTTAACTGAAGACAATGTTTTTTGGCTGTTTTTTTGTTTTGTTTTGTTTTGTTTTCTGTCAGTGGACAGCAATTTTAAAAGCCACTGATCAAGAGATGAAATGTAATCCTGAAGAGTAGAAGAGCAGTTTCCTGCCATGAAAGATGGATGGTATTATATGCCTCAATAAATCAAATTGAAGAGCAGTTCTCAGAGTTGTTGAGTTTATTTCAGTACATGTTTAGGATATCAGCACGTATGATAATGTAGAGTATGTTTTCTCTTTACTGTATGTTTAAGGTAGGAAAGAACAAAATAATTTGGATTTAGAAGCCATGTTACAATATATTTTGAGCATAAATTATAACTGCAAGAAACTTTATTCAAGAATTCTGCAAAACCGGGACAGCCCGGGTGGCTCAACGATTTAGTGCTGCCTTTAGCCCAGGGCGTGATCCTGGAGACCCAGGATGGAGTCCCATGTCGGGGTCCCTGCGAGGAGCCTGCTTCTCCGTCTGCCTGTGTCTCTGCCTCTCTCCTTCCCTGTGTCTCTCATGAATAAATAAATAAAATCTAAAAAAAAAAAAAAAGAATTCTGCAAAACAAGAAAAAGTAAGAAAAAGTCAATACTCAAGGAAATATAAATAAAAGGGTATGTAATTTAAATACTTGTAATTTATTTTGGATAAACACAAATAATTTTTTAGTATAAGTATGCATTATTGGTAATAAAATGTGCTGAATGTGAAAAAATAGAAATATCACTTCTTTTATCTCAGTGTACATATGCATAGGTAATTAGAAATCGTTCAAATCCAACTGGGTGCCTGGTGGCATTTTAAAAATTCCTCTTTGTGGGGATCCCTGGATGGCTCAGCAGTTTAGTGTCTGCCTTTGGCCCACGGCGTGATCCTGGAGTCCCGGAATTGAATCCCACATCAGGCTCCCTGCATGGAGCCTGCTTCTCCTCTCCCTCTCCCTCTGCCTATGTCTCTGCCTCTCTCTCTCTCTTTCTCTCTCTCTCTGTGTCACTCATGAATAAATAAATCTTTTTTAAAAATTCCTTTTTTTAATTGTGTAAAGAACATTTAACATGAGATCGATCCCCTTAATAAAATTTTAACTATACAATATGTTATTATTGACTGATGCCTTATGGTTTACTGAATCTGGTGGCCCTAGTAATGTTAAGATCTGAACTCAGGTCTTTTGACTCTACATCTACTGCTCTTTCCATTGTGATCTTCCTTCTAGTTGATTTCATAAACTAACCAACCACATGAGTATGTTTGGAATTAAGTTTCGTAGTGACTTTTTTTAATACTTTATTTGTGCCCTAGACATCTGGAGAATTTCCCTGCAGGGAGAATATAGAATCTCATCTTCATGCTTCTCTTTGCACCATTTGAGCATTTTTCTGAACAGTTTGTTGAGTTAGACAATACTGAAGATTCTCTCCACTGTTGAAAGATGAAGTCCATAGCATTCTAGGTGTAGCATTTAGAGCAGCTAGCTCTGTGATGTTTGAAATGCCCTGCATTCAGCTTAGAAAGGACACAGAAAGTTCCAAATTGGAATTACATCACTTTAAAAGGATTTGTGAAAACAACGTTATTATTGTTAATTACAGTTTTAATCAAGACTGTATGCAGTAGGCAAAGTGCGTGGATATACATTACTCTGTATGATCTTCGTAGTAATCATATAGGGATAGTTTGTATTTATTTTCATGTGGAAATTAAGGCTTTGTAATAAAAACAACTTATCTAGGGTTATGCAACTAATAGGTGCCAGAGCTACGATCTTTGCCCTCATCTTCCATACTCAGGTCCTGAGCATTTCCACTGCACGGTGCTGCTAGTGGATATGAGAAGAATGTAGCTTCTGAGGCCACCTGTCAGTTTATTAATTTGTGTAGGAATCCACTCTCCAATCACATTCAGCACATTTTATTACCAATAATGCAAAGATATGATTAGTCTTAGTTTTAATTGTACAATCTTGTGAAATTAGCAAATTCAGAATGGATTTTATGAACATCATAGCTGCCTACTGCCTACTGCTCAGAATTCTTTGCACTTCAGGGGACTGGGCTGGCAGATCTTAGAGACGGAGAGCAGATTGGGCCCAGCTGCTCAATACTCTCCCTGTTTATTACTGGGGACTCCTGGAGTGAAGCAGATCCTCAGGGCAGGAACATTTTCCCTTCAGATTTAGTTTCAACATGCATTTTTTGAGTGCCAGTTGTATGCAAAGCACTTTCACATATGTTAGGTCATATCTGAAAGCTCATAACTCAAAGGAGGGAAGGCAGTATTCTACTTTGAGATGTGGAAATTGGGATCTGAAAAGTGAAGATGCTGTAACTCAAAAAAAAAAAAAAAAAGACCTAAATATGAGATCTGAAGCCATAAAACTGAAAGAAAAAATAGGCAGTGACCTTAGCAACATATTTCTGGGTATGTCTCCTCAGGCAACGGAAGCAAAAGTAGAAATAAACTTTTGGGACTACACCAAAATTAAAAGCTTTTGCATGACAAAGGAACCATCAACATAACAAAAAGGCAAGCTACTGAAAGGGAGAAGATATTTGCAAATGATACATCTGATGAGGAGCTAATACCCAAAATATATAAAGAACTTACAGCTGAACACCAAAAAAACAAATAATCCAATTAAAAATGGGCAAAGGACCTGAATAGACATTTTTCCAAAGAAGACATCCAGATGGCCAAGAGACACATGAAAAGATGCTCACATCACTCAACATCATGCAAATCAAAACCACAATTAGATATTACCTCCCACCAGTCAGAATGCTAAAATCAAAAACAAGTAATAAATGTTGGTGGGGCACCTGGGTGGCTCAGTGCTTGAGTGTCTGCCTTTAGCTCGGGTCATGATCTTGGGTCCTGGAATCAAATCCTGCATCGGGCTTCCCACAGGAAGTCTGCTGCTTTCTCTGCCTGTGTCTCTGCCTCTCTCTGTGTCCCTCATGAATAAATAAATAAAATCTTTAAAAAAAAGAAAGCAAGTGTTGGTGAGCATGTGGAGAAAAGGAAACCCTCATACACTGTTGGTGGGAATTTAACTTGGTGCAACCATTGTGGAAAATAGTATGAAAGTTCCTCAAAAAATTAAAAATAGAAATATCACATGATCCAGTAATTTTACTACTGGATATTTAAAGAAATGAAAACACTAATTCAAAAAGATATTTGCACCTCTATGTTTATTGCAGCAGTATTTACAGTAGCCATGATATGGAAGCAACCTAACTGTCTATCGATAGATGGATAAAGAAGATGTTGTATACACACACACACACACACACACACACACAATGGAATATTACTTGGCTGTAAAAGAGAATGACATCTTACTATATTTAGGACAACATGGATGGACCTAGAGGATATTATACCAAGAGTAATGTCAGAGAAAGACAAATACCACATGATTTCACTTATGTGTGGAATCTAAAAAACAAAACATAAACAAACAGAAACAGACTCATAAATACAGAAAACAAAGTGATAGTTGCTAGAAGGATGGGAGATAGATGAAATAAATGAAATTGGATTAAGAAATAAGTGTCCCAAACTTCTGGGGCACCTGGGTGGCACAGTCAGTTAACTGTCCAACTTTTGGTTTCAGCTCAAGTCATGATCTCAGTGTCATAAGATCCAGCCCCTTGTCGGGCTCCATGCTCTGTGGGAATCTGCTTAAGATTCTCTCTCTCCATCTCCCTCTGCTTCTTCCCCCTGCACTCTCACACGCACACTCTCTCTCAATAAATAAATTTAAAAATCTTGTTTTTTAATATTTTATTCATGAGAGACAGAGAGAGAGGCAGAGATATAGGCAGAGGGAGAAGCAGACCCCCTGTGGGGAGCCCAATGTGGGACTTGATCCCAGGACCCCAGGATCACAACCAGAGCCAAAGGCAGACGCTCAACCTCTGAGCCACCCAGATTCCCCAGTAAATAAATCTTTAAAAAAAAATATATAAGCTTTCTAAAATAAATAGATCATGGAGATGAAAAGTAAAGCATAAAGAGTATAGGCAATAATATTCTAATAATGGTATATGGTGACAGATGGTGATCATACTTACTGTGGTGAGCATTGCATAATGAATAGAATTGTCAAATCACTCTGTTAGGCACCTGAAACTGATATAACACCGTATGTCCACTTCAATAATAAAAAAATTTTAAAGAGAACTCAGTAGCTCAATATCTCTAGAGGAGCTTAAAGCAAAAGAGTAAATCACCTATTCAGACATCGTCTAATCTGTCTGGAATCAGGGGAACTGTAGCTGGATTTCCTAACCTTGGAAGTTTCCTTAGCCCTGCTAAGTCCCCAAAGCCATACTAATTCCTATTGTGCAAACAGAAGAAAAAAGTATTAGTCTAAAATTAAACGTCCCATCATGCAACAGGAAACACATGGCCCTTTTATCTTTCCCTAATGTGAGGAATACAGTAGGTGGTCTGATCCTAGTTTCAGAGAACTTGAGAGTGCCAAGAAAGGCTGAGCTTTTCAAAGCAAGGAGCTGTGGTCAGCTTTTCTGTCAATGTCACATCAGCCTCGCGTGCCCACATAGCCCCTAGCCCTCTTATTTTTTAAATGATGTCCTTCTATCTAATGACTGCAGTCCCAGACCCTGATGATTCAGATAAACAATGTGCCAAGTCTTGGCAGCTATATCTCTTCTCTGTGGGAAGGTCAGAAAGTCCTTTTAAAAATCTGAGAGACATAAAAATATTACTAGCATGCATGAATTTAGAAAGGACTCCAAGATAAAACTTGTTGTTGTACACACAAATGCCTTCCACAGATTGCACGCAAGCTCCTTCCCTAGGATCGTGGCTCATCTCTGCTCTTCTTCTACTAGCATATATTCAGTCTTTGTTGCCTCCGTGCCTCTGTGCATGCTGTTCCCTCTGTTTTTTTCACCTCTCGTGGAAAACTCAATCATCCCAGAGAGCATTTCAGCTTCTCAGTGAAATTGCTTCCAACAGCTCTGTGGAAATTCAGTCACTTCCTCATATGCCTTTCTTCATATCTCTATTATAACACCTATCACATTATATATAATTGTGTGTTAAACTTGAGGGCAGAGATCATGTCTCAGTTATCTAGTGCTTAACATAGCTCTTGGCTGATGGTAGATACTCAATGCATTTTTTTGAACAAGTGAACATTGTTTAAAATGTTTGCTTTGGTTGTCTGAAAAACTAGTTTAATGCTGTGGTTGTCTTAATAGGACGATTTATTCTTATTTACTTGCAGTAGGAGGAACACAGTAAAAGCACTAATTGCCTTATTCCTGGAAGGCTGTCAATTATGTCAAATTTACTCAAAGAAGTGGGAAAGATCTACAAATTAAAATGCTAAACATGGCATTATAATAACAATGAAAGTGTGTTTATAAAAATCATTCACATTTCTAATTCTCCTTCCTCTCAACAGTATATAACCAAAAAATGGTACACAAACATCACGTGTAGACTTCACATCAGAAGAGGTTTTCAAAAAGACCAAAATAATAGATTTTTTTACAGTCAAAAGGAATCTCTTGGTTTCTTAGTTCAACCCTCCACTATGTATGAATCTCTATACTGACAAATGCTCATGTAGCTGCTACTCACACTTGCAGTGATGGGGAAATTCATTACTTACGAAGGTACTTGATTCCCTACCTTATTTTTTTAAGTGGGCTCTACAACCAACCCGAAGCTCAATTGCAGGGCTTGAACTCATGACCCTGAGAGCAAGACCTGAGCGGAGATCAAGAGCCAGATGTTTATTTAACCCACTGAGCTACCTAGGTGCTCCTTCATTCCTTATTTTAATAATTAAAATGTCCAAGTTCAGCTCAAATCTGCCTTCTTGTAATCTTTGATCGTTAAACTCAGTCCTTCTTTCAACCACAGTAAATATCCATTCTCTGTGATCACTTCATCAAAAATTAAAAGCAGCTATTCTATCATCATCCCAAGTCTTTTCTAGACTTCTCCAGTTTTCATTCAACTGCTTGTCATATGTCATTTTTTCCAATATTTTTGGCAATCTAGTTCATATCCTCCAGTCATCTTATAGTTTGTAGCACCTCTAAAATGCATTCTGGACATACACTCCAGGTGAGATTTGCCCACGGAGGAGTATTTCCAAGAGCATGACCAATACATATCGCTCATTCTAGACTCTGTACAGGTACTGTCAAAACCTGGCCTGGCTTGTACTTGATGTAGAATCGAACCTTGGCAATGGTTAGCAGGAAAGGGGATAATGGAACACCTGGGTGTCTCAGTCAGTTGAGCATCTGCTTCAGCTCAGGTCATGGTCTCAGAGGCCCAAGATTGAGCCCTGAGTCAAGCTCCCTGTGCAGCAGGGGGTCTGCTTCTCCCTCTGCTCCTCCCCATCACTTGTGTACTCTCAAATAAAAAGAAATAAATCTTTAAAAATAATAAAAAGGAATTACATGAAGCCTGGATAGGACCAGAGCTAAGAAAACTAATCCAATGCTGGAATTTAATTGGAGGCAAGCTGCCTAAATGAATCCTGAATGCATCCAGGGCATTCAAAGGGTTTTGAACTGGAGCAGGCTATAGCAATATTTGAAGTCAAACAGGTGGCAGTACTATGCCTTTGCTAAATTTTAGAGCAGGTTCTTAATTATCATCAGGGGAACCTGAAAGTCAAGACCCAACCCCTGGGCAAAGAGGCTGATAAAGGCTTGTAAAGACTGGAATGCAAAGAAGAGCTACTTTTCTAGGGAGAAACTAAGATGGTAAGAATCAGAATGGCTCCAGAGTTATAAAGACTTTGATTGAATTCCATCTTCTCCACTTTCCAATCCTTAGTTTCCTCATGTGAAATTTGGGCTAATAACTATTTAAAGGATGACTGTGAAGATGTCATGGGATGATACACATAAAATCTGGCAGATAGTGCTTAGCAAGTGTTTTCCTGCAAATTAAAATGCATACATGAAATTTAAGTTAAATGAATTTTAAAGTAATTTCACATCTAAACCCTTAGAATTAATTACATACAAAAAGCATTTTCTCAAAATACTTTTAACACTTCCTTTAAGAAAAGCACTGTGTCTACTTTTTTGGAAAGATGACCAGGAGTAATATGGTTTGACTGAAAATGGCTTACAAAGTAGGAATAACATAATGTGATTATTTATAATCCCCACAGTAATTATACCAATAGTGTAGTTATGACCAATGCACTTATTTTCAGATTTTACTTTCAAATAACTTTGCCATATATCTTTGAAATCAGTCTTTCTTACAATATAAATTCATTAATCCACTCAGAATTACAATTCAGTATTTGTTAGACATCTTTGCATAAACTCTTTTCCGAGGTCCACACTGTTTTCCTTCTAATATCCAATTATTTAAAATTTAAGAGGAATGGGCACCGCCCAGTGAGGGTGTGTGTGTGTGACTTTGAGCCTATAGTTACAAACCAGAGAATTGGGAGTGACATCATCTATGACAATAGAAAAGCTTCTCTTGGTAAGTGGAAGACCTATATATAAAAGTCACACTTGAGAGTCTACAGTCAAATTCATCAGCTTTCACAAGTTTACTCAACTTCGAAAAAGCATCAGCTGCCGATACACCTGAAAGATCTTGTCACAAGACATTGTGTGGTGAGTAATCTTTAGTTTCTCTTTTAAATTGCATTTGAGATTTTTTCATAATTGAATAATTATATAATGTGTACTATTTTCTACAAGTATCATGCTGTTTGTTCAAGGTAAATTATTAAGGGAGAGTTTGAATGCTGTTTAATATAAAATGCCACAATACAAAAGGAATTTATGCTGCTCCACTGCCCTTAAATCATTAGTTTTGGTGATTCAAGTCTTTCGAAATGCCTTGCTTTTTCTAGATTCATCTGAAATTACACAAAAAAATAATTAAAATTGTGCATGATAAGCTCTAATGGTCTCTTACTGAAATTTAAAAAAAAACAGCTTAGTGATGAATGAGTAATTCTAATTTAAATAACCAGTACAAATTTATTAAGTTGTGTTAAAATTCATTTTTCCTGCAGAATATCCTTATCCAGACTGTTTTATGACTCATATAAAACTCAAATCTATATATTATAGTTGGTGAAATTCAGTTTTACTGCTGAATGTTTATTCCCTTTACATAAAGCCTTTCCAAATTTGCTATTCTGAAAACTACATGGATTTTAAGGGTGTTTTACAACTGCTTTTTTGCTTTTTCATGGCATTCTTATAAGAAGCTCTTCTCTCTACTAAGAACAAGGAAGCCAAGGAGAGATGTCTTAAGTCACTGGGTGACTCTGACAAAGCTAGGACTAAATACCAACGCTTCTCTCCTCCAGCTACAGTGCCTCTTCCTGACATAAACCAACATCGAAGCATCTTCATCTGTTTCTTCATCAGTAGCTTTATATTGCAGAGTGGGAAAAAAATGTAGTAGATTATAATGTTTCTTATGTGACTTCTAAGTGGTGCTGCTTCCCTTTAAAATATGAGTACACAGCCATTCTGTGTGTTAAAATGGAGAACGTGAAGCATTAAGAAAAAGCACTACTGTAATAATAGGCTTTGCAATTACTGAAATGCAGATTAAGGTAAGACTATTCTATTCTGAGATGAAAGCATTATGAGCAAAAGAGAAAAGTGCTAACAATTATACTCAAACAAGACTGTTAATAAAATAAGCCAATAAGATAAACAAGCATTCTATATGGAGCCAAGGCTCTAAATCTGTAAACAAGCAATTAATTAGGTGATTTTAAAATACTTCGACACATTCTTTTTAATGATAGGAGAAATGTGCATTAATTCATTAAAAATCTGTATATTAGAGCCTATTAAGTTGGTATTTATGGATATTATTGCAGGGCCTGAAATGAAGTTGACTTGTGAAAAAAGAAATTTGCTAAGTAAATAAACAGCATTAGTAATTTACCTGGTTAAGAGAATTAACCATTTTCAAGCAAATTATAAGCACTTAATCAGAACCAACATAAAATGTGGAAGGAAATTCTAAAAAGTAAGCCTCTTCATTACTCATGTGGCTTAAAATTCATATATTAAAATTTGTACAAAATTCAAAAAGTTGGGGATCCTTGGGTGGCTCAGCGGTTTGGCACCTGCCTTTGGCCCAGGGCGTGATCCTGGAGTCCCGGGATCGAGTCCCACTTCAGGCTCCCAGCATGGAGCTTGCTTCTCCCTCTGCCTGTGTCTCTGCCTCTCTTTCTCTCTCTGATATATATAAACAAAATCTTTAAAAAAAAAAAAAACTCAAAATGTTGCTTAAGAAAGTAAAACTAATTTCTAAGGCAAATTATGTGCATATGTTAATATATATACACAGTAATATATACACTAGTGTATATTATTAATATATAATATATTACAGATATATAATATACTAAATAAAAGAGGTTGATTTTTTTTAAAAGCTCTTATTTATTCCTTCATGAGAGACACAAAGAAAGGCAGAGACACAGGCAGAGGGAGAGGGCCCAATGTGGGACTCGATCCTGGGACTCCAGGATCACACCCTGAGCCAAAGGCAGACACTCAACTGCTGAGCCACCCAGGTGTCCCAAAAGGCTGATTTTACAAGTCTTTTGTGAAAACCAATTCAATTAGTTGTTGTAACACTCTGTGTAGTTGTGTGGTTGTAATGGTAACTACTATAAATTTAACTGTACAGTTTAGCGTATTAAAAATATCTTTAAATATTTTCATTTTGTTTTTCCTTTCAGTGAAGATGATGTCTGCAAAAGACATGGTTAAAGTAATGATTGTCGTGTTTGCAATTTGTTTTCTTGCAAAATCAGATGGGAAACCTGTTAAGTAAGTATGGTACCCTGTTCTGCATGGTGAGGGCATGGGAATTGGATTTTAAGGTTGGCTTTATGATTGGGAAGAAGAGAGTTAATGGAGTGGTCCTCCCTGTTTCTATTCCCTCCAGGAAGAGATCTGTGAGTGAAATACAGTTTATGCATAACCTGGGCAAACATCTGAGCTCCATGGAGAGGGTGGAATGGCTACGGAAGAAGCTCCAGGATGTACACAACTTTGTTGCCCTTGGAGCTCCAATAGCTCACAGAGATGGTAGTTCCCAGAGGCCCCTAAAAAAGGAAGACAATGTCCTAGTTGAGAGCTATCAAAAAAGTCTTGGAGAAGCCGACAAAGCTGATGTGGATGTATTAACTAAAGCTAAATCCCAGTGATGATACATCAGAGCACTGCTGTAGACAGCATAGGGCAACAACATTACAAGCTGCTAACATTTTCAAGCTCTTAAGATTAATAAATGCCAAAATTTACATGTAATCCATTGTTAGCCATGATAGCTGAAATTTTAATTGATTATTTTGATTCTAGTTTAATTCATTTAAGAGCTCTTTTAATTGTTCTATTTCTATTGTTTATTCTTTTTAAAGTATGTTTTTGCATAATTTATAAAAGAATAAAATTGCACTTTTTAACCTCTCTCCCATCTTATGATGCAAAATAAAAATTTAATGATCATAATTTTAAATAAATGAAGTCAAGTATTCCTCACTTGTTATAAGAATGCTTTCTGGGATTATGAGTAATACCAAAATGGTTAAATTGATCTTGAGTAGGAAGAATAATGTAAGATTTTTTTTTAATCATGTGTCTCACATTACCATATTTTGGAATATCATTCTTTAAATATTTCCAAAGTACCAGGTCCTCAAATCCTCACTAGCTGGATATTATTTTTCTCTTCATTTCAGGGAATGAAAGGAAATGCTCAGCAAGGAAAGGCAGAAAAAGGTCTGAAACTTGAAAAAGCATTTGTCTATATACTAGTCTGGATCCGAAATTGCAAAGAACAGAATTTTTGTATTTATTAGAATATAATTTCATTCATTCATTCATCATTTGACAAATATCAAATTGGTGTCCATTATTTTCATGTACTAGTGTATTAGACACTAGACATACACTGGTAAGCAAAACGGACACAGTTCCATCTTGATGGGGCCTATGATTTAGTAGGATAGATAGACATTAATTATTATTTTTGATAAGCACCATGAATTAAAAGTACACAATACTCGAGAAGTGTTACATACAGAGCCCTGTTCTATTTAGGTCAATGCCATCCAATAGAACCTTCTATGATGACAGGAATGTTCTATATTGTGTGCTTTCCAATACAGTATCTACATGTGCAATTAAAATGTGCCTTCTGGGCAGCCCAGGTGGCTCAGTGGTTTAATGCCGCCTTCAATACAGGGCGTGATCCTGGAGACCAGGGATCGAGTCTCATGTCAGGCTCCCTGCATGGAGCCTGCTTCTCCCTCAGCCTGTGTCTCTGTCTCTGTCTCTCTCTCTCTTTCTCTCTCTGTATCTCTCATGAATAAATAAATAAAATCTTTAAAGAAAAAGAAATTCTTTAAAAAAAAAAAATAAATAAAATAAAATAAAATAAAATGTGCCTTGTATGGGCCCCTGGCTGGCTCAGTCAGTAGAGCACGTGACTCTTGATCTCGGGGTTATGAGTTTAAGCACTACATTGGGTGTACAGATTACTAATAAAAATAAATATAGTTTAAAAAGTGTTTTTAAAAAACTAAAATATGCCTCGTGTCACTGAGGATTAAGATCCCATCCTGGCCTCAAAGTGTCCATGTTCTAACGAGGAAGACAGAGATGGAAGCAAGTACTTATAATATCACATGTGAAATGCAAAACACAATGATACCCAGAGAAGGTAACAGATCTTCTTGATGTAGGGAGTAATTGAGAGGGGACTGAAATAGCAAGTAAATTTTGCAAAATGTAGAGGACTATTAACAAATGTCGGGCATCCTGGTGGAATCAATCAGGCTTTGGTTTAAATGCAGAGAACAGAACCTACCTCAGTTAGTTTAAATAGAAGGGGATTCATTACAAAATCATTGAGAATGCTGATGAAAACAGATTCTGTTAAACCTGGAGGAAAAATTCAGTCACCAAGAGAGTTGTTCTCTTCTAATATCAGCAGCTGACTGATACTATCCTGAGACTGCCCTGATCAGGAGGCAGCTGCTTCCTACTGCTGTTCCAGAAACAAACTGTACCTGCTAAGAGCAATCCAGCAAAACAGATGGCAAGCACTTTGCTTTTTGACATCTAGTGTTCCTTGTTGCTGGAATCTGCTAACACGAGCACAATAAAATCAAACCCCTCCACAACAGTACTTGCCAGCACAAAGGAAGAAGTAGCAGAATCACCTTACTTAGGCCTGCCCAATCTCATAGAGTGCATATGATTGGCTGAATCTAAATCTCTTGTAGAACTTTAGCTGCAGAAGTGTCTTGGGAATGTAGTTTTTAGCTTTCCAGACTACTATGTAATACAAGAATAAGCACTAGAAGGTGCCTCCAGTTCCTTGGTAGTGTCAAGCCTCAATCAGTATTCTTTTTCTTTTTTTTTTTTTTTTTAGGTAGGCTCCACACCTAGCATGGAGCCTGATGTGGGGCTCAAACTCACAGCCTTGGGATTAAGACCTGAGCTGAGATCAAAAGTCAGTTGCTTAACCAACTGAACCCCCCAGGCACCCCCTCAATGAGTATTCTTGAATATGTCCCCTGATGGAACTGTGTGAGAATTTCCTGGGGATATTTACCCAGGGGTAGAATCCTGAAATACAAACAAGCTTCTCAAGACTCTTGTGAATCACATGTACAGTATTTATTCCCATCAGAAGAATGAGGCATTTCTGTTTCCACCTACAATTGGAAGAATATGCTTTTATAAGGTTTTGTCACATCGATGGTAAGTAGTAACTTATTGCTTTAATTTGCCTATTTCTGATTACTAGTGAGATTGAACTTCTTTCTACATGTTGGCCACTTAGGCTTCCCTGTCTGTGAATATTTTTGTATATCCTTTGCCAATTTTTTTTCCTTTGCCAATTTTTAATTGGTTTTCTGGTCCTCTCAATTTTGAGTTCTTTGCACATTCTAATACAAATTCCATGTTGGTTTTAAATGTCACACCTGGGTGGCTCAGTGGTTGGGCATTTGCCTTTGGCTCAGACTGTGATCCTGGGGTCCTGGGATCGAGTCCCACATCAGGCTCCCCTGAGGGAGCCTGCTTCTCCCTCTGCCTGTGTCTCTGCCTCTCTATGTCTCTCATAAATAAGTAAATAAAATCTTTTAAAATAAATAAATAAATAAATATCACAAATATTATCATGTATTTACTAACTCTATGCTTAATTTAATGGCCACAAATACATCAATTTTTCACCTTCCTGTTTGTGTTTTGGAGTCTTATTGAAGACGTCTTTCTCCAATCTCAGGTCACAAGTTATCTCTTACATCTGCTTTAGAGTTTTACCTTTCACTTTTAAGTGTTTATTGTTCTGGAGTCTAATTTTGCATGTGACAAAATGTTATGTTGGAACTTTATTATTTTTAAATATAGATAGTGGGGCACCTGGGTGGCTCAGTGGTTGAGCATCCACCTTTGGCTTGGGTCATGATCCTGGGTCCTAGGATCCAGTCCTGCATCAGGATCCCTACAGGAAGCTTGCTTCTGTCTCTGTCTCTCTCTCTCTCTCTGTGTCTCTCATGAATAAATAAATAAAATCTTTAATAAAGAAAGAAAGAAAGAAAGAAAGAAAGAAAGAAAGAAAGAAAGAAAGATAGTGTTCCAAATATCATCTATTAAACAGTTTTTAAATTACCCCATAGCTTTGTACATTGATTATTTATTTATTTATTTATTTATTTATTTATTTATTTATTTATTTATTTATTTGACAGAGCACAAGCAGGGGCAGCAGCAGATGGAAAAGGAGAAGTAGGCTGGCTCCCCGTGGAGCAGGAAGCGTGATGTAGGACTAAATCCCAGGCCTGGGATTATAACCTGAGCTGAAGATAGGTGCTCAACAGACTGAGCCACCCAGGCGTCCCTATAGATAATTTTAAAAATCATATCTTAAGTTCCCGTGTAAATATAGGTTTGTTTGTTTGTTTGTTTATTACCTTTAAGGAGTGAAAAATTGCTTTACTGTGCTCTTTGAATCAACTTTCAGTCCCTGAAGGTCAGTCTCAGATGGTGGCCCACAAGTCCCTCTTCCCTGACTTTCTCTCAAAACCTTAACAACTTGGGTGTTGTGTCCCTCTGAGTGTCCCTAGCCCTATCATTCTCCTCCCCATATGACCCATGCACAGGAAACTTTCCTTCCCAAGTCTTCAGGATTTGAGCCTGTTAGTATCCAACCCAGGCTCTCCAGAACTCTACAGAAACAAGTTCTTGGTTCCATTTTGAAGCAGCAGTTCATAGAGGTGGCCCCAGGACATGCTGGAGGAAGAAACAGCCTGCCCTTAAACTGTGGGCCTGTTGGATCTAGCTCAGCTTCATCCCAAGCAAAGCCCAATATTTAGAATAGTCAGGTTTTAAAACCAATTATTTATTTTTGCAATTTTTATCCTAAAGCTTCCTTTTTAGTAAAACAAATTGGATAGTTTTCTCAACCATATAAACTCTTGGTACTATCAAGAGCTCAGGAGTGTATGATCTATCAGTTTCATTCTATATCCTCTTCTTTTTGGACAGAGGTCATGCCTCCTTGGGAGGATTATGGCCAGATTACAACATCTGTAGCTTCCTTGGCACGGATCTTCATGGGTTGTACGTTCTCACAGTTTCTTAGGATCCCAGGGCAGAAAAGGTGGATGAAGAGGTTCTAAAGTCGATATATTTATGAAGGTGCATACATGGAAACTCTAAGTGGCATTGAAAGATGAAATGGCTTTCAGGTTACAGTTCAGGAAAATCCCCACAGTTTGGGTTCATGTGGAGGCTGGTCTCAGTTTCTGTGCTGGCAGTGACTTCATGTCCTTGCTCGAGGCTCACAACCCAGAACCCCAGACCTGAGGATACCAGGAAAGGTCTTTCATGATATACAGATTCCCTGTAAACACCCACAGTCCATTCCAGTGTCTCCAACTTCTACCTCCCAGTAGTGGCAGCCAGAGGTGAAGCAGGAGGACCTCAAGACACAAACAGCAGAGATGAATGTTTTGGCACTCTCTGGTGATCTCACCTGGATCTATACACCTTCCATGTTCCACAGATCATTAAGAGAATGTGAGGAAGTCATTGGCTGTGGCTAGATCCATAATCATAGTCACAGAGAAACTCAGCATTCAGCACCATGTGTTTATCATAGGCATCCTACTTTGATTTCAGCCACCATTTTCCCCAGGTCCATGTTAGTCTGGATTCTCTGGATCCAAGAGATGTCAAGATACTGGGGACAAGTGAAGAGGTTGTCCTGATTCTCCTTTTCCTAATGCCTGAAGCAGGTGAAGTGGAAGTGCTGTTTGTAGAATGTCAAATAGGCATCTTGGAACATGGGACATGTTGATGGGACATGTTGATTCTTTTCTGAGTTTATCATGGCCCCATTTCAACCTGGACGTTCTTGGTTTTGTGCTTCTCTGGGGTATTAGAACTTCTAAACTGGATTCTAGACTTCTCATAAAGATATTTTGCTCTGTATATTATGGTTAAATCAGTGTTTCTGTGAAAGGATGAGGCCTGACGACTTTCTATTCCACCCATCTTGCTGATGTCATCAACATAGGTTTATTTTTGGGCTCTGTTTATCCTATTCTATTGATGGGTTGTTTGTTCTTGCAATATAAGATACACACACACACAGTCATCCTTCTTTAAAGACCCATAGTCTGGGACACCTCGATGGCTCAGTAGGTGAGCATCTGCCTTCGGCTCAGGGCATGATCTCAGGATCTGGGATCGAGTCCCACATTGGGCTTCTGGTGGGGAGCCTGCTTCTCCCTCTGCCTGAGTCTCTGCCTCTCTCTCTGTATCTCTCACGAGTAAATACGTAAAATCTTAAAAAAAAAAAAAAGACCCATATTCTGCTATACAAATTTCGCAAGCTTGTTGAGTTCTTTTCTAAAAACAAAACAAAGCAAAACAGCTCCAACTTTGGGATCATACTAAAATTATACATTAATTTTAGGAAGAATACTTATCTCTATTATATCATCCTATCTTCAATATAGTAAAGTTCTTCATCTAGTCTAATCTCTTTTTTTAAAAAAATATTTTATTTATTTATTCATAGAGACAGAGAGAGAGAGAGAGAGAGAGAGGCACAGGCACAGGCACAGGCAGAGGAAGAAGCAGGCTCCATGCAGGGAGCCTGACGTGGGACTCGATCCAGGGTCCCCAGGATCAAACCCCGGGCTGCAGGCAGTGCTAAACTGCTGCGCCTCTTTTTATGACTTAAATAGAGTCTAGACATTTTCTCTGATAAAATCTTTTACATCCTTTGTTAATTGCTAAGTACTATATAGTTTTATAGCTATCATGAACGATATCTCTGTTGGGACACCTAGGTGGCTCAGTGGTTGAGCATCTGCTTTTGGCTCAGGTCGTGATCCCAGGGTCCTGGGGTTGAGTCCCACATCAGGCTCCCCATGGGGAGTCTGCTTCTCCCTCTGCTGGTGTCTCTGCCTCTCTGTCTGTGTCTCTCATGAATAAATAAATAAAATCTTTTAAAAAAAAGTTTGAAAGGTCTATGTTTTCAATACATTTTCTAGTTGATTATTTTTGGTTTAGAGGAATATTATTCATTTTTATAATTTTATCTTATATCCAACAACTCTCCTGAACTGTCTGATTAATTCTAATGGTTTGTCTCTTGATTATATTTGATTCTATGCAGATGATCATATAATTTCAAGTAATAAATAACACTTTTATTTCTCTTCTTCATCTAATTACTCATCTTTTTTCTTTTTCATTTCTTACTGTATTAATCCAGTCCCTCTAATACCATGTTAATGAATAATTATATTAGACGTCCTTATTGTATTCTTTTTTTTTTAAGATTTATTTATTTATTTTAGAGAGAGAGAGCACACTCAAGGGGAAGAGTAGAGGGGAAAGGAGAGAAGCCGACTCCCAGCTGAGCGCAGAGCCTGACATGAGGCTCTATCCGTGTGTGACATCATGACCAGAGCCAGAAACAAAAGTCAGAAACTTAACCAACTGAAGCACTCAGGCACTGCCCCCCATGTTATATTTGACCTTAGTGGGAGTGTCTGTAATTTCTCAACAAGAGAATGGTCTTTAACAAACTGATGGCATTCCCTTCTTTATCTACTTTTCTAAGAGTTCTTCTGAAATTACAAAAGGGTTTTAAATTTTATAAAATACTGTGTCCCCAAAATATGTAATCTTAGCCCTTTAATGATATAAATATTTTTGCATGCCTAGGGAAAAAAATCTTGATATTGATGTTTTTACTTTTTAAAATAGCAAAAGTTATTGTACATTTAGAATCATATGTAAAACACACATGTAGATTTTTAAGAAAAAAATACTTATTATACATTACTTAGATTATAAAACAGAATATTGCTAATACCCTGGAAATTCCTTATAAACTCTTCCTAATCACATCCCCTTTGATCTTCACCTCCTTACTTATACATTCATCATTATTTCCTTACTTTTCTTTACAGAAAGATCCTTTGATTAGATACATACTCTAATATTTTTTCAAAAGCATGCTGTTGCATAATATGGATTCTCTCTTTCCAACCTATGATATCTATTTTCTTACCATCTACTATGGCTAAGCCCCTGTTCCACGGTTCTAGGTTTTTGCTAGTCAGCATGTCATTTAAACGTAAGTCATTTCAGGATTAGTTATGGTGAGCAAATTGCTGTAACAAATAGATCCCAAATGTATAACCACCTAAATTGAATAGAAGTTTATTTCTTATTCATATAACATGGGAATATCATTAGACAGGTTAACAGGTCAACAGAGTGGCTAGGGCCTCAATTTCTACCATGGTTAATATGGGGTTGTCTCCAGTTAGTTGGAAGTAAAAAAGGTAGGAGTGTCATGTGGAACATTTTTACCAGCCGGCCTGGAAACATGACATTATCTCTTCACATTCCATTGACTATAACATAGTTACATAACTACACCTAATATTGTAAAATGGAGTGGAACAAGGCAGTTGGAAAATGTAGTTTCTGACTAGGTAGGTACTTTTCAGTAATAACTGTATACTAGGAAAGCACAGGTTTTTGGTGGCAAGCTAGACATCTCTGACACAATTCCATACCTATGGAATCCCTTGTATGGATACATTTATATGTCTATATATCTATCTATATCTTATCCCATATATCCTTATATGGATATATCTGTATGTCTTCTCCTCCTATAGATATCTATAGATAGATATATAGGTATGGATAGATCTATAGATATAGACATGAATATATAAACATATAGCTATATCCATGTTGTCACAATGGCAGGATTTCCTTCTTTTAAAAGGCTATATAATATTCTATTGGGTGTATATGTATGTGCATATGTAATATTTTCTTTATCTATTTATCTGTTGATGGATATTTAGGTTGTTTCCATATCTTGGCTGTTGTGAAAATGCTTCACTAAACATGGAGTGCATATATCTCTTCAAGATCCTGACTTCATTTGTTTTGAATAGATACCTAGAAGTGCAGATTGCTCAATCGTATGGTAGTTCTATTTTAATTTTTTGAGGAATCTTTGTACTATTTTCCATATTGGTTGTAACAATTTCCATTCTCATCAACAGTGTACCAGGGTTCCCTTTTCTCCACACCCTCACCAACACTTGTTACCTTTTGCCTTTTTGATAACAGTTATTCTAACAGGTATGAGGTGACATCTCATTATGATTTTGATTTTCATTCACTCCCCTGTGGATTAATGATGTTGAGCACCTTTTCACATACCTGTAAGCCATATATACTAAGGTAGGTCTCTCTCTCTCTCTTTTTTAAAAGATTTGTTTCTTTATTTGAGAGAGAGAAAGCATGTGTTAGTTAGGGGGAGGGGCAGAGGGGGAAGGAGAGAGAATCTCAAGCGACCTTGTGAGCTTGGAGCTTAATTTGGGGCTCAATCTCACAACCCTGAGATCACGACCTGAGCCAAACCAACAGTCAGATGCTTAACTGACTGCACCACCCGGGTGCCCCAGGTAGGTTTCCTTTTGAGAAATGTCTGTTCAAGTCCTTTGCCCATTTTTAAATTCGATTATATATTTTTTGCCACTAAATCATATGAGTTTCAGAAGTCTTTTTATTTTACTTTTTTAATTTTTATTTATTTATGATAGTCAGAGAGAGAGAGAGAGAGAGAGAGAGAGAGAGAGGCACAGGCACAGGCACAGGCACAGGCAGAGGGAGAAGCAGGCTTCATGCACCGGGAGCCCGACGTGGGATTCGATCCCGAGTCTCCAGGATCGCGCCCTGGGCCAAAGGCAGGCACCAAACCGCTGTGCCACCCAGGGATCCCCAGAAGTCTTTTTAGAAGGCAAACTAAGACAGGGTGATTACCAAAAATATGAGATCCAAAGAATTAACTGAGGTATCCAATCCCATAGCATTAATGGCCTTTTTCCTTTTTACATCTTTATTGAGGTATATTGTACGTAACGTTTATCTATTGTATGCAGTGATATTTAGTATTTATAGAATTGTACAACTATCTACCCATCCCATTTTTTTTAAGGATTTTATTTATTTATTCATGAGAGACACAGAGAGAAGCCAGAGACATAGGGAGAGGGAGAAGTTGATATCATTAATAAATAAAATAAAATAAAATAAAATAAAATAAAATAAAATAAAATAAAAAAGGGAGAGGGAGAAGCAGGCTCCTCGCAGGGATCCTGATGTGGAACTCGATCCCCCGAACTCTGGGATCACGCCCTGAGCCCAGGGCACTCAACCGCTGGGCCACCCAGGCATCCCTACCCATCCCATTTTAGAAGGTTACCATCACTTCAGTATATTTCCTTGAGCCATTTGCAGTTGGTCCTTTGTTCCCACTCCAGCCCTTACAATCATGGATCAGCTCTCCTATCTTTATACATTTACCTTTTCTAGACATTTCATCTAAATGAAAGTATGCAATATGTAGTCTCTTGCGTCTGACTTCTTTTCACTTGGCATCCTGTTTTTGAGATTTATCTATGTTGTAGTATGTATCAGTATGTCATTCTATTTTATTGCTGAAGAGTACTCCATTGTATGAATATATCACATTTATCTATTCATCAATTGATTATTTTTAGTTTTTGGCTACTATGGATAATGCTGCTATGAACAACACACATGTTTTTTGCGGACAGATTTTTCATTTCTCTTAGGTAGATTCTTAGGAGTGGAGTTGCTGATTAGTATAGTTAAGTTTATATTTAACTTTAAAAAACTACTGTTATCCAAAATGGTTGTAATATTTTATGTTTACATTGGCAATGTAGGAAGGTTCAAGTTTATCCCGATCTTTGTCTACATTTGTCATTGTCTGATGTTTTATTAATAGCCATTCTAGTAGGCATGTGGTGGTATCTTAAACCACTGTGGTTTTAATTTACATTTACTTAATGACTAAAGACACTGAGCACCTTTTCCTGTGTGTATTAGCCATTTGTACGTCTTCATTAAAATGTCTATGTAAGTCTTTTGCTATTTTTTAATTGGATTGTCTTACTGAGTTGTTAAGAGTTCTTTATTATTATGGACACAAGTCCTTTATATGATTTCAAACATTGCCTTTCAATCTGTGGTTTATCTTTTCATTCTTTTAATGCTGTCTTTTGAAGCTCAAGAAGTTTTAAATTTTACTGACTAAATTTATCATTTTAAATTTAATAATTAAATTTGTCAATTTTTTTAAATGGCATCTTTTGGTATCATGTCTAGGATTTCTTTTTAAAGGCTTTATTTATTTATTTATTTATTTATTTATTTATTTATTTATTGGAGTGACCATACCTGTGCTCTCTTAATTCATATTATAAGACTTTTGCATTTCTTTTCTTTTTCTTAAAGATTTTATTTATTTATTCATGAGATACAGAGAGAGAGAGAAGAAGGCTCCATGCAGGGAGCCTGACGTGGGACTCAATCCCGGGTCTCCAGGATCATGCTCTGGGCTGAAGGCGGCACTCAACTGCTGAGCCACCCGGGCTGCCCGACTTTTGCATTTCTATGTAATTTTTTTGATCACCATGTCAATCTGTACTAAAAAAAGCCTAACAGGATTTGTCAAAAGCTGTGAAAGTTTTGAGATTTTACCCTATTGCAAGCTAACAAGTTACAAAAAACTTTGCAGACCCCTACTTTAACCTAACATCTCAGGCCCTTGTGTTCCAATTCCATTATACTTTTCTTACATCCTCCAATGGCATTTCCAGTCACCCAGCCTTGCATATGCATAAACGGAGCACACTTAGCTGATAAGTACACATTTTTTTTCCTCCCCTCTTCCTAAAATGGCAACTCTGATCATCTTCATGTATGAGCTTAAAATACAGAAAATGTTGAGGCAAATGGTTTGTAACTTTGTAAGTACTTACAGTATGGTGTTATCTTTTTGCTAGTGAATATTATGCATTATAACCCTTGTTTCTGTATTTTAAATCTTTTTCTTGGTGTTAAAAAACAAACAAAAAACAAACTTCCTATTCATTCTTTTGAATGGCTCATTGTTGCCCCTACAAGATACACAGCTGAGCCATTTATATGCCTTTGTTGATCTCTCCATAAGGTTGTCCTTTCCTGGGGCACCTGGCTGGCTCAGTCAGTAGAACTTGTGCGTAATCTCTGGGTTATGAGTTTGAGCCCCTTGGGCAATGAGTTTACTTAAAAAAAAAAAAAGAACATCCTTTACTACTATCTCTTCGTGCATGGATTCTATCTATCCCACAAGGACCCAGATCAAACATCTATCTATCTTCCCCCTTTCCTGCACTTTCATCTCTTCAGTTAGAAGTAATCTTTCCTATCTCTGACTTCGCACAACACATTATCTCTATCTCCTTATGACCTGGCTTGATTTCCCTTTGTTACTTACACATCTCATTTAAATCAGTAGAACTTCCATATTAGTAATGCCCATATCTCCCCTAGTATTCTTACACAGTGTCTTAATCTATAAATATGTTTGATGCATAAGGATAGAATTCTTTGTGTTAATGTGATTTTCCTCTCCCAAGCCATTAGATGACAGTGCTCAAACCTTATAGTCACAAAGAAATCCCAGGCTTTAAAGTTAAATAGGGATTCTGGGTCTGTGACTTATCATTAATTTGTTGAGCAAGTATTCAACTAGAAGTCTATCTTATTCTCTGCTGTGAAACTCTCTTAGCAAGTTACAGGGTGCAATAATAATACAACCAAAGGAACGTATTTGTTCATTGCCTCTATATAAAATTTCTCTTTATTTGTAATCTTTTTGGTACCTATTGGGATTGAAATTGTAGAAGATTTTCATTGGGGTCTGAACCTTACCTCATTCAGTCAGCTAACATTTACAAATGATTGTACAGGCAGCTGGCATTACCTTCTAGACATATAGATGCTACCAGTGCTCCCCAAATTAATATTTGATAGGCTAACTTTTTAAAAGCAAATGGTGGTGATTGCTTTATTAGATTTTTAGACTTCCTGGCTTCTTCCCCTCTTACCTTCCTTCTTTCCTTCCTCCAATAACAATGAAATGAACTAGAGGCCTCTCAAAGCAGGGTAAAATGTTTTGATTCCATTATGGAACAAAGTTTCCATATTTCATCTAAAATCTTTGCTGGCCTAATTCTTGCAATGTTTCCTGGAGATTTTCTGGAACTTGGACTAGAACTTGTGAATTTTGATAAGCAGAGCACCCAACTGGCCCATAGCAAGGTTACAACTACTTTTTATTTTCCTAGTAAGTGTTGGGCTTCTTTGTAGGGAGGATAGGGTGAGCCAAATGAAACTACTGCAGACATAAGTATATATAATAACTATGAAAACAATGTATCTAAAGTGAGATTGGTGGAAACTCTACAGACCACCAGAACCTTTGGTAGGAAATTATAGCTTGTTTTGATATAGGGAAACGATTCCTGTGTGACAGACCTCTCTAAACCTAACTTGGACTACAGAATTACCTCCCTTGACCTTAGCTTGCACAAGAAAATTTTGATACTAAATCAAGATTGGTGACTTTTTGTTGTTTTTTGTTGCCTGGGGGCTCTTCTGAAGCTTCTCCCTCAGAGTCCTCGTATTACAAAAGTTCTGTTAGATCCCTCCTTTTAGAAATCCTCAAAGATTATTGGGAATTTCCAACTTGGCAAAGGGTTGGCAATAATACTTTGGCATACTGGGACAAAAACCTGTCTCCCTTACGTGTGTGATACGTGAGTGTCCTTAGATGAGGAAGAGGATAGTCACTATCCTGTGTTGTGCAACAAGACTCCTCTCCTTAGCATAAACATGGGTTTGGAAAACACTTAGGTTATCGAACACGTGGGAGACTGGGAGTTTTTTTTTTTTCTTCCTCTTCTGAAACAATGATTGCAAGTTTTTCTTTTTAAGATTTTATTTATTTATGAGACACAGAGAGAGAGAGAGAGGGAGAGAGAGAGAGAGAGACAGGCAGAGGGAGAAGCAGGCTCCACGCAGGGAGCCCGACGCGGGACTCGATCCCGGGTCTCCAGGGTCACGCCCCGGGCCCGAAGGCGGCCGCTCAACCGCTGAGCCACCCAGGGACGGATCCCTGATTGCAAGTGTTTCAACCAAGTTCTTTCCGCGAGATCTGTTTTCATACCGAATTACCCAAACCAGGTCCTCTTTTCGCTTCCTGCGCTTGCAACACCCCCTCCCACGGCTCCTCCGCGTGCCCGAGGTCCGGCTGGGACCGAGCCTCCACGCGGCGGGCAGAGCTGCGGCGGGGCTCCCGCGGCTCGGCTCCCTGCCCTGTGGGTTCCCGGGGCGGGCGGGTCTCTAACCTCCACCGCGGGGGCTCGCCGCGCCCGGACCGCCCCCCCCCCCCCCGGGGGCTCGTGCGGCGGCTGACACCCGGCAGGCCCAGGGAGGTCGGACCACCTGTGGCCGGGCGACCTTCCGCCCACGGCGCACCGCGCGACCCGGGCTCCTGCCGACGCGGGCCGAAGCGCAGCTGCGGGAGCTCCCGCCGCCACCCCGGTTCCCGCCAAGCCGGCATTTAAAACCAAACCGCCGCGGCCGGCGCGCCTCGGGACGACCGCCCTGCGCGGGCCCGCGGAGCCGACCTCGGAGCCTGCCCGGCGCGGGGAAGCGTCCTCCGGAGCGCCCGGGGGTCCCGCGCTCTTGCCCTCGCCCCGGGCTGCGGACGCGGTCCGTTTTTTCCTAACGGTGGCAGGAAGGGGAAGGAAACGCGTGGGATTCAAAGGTTTGCGGGCAGGTCGGCTCGCGGCCCCGAGGCTCGAGCATCGCGTTCCGCCCCGGGCGGACCCTCGGCGACCCCGGCCCGCCGCGCCCCGCCGCGCCCCCCGCCGCCCGCACGACGCCCACGCCCACGCCCACGCCCTCGGCGCCCCGCCCACTCCCGGGCGTGGAGCCCCGCCATTCTCGCGAGAGCTCGGCGGGCCTCGCCTCCTCGGCCTCCGGGCTCTCGCGAGAAGAGGCTTCGGAGCCGGCCTGTAACCTGCCCGGGCGGCTCTGCTGGCCGCCGCCGCCGGAGCGGCCGCCCCACACGCGCCTCCCGAGGGGTCCGGTCGAGAGGGGAGCGGGGGTGTCCCGGCCGCCGCCTTCGCCTCGGGCCTCGTGGACACTCAGGAGGGACCTCAGGTTCGAGGGTGACTGGACTCAGCTGGGGAAGTCGGTGGGGGCGGCGCCGGAGGCTGGGCTTGGCTGGGCGGCGGAGGAAGGGGGCGGAGGGCGGCTGTGGCGGCGGTCGGGGCGTCCCGGTCCCGGTCCCGGCCCCGGCGACGAGCCCCTGCGACGAGCCCCGGGGGGGCGGCTCCGGGCTCCGGGCTCCGGCCGCCGCCGGGCGCGTGGAGGGGCGAGGACGGGACTGGGGCTCCGCGGCGCCGCGCCTGGGCCGGGCGTCCCGCGGCCTTTCCCGGGGTGAAGGCGGTGCCGTCCTCATCCCTCCTTCCCCGAGCCCGGCGGCCCCGTGCCCCGCCCCCTCTGCTGTCACGGCGGGGCCCACGCAGCGGCGTCCCGAGGGGGCGCCTCGCAGCGGGAGATGGAGCGGCAGGTAGTGCGCCTCGGGGGCCGGGGAGCGAGCGAGCTCCCCTCAGGTGCCGCGTGCGGCTTCAGGCTGTCACAGCGTCGCGTACCGCGGAGCTTTGTTTTCCCAACACCGCCGGGAAAGCTGCCTGCTTTTTATTTTCTCCTTCAGGTGCAAGGTCCCTAACACCTCTTTTTCTTTTTCTTTCCCCCCTCCCCGGGGTGCAGGGAGACCAGACGTCATTTGGTGACTTGTTAGCGTGGGGGCAGGGGGACCCATCCCTGGTCTCACAGACTTCGCACAGTACTTGTCAGAATTCAGAGTCGGTGGTGAAGACTCACTAGTCCGCGCTTGCTGTGTAGCTGGAGCCTCGCTTGTCTCTTTGTGCCCTTAGCACGTGCAGGTTATTTGAAAATGTCTTCATCTTTAAGAGTCTTCGTGCTTTTTATTTCATCTCAAACAGCCCAGCACATTGACTTTTATTTGGACCATTAGGCATCCCCCACCCCTACCCCCTCCACCCCCCCCCCCCCCCCCCCCCCACTCAACACACACATTTGACCCAGGAGTTTTTAGAGACGAGGTTAAGGATACATTTCGAATGAAATAGACTGTAGAGATTGGGAGAAGAGGTCTAATGAGGAATGAATGCAACTATAAGCCCCCCCCCCGCCCCCACCAAAAAAAAAAAAAAAAGTTTCTGTGCTGGGGGAGGCCATCCAGGACTGAGGTCCAAGCCTTGAAAATGAGTATGCAGTTGTTTGAATGTAAAAGCGGAAAGCGGTGGAAGATACTTGGGAAAGGATTTGATGGTGGGTAAGGGTTAAAAAGTGCATGAGAATGATTTTTGAAGGTGTAAATGTGTGTGTGTTTTTTAAGTGGTTATTTATTTTTTTTTAAAGATTTTATTTATTTATTTATTCATGAGAGAAAGAGAGAGAAAGAAGCAGAGACACCGGCGGAGGGAGAAGCAGGCTCCATGCAGGGAGCCCGACATGGGACTCGATCCCGGGGCTCCAGGATCACACCCTGGGCTGCAGGCAGGCGCTCAACTGCTGAGCCACCCCGGCTGCCCTGTAAATGTGTTTTATAAATTTCCGTGGCATTTCTCAGAGTTTATGACCTGTCTACTATTGTTCCATATATATAAGGAGAAAGTAAAGGGAGAATCTGAAGCATGGAGGGTGGTAACAGTGCTCAATCAGGAAGGCTTTCAGTGTCTCAGCAATGTTTTGAGTTCCTTCCCCCCCCCCTTTTTTTTTTTACCTTCCAGAAAAGGTTTCAGATAGGCTTTTTACCTTTATGCCACCCTTCTATCAGTCTGAATTTTTTTTCTTTCTTACTCTTCTATGCCTTGTGAAAAATTTTTTTCTTATTGACTGTCAAGTTGCAAACCAGCAAGATCTGCTTTGTGGTTTTTTTTTTACGTTTACGTGACTTGGTGAAGTGTGAGAGTGAGCTGGAAAATATGCACCTTTTATAGAAATAGGTTATGAATAGCAAACTCGCATGCCTTCAAGTACCAGGCAGATGAAAATGAGTGAACTGCACTAGAGAGTTTATGCTTCATCTTAGACGGCCATCAGTTATCAGGTCCAGCTGATGAGTGCTGTACATGAATGTGGGTCCAGTTTTCAGCTTTATTCTTTTCTTTCTTTTTTCTTTTTTTAAGATTTTATTTATTTATTTACTCATGAGAGACCCAGACAGAGAGGCAGAAACACAGGCAGAGGGAGAAGCAGGCTCCCTGTGGGGAGCCCGATGCGAGACTCCTTCCCAGGACCTGGGGATCATGACCTGAGCTGAAGTCAGACGCTCAACCGCAGGGCCACCCAGGTGTCCCAGAGTTTTCAGCTTTCTTAATAGAACACAGGAAATTTGATTTTTGCTTGAAGTCTCTTGCTTGTTAAAAATATTGACAGCTGCTTAAAAATAACTTAATGTGGCCCAACCAAACCCAAACCTGTCAGTTGTATCTTGTTTTCCAGTTTTGGACCCCTGTTATAGGTCAAAATGAATAAATTTTACAACTGGAAAAAAAAAAGATTTAAAGCAAATATGCCAATTAGTTTGAAATTTCAAACATAGGAGGAATTGAGAATAATGTCAAGTCTAATTGAAAATAGTAGAAAAATTTAATAGTTAAATTTAATAGCCTTGAAGTACAAATGGAATTGGTACTTTAAAAAAATGTTTTAATTATGGAAACAACCGCAGAAGAACTAAGGTTCTGTGTAAAGTTGATTTATAGGTATCTTGTATGGGAGTTGATTTACTGAGGGCCCTTATTTTACTTGTAATTAGTAAGTGAAATTCAGGAACCCTCTGTAACTCATCTATAGTTCTGAATGTTTATTGGTTGCTCTGCCATCCCACATTTCGTTCTCATTGACTTTTACTGGAAGTAATATTAGTTTCTTGAGTTCTGTTCCTGGCAGATGGGGTGAGGGGAAGGTATATAGGGGTAGTAAGAAATGGGATGGGGAGAGTATGATGTGAAGCAGGCACTCAAGTTCCTCTTCTTTACATTGTACGTTAAAAAATTGATTCGCATTAGCTACTTTTTCTTGTAAGAATAGTAACTGACTAAACAGTGCATTACACATGGTAGAGCTTAGTGATATTTGTAGAATTAAACCCCATGGATTAAAGCACATTTACCCATTAGTGGGAAATACTTTAATCACATAATCTGATTCATATTTAGTTGGACTGAGGGGAACGGAAGTTTAGAGGTCAGATCAAGAAAGAGACCTTAGGCATATTGAAGGCAAGATGGAGGTCTTTGAAGGGGGTAAGGGTGAGAGAGGAGACTAGGTGAGGGAGAGAGCTTTGAAAAGGAAGATAAAATTGTCAAGTACCTTTTCATCTGTTGTCTAATTTTACAAAGAGCTCTGTTTTTTACAGCTAAATTTACTGTAACTCTTACAAAGACTACAGAGAATACTGGTTTTTCAAGAGGACCTCTTTGGTAGTTTGATTTTCTTCCTTTTAACCTAGTCTCCTCAGGTCAAACTAGTATAATCTCTCTTCATCCAATCCCTTCTCTCTCTAGTATGGGGAGTGAAACAGGAGATCTGTATTATGTTTGTGAGGTGTTGCTGTTAAGAGTGTAAAACATTCTGAAGAATCTGTTGTATACTTGTGGAGATTATGTTTATTGAAGGGGCAAACATCATTTTTCCCTCCCCATGTTTCTATCATGATTTGTAAAGTAGTTCTTGGAAGTAGCTTTCCCCCTTTTTTTACCCTCTGAAATGCCTTCCAAAGAAAGCATTAGGTGAATCTAAGAGAAGAGATTGAGTGTTTTTGCTCAGGGCCTCTTGGTTCTGTTTTTGGAACTCCCAGTTCTTAGGATATACATTCTCTGTTTGTATGGTGGATTTATCTGAGCAAGCTGGGCCTATGAGGGAAAGGAAAAGGAATATTTACAAATCTAAGTAAGTTTATTTGTTTTTTAAAGATTTTATTTATTTGATAGAGAATGAGCAGTGGGGAGGGGCAGAGGGAGAGAGACAGAGAAGCAGACTCCCCACTGAGTAGGAAGCCCAACTTGAGGCTCCATCCGAGGACCTGGAGATCATGGCCTGAGCCAAAGGCAGACGCTAAACCTACTGAGCCACCCAGGTGCTCCTGAGTAAGTTTAATTTACGTTTGAAGTAATAGGAAGCTTTTTTTTTGGCCACTGGTTTTAGCTGTATTTTTATCTTTATTTGTCTGACTCCTGTATTTTGCTTCTTTGTTGGTGATGAACCCACAGTGAGGGAGGAAGAGGTAGTTATAGATTAATAAAGGAAGAATTATTTAAGAATTTTTTTCTCCTTTTGGATAGAATGTTTATTAGAGTAGCTAATGTTGCATTTCTACTCTGGCTTGCTCTGGTTTACTTTGGCATCCTTGAAACACAATTCCTTGCTAAGCAGGTAGCAATCTAGAGCACAGAGATGGAAGGCAATCAGAATTCAGAGATCCTCACTGGGAGAGGATTAAGAGGTTTGTAAATGTTAGTTGTGGGTGATGGCAATACAGTGAGTTGAGTACTTGAAATAGTACAAACTCGAACATAGAAGAAGAAAGATTTTAGGTGGAGTATGTGATCTTATGTCACAGTAGATTGCTAAAGATGAGTAAGATGCTAAAAGATATCTTTGCCAGTGAAAGCATCTTTCTTTGTCCTTAATTGCTAGTTTCTATTTTTCTGTTTGAAATGTAGAATATCTGGTGCCTGGTACTTATTTTTATCTTTATAGTGAAATGAGTTATCTATTAACATTTTTGGTCACAAATTGAAATTAAGGTTTGGTATTTGGTTGGGGATGAGAGTCTCATACTGAATCATTGATTGAAGTAATTGATTAGAAGGTATGAATAACACTTCTGGGGTCATTTTAAATTGCAAATATTTGGGATCCCTGGGTGGCGCAGCGGTTTGGCGCCTGCCTTTGGCCCAGGGCGCAATCCTGGAGACCCGGGATCGAATCCCACGTCGGGCTCCCAGTGCATGGAGCCTGCTTCTCCCTCTGCCTGTGTCTCTGCCTCTCTCTCTCTCTGTGTGTGACTATCATAAATAATAAATAGAAAAATTAAAAAAAAATAAATAAATTGCAAATATTTCTGCTTGTAATACCTTATTTGGGATCATTTAGATCTGGATTTATTTATTTACTTATTAAAAACCTTTTATTTATTTATTTAATTTATGATAGTCACAGAGAGAGAGAGAGGCGCAGAGACACAGGCAGAGGGAGAAGCAGGCTCCATGCACCAGGAGCCCGACGTGGGATTTGATCCCGGGTCTCCAGGATCGCGCCCTGGGCCAAAGGCAGGCGCCAAACCGCCGCGCCACCCAGGGATCCCAAAATCTTTTATTTATTTATTCATGAGAGTCACAGAGAGGCAGAGACACAGGCAGAAGGAGAAGTAGGCTCCATGCAGGGAGCCCGATGGGGGACTTGATTTCCAGACCCGGGATTACGCCCTGGGCTAAAGGCAAACGCTCAACCGCTGAGCCACCCAGGCGTCCGTAGACCTGGATTTAAAGCCAGTTGTTAGCTCTATGAGGTTACTTAACCTTTATAAGCCTTTGTTTCCTCACATGAAAAATGTAGAGAGAGCACAAATGTCAGGAGTTTAAGAATGAAATAAAATATGTAAATGTACGATGTAAATAGTAAAGTGAATATCACTTGTTAGCACTTTGTTCTGTGTTTATGCTCAGAAAATAGCCTGTGATCTTGAAACAGATCATTCAGGCAAATTTGCTTGTATATCTGGCCATCTCTTGGAGGGAAACAAGTTCCAATGGCTGTTACAGCCTTGCCATATGACTCTTCCACTAGGAATTACTAATGTTTGTTTTTTTTTTTTTTTCTTTTTCTTTATTCTGGTCAACACTGAACGATAGAAAGCTCTTTTTCTTGCTTTTCTTGTTGGTGTCCATTGACCGATAGCTGGTATTCAATGTAATTTGAATGCCAAGTGGAATAGTGGCAAAAAGGGGAGGGAGAATACATTGAATGGGGAGATGATTTTTACACTTTAAAAGTCCTCTTGGGACGCCTGGGTGGCTCTGTGGTTTAGCGCCGCCTTCTGCCCGGGGCGTGATCCTGGAGACCTGGGATTGAGTCCCACATCGGGCTCCCTGCAGGGAATCTGCTTCTCCCTCTGCCTGTGTCTCTGCCTCTCTGCTTCTCTCTGTGTCTCTCATGAATAAATAAATAAACTCTTAAAAAAAAAAAATCTATTGGGATACTGTTATTCTAAATATAAAATTATTTTTATTAATTTGTATTATTTCCCTTTTGTTTCTACGACTGTTGCTACTATAGCAGGTGAGTAGAAAATTATCCTATGTTTTTATTTATGGACTACATTAAATCTCACCTTAAAAGTAAGCTTTAAAGTTCAGATACCTCAGAATCTGAATCTGAGATCTCAGGTGCAAAATTGTGCAACAAAATATCATTTTCTTAATTCTCGAATGGTCGTACAAATAGTGCTTAATTATTTCATTCAGGGCAGTGTGCTTTATGCAATGCAAGATTGAATTTGATTTTCCTTACACCTAGAGAGCAAACAATACAGCGTGCTCTGTCCTTTTGGTTCTCATTTGTTAGAGTTTTCTTAAAAAGTTCCTGTAAGATGGTAACTGTGGAGCACTGTTGTTTCTTTCTAATGGGGTATTCCAAATTGCTTGAGTTTCTCCTTTGAAAAAGAATGTCGAGTTATTAGAAAGTAGTGGAAGTTCTAAAACCGTAATACTCAAAGTACTTTAAATCACGAATACTCTAATTTTTGGAAGAGCAAATTAACCCTCTTTCTGATTTCAATAGAAGTTATTGGCTGGTAGTGGGGAAAGCTGAGACTAGAATACAGATCTGTAAGTCTCCTGATTCTGAGTGGTTTATATCAGCCATCTCCTTAATGGGCCATATGTACTTCTGGGAGTGTATGGAAAACTTATTTGTTGTGCCATTTGAAAGAATAAATAGAACTTCCATTTATATATTTTTTACTTAATCCCTTTTTCATTTCTGTTTTGTGTATTTATGTAGTATGTATGTAATACTGGTATGACAGTATATATGCATTATTTATATACATGTATATGTATATAGCTGTTAAGTTATTTGAAATCAAAACATAAGAAAGGAGAAAGTGTCATATTTTAGAAGAAAAGTGATGTCTTCCATCATTGCTTTCATTTATCATTCATCAGTGAATGATATTTAACAGTAGTCTTGAACACTTGTTGGTTTTGAAATTGTTTTACAGTGAGTAGTTTGAAAATTACTTATAAAAGTATATTTTTTAGAGTAATTTCTTTTCAGCTATAGAAGTATAATGCATTGCATGCGATTTGAGATATTTAGCAAAGAGCAAGGAAGAAAATGACACTGTAATACCATGGCCCAGTGATAATTGCTTCCATCCCCTCCCTCCCTTATCTCTGTCTGGACCCCCCATCCATTCTCTTTTTCTCTCTCTGTCTCTGTCTCTCTCTCTCTCTCACACACACACACACACACACACACACACACATATACATACAATTGGGATCGTTCTGTTTGTAGTGACTTAAAATTTTTATTTTGAGACTATTAAAAGAAAATTTGAATTATAGATGCATAGATTTAAAAATTAACATTTCCTTCCTCCTTTTTTCTCTCCCTTTCCTTCTATCATCATAAATGCTCTGATAAACTATTTGTTAGGATAAAATTTTTAAAAGTAGGGATTCTTGTGTGTGATATGATACCCTGTGAGTTTTATAGTTTATATTCCCACAAACTTGAGTAGCCATTTTCTCTGTACTTCAGCCATCACTGATTATCATTAAAACCAACCAACAAACCTTTGACAATTTGATAGGTTAAACATCTCAGATTTAACGTGGCTTTTTTATATTACTAGTGAGATTGAATATTTTTTCTTTTCCTCTTTTTTACTCACTCATATCCTCTTTATAAATTGCTAGTCCATGAACTTTGCTTGTAGTGTTCACATATTTTAATATGGATATGTAAATATTATATATTTAAGGTTTTAATTCTTTAATTTGTATTATAAAACTTTTTGTAGTTTTTCATTGTTATTTGAATTTTTATGTAGTCTAACCTAATGCTTTTTTTTTTTAAGATTTTATTTATTCATTTATGAGAGGCACAGAGAGAAGCAGAGACATAGGCAGAGGGAGAAACAGGCTGCTTGAGGGGAGCCCAATGTAGGACTCGATCCCAGGACCCTGGTATCGTGACCTGACCCAAAGGCAGACACCCATCTGCTGAGCCACCCAGGTGTCCCTAACCTAATGCTTCTTGAAGCCTGTGTGTAGTTCTAATTCTAATCCCTGATGAAATTTTCACTAGTTTTTGTTGAGAATATTAGCATAAATTGGCTGGCAGCACATTCCTGTTTCTCAAACTAGCAGTCTTTGGCTTGATGGTGTTTTCTTTGATTTGAGGCTTAGAAATTCCTTCTTTCCTCTGAGAGCTAGGTAAGTATTCACTTAAATTTAAATTTTCTCCTTGATTTTTGTTTTGTTTTAAGATTTTATTTATTCATGAGAGATGCAGAGAGAGAGAGAGAGAGAGACAGAGACACAGGCCGAGGGAGAAGCAGGCTCCATGCAGGGAGTCTGATGTGAGACTTGATCCCCAGTCTCCAGAATCAGGCCCTGGGCTAAAGGTGGCGCTAAACCACTGAGCCACCTGGGCTGTCCTTTTTATTTTATTTTTTTAATTAATTAATTAACTAAATTATTTATTTAATTTATTTTTTATGGTTTTATGTTGTACTATGGAATTTTTAATGTGGAATTTGGGAGAGAGAACATGAAGAGGGAGAGGATGTTCTTTTTTTTTTTTTTTTAAATATTTTATTTATTTATTCATGAAAGACACACAGAGTGAGGCAGAGACACAGGCAGAGGGAGAAGCAGGCTACATGCAGGGAGCCGGATGTGGGACTCCATCCTGGGTCTCCAGAATCAGGCCCTGAGCTGAAGGCAGATGCTCAACCACTGCCACCCTGGCATCCCGGGAGGGGATGTTCTACTCAAATAGTTAAGCAGTTAATTTATGTAGAACCTGTCTAACCTTGAATCTGTCTATAATCCACCTATGTATTTCTTATCGATTTGAAATGCTACAACCGGCACTTTTATTTTCTGGTATAGCATCTTGATGAGTTGTGTATTAAATTTGAGAGACAGTATAGTATGGTGGAAAAAAAATTGATTTTGACTACAGAGATGCGTATCTGTGTCTTGGTTTATTTATTAGTTATATGACATTAGGCAAATAACATAATCTCTTTAAGTTTAAGCCAATTTCTCATTGTTTAAAAAAGCTACCTCTTGTGTCTTATAGGATTGATATGTCGATTAGTATAGATAATATATATGAAATTCCAACTTATTACTCAAGATTCCCTGAATTAGGTGCATCTAGAAGACCCTGTGCCTCAATCCTACTTTAAAAATCTCACTAAATGGGCAGCCCGGGTGGCGCAGCGGTTTAGCGCTGCCTGCAGCCCGGGGTGTGATCCTGGAGACCCGGGATCAAGTCCCACGTCGGGCTTCCTGCATGGAGCCTGCTTCTCCCTCTGCCTGTGTCTCTGCCTCTCTCTCGCTGTCTCTGAATAAATAAATAAATAAATCTTTAAAAAAAAGAAAAAAAGAAAAATCTCACTAAATGTTTTGGAGTTCATTTAATGCTGAAACGTATTTAATCTACCGCCAGTCTGGTAAACTTCCCAAAGGAGGATGGCTTCACCATTTTCTTCATTTTGATTTGTTTTGGTCATTACTTACTATTCTAGATGGAGGTATTAAATAAGAAGAGGTGAATGAATTTGAGTGACGTGGCAGTCCTCCTTATTGCTATAAATCTGCAATTACATTTATAATGTACATCTACTGTTTATTTAAATAAAACCAAAGAAACACTAAATCGTGCAGTTTAGAACATGGTAGTTATAGGCTTTTTAGGTATTTATTTAGAATATATAAATACATGATTCAAGTATCAAAACTATATAAAATGGATACTCAAAAGTGTTGTTGCAGCTGTATTGCTTTCACTTCATTTCCATCCTGCTCCTGTAGGTATCTATTTTTATTAGTGTCTTATTTATCTTATTAGAATTCTTTTTGCAAAAATAAACAAATATGTGTATATTTGTATTTATGTATATATGTTTATATTTATTTAATTTATTCACAAAAGGTAACAAGCTGTATTACGTGTTCTTGTTTTTTTTTTCCCTACATAACAATATATCTTGGATACTGATCCATAATTATACATGGGGTCTCCCTTATTGTTTTTTGTTTTTTTTAAAGGTAGTGTGCACAGGGGCGGCAGAGGGAGAGGGAAAGAGAAAGAATCTTAAGCAGGCACCACCAATGAGGCAGGGCTCAATTTCATGACCTCAGCCAAAATAAAGAGCTTAACCAACTGAGCCACCCAGGTGCCCCTCCCTTCTTTTTTATTGTGTAGATGTACCACATTTTATTCATTTAGCCTTTGTTGATGCACATTCAGATTGTTTTCAGTCTTTAGCAATTACAAACAAGTCTACTGTGAATATTTTGATTAGTATTTGTGGAGTTGTATCTTCTGGATAGATTCTTAGAAGTGAGGCTGGTAAACATTTGTATAATTTAGATATTGTAAAATTCCTTTCCAAGGGGGTTATATCATTTTGTTTTTCATTAGCAGTGTATGAGAATGCAGAGAATATCTGTTTCTCCAGTCTCACCAGTAGAATATATGGTCAAAATTTGGGGTATATTCTTTCATTTCTCTTATGAGGTAGATTGAACATATTTTCATAGGTTTAAGGCTATTTGCCTTTATTTATTTTTAATTTTTTTTATAAATTTTTTAAAAGATTTTATTTATTAATGAGAGACACAGAGAGAGAGAGTGCGGCAGAGACACAGGCAGAGGGAGAAGCAGGCTCCATGCAGGGAGCCCGACGTGGGACTCGATCCCGGGTCTCCTGGATCAGGCCCTGGGCTGAAGGCAGCGCTAAACCACTGGGCCCCCCGGGCTGCCCTATTTGCCTTTATTTTTGTGAGAATTTCCCATGTCTTCTGTGTATCCTCTATTTTGGAGGGAGAATCTGTCTTTTTTGTTTCTCTTTTTAAAGAGTTCTTTATATAGTAAAAGGTATTTTTTAAGTTTTGTTATTTCCATCTATTTCTGGATGTTTTATCCTGTTCTTTTGGTTTGTCTATTCATATACCAGTACAACCGACTTTTAGTTTTTGAAATGAGCCTTAATCTCTGAATATAAGAAAATAAATTTTACTTTATTAAAGTTGAACACTACCTGTAATATTAAGACACAGATAGTGTATATGTATGTGTGCAAGTATTTTGTCTCAAGGCAAATTTTAGATTCCTTAAAGTGAAGCATTTAGAGGAAAAATAACATTTTTTTTTTTTTTCAGGGGGAAGGTGCTGAATTTTGCCTCTTACTGTGCTGGCATGTATGGTAGTTATAAGACACATACTGGTCTTTAAATTTAGAGTAAATAAAATGGAAAATTAGGAATTTCTTCAGTTGCAGAATATTCCAGGTGTTTAGCCACATATGGTTAGTGGCTGCTTTTTGAGTAGTGTAGAAATAAAACATTTTCATTATAATACAAAGTTCTTTTGGATAGCACTGCAGTCTACAACTTGAATCATACTTAGGGCCTTTTCTAGCCTATTGAGTTGATGGCAGATAAACAAGCAAAAATTTGAAAGGAATAGAAAGTAATGGGAATAATGAATGGGCAAAATGGAACAGCACATAACTAAAGCTTATTTGAAGAAAATATGTAACTTATTTTAAAAGTCTCACGGAGGAAAAAAATTGATTAAAATTCTGTTTAAAGAGGTCAGGGAGGAAAAAAGAAAACATTATTTAAGAGTCTGACTTTGTTTAAGGATGCTGGTTCTTAGGAGTTGAATGTAATCTCCTTTGATTTAGGCACTTCATCAGCTTACTGGAGATTTGCCTATATTAAATTTTATGCCAAGGTGATTTGTTTCAATTAAGATGTTTCCAGTTTTGAAGGCAGTATTATTTGGTCAGAGAAGAAAAGGAAAAAGGGACGTAGGTACAGAAAACGAAAACTTAAGATTTCTTTAGAATATTAAAAAAAAAAATCATGTCTTTTAGTAAATTTAAGAATTCGGTACAGTAAACAGCATCTAGTGCTTTACAGTGCTATCCATGTAATGCAGCTAATTAGAAAATGGGTAAGATATGGAAAGATTTTCAAACATTGATCTGTTTAAGATGAGGAAAAACAAATGAAACATTTCTTAAAGTGTTAATATCTTGAATAATAAGTCAGCAAATTTGAATAGAAATTCTGTAAAAATTGTAAAGTTAGTTACCTCAGAGATTTTATCTCTGGGTCACTTCTATAAAAACAAGGGCTGATTGTGAGTCGACTTTGGAAGTCTTACATTTTGTTGGATTAGATAAGGAAGCCCTTTAAATAGATAATGTACCTTTAAACTTTTAATGAGAATTCCATGCAATCTTATTAAATCTCTGAGTTATCTCTAGCAAAATGCCTGAAGATGTGCTCAGTACTTAATGGATTTTGAATGAAAACATAAATCAGTTATACTTGATATCATGGAACTAGTTACACAAAATTTTGTCAGATATAATCTAGTATAAAAATATCCTGAATAAAGTTCTCAGTTTTATTTACTTGCCTTACTTTAACTTCAGCCAATCAGAAAACGACAAGCCTTGACAATTGAAAGAGCTTCTGTGAAATTGACAGGTAGCTTTGAGGAATATTTTGGGGAAATTTAAGGATCATTTGATAATATTTTAAAAAGTTTTTTAAAGATTTATTTATTTATTAGAGAGCGAGAGAGAGTGCACAAGCAGGGAGAACACAGAGAGGGGGGAGAAGCAAACTCCCCAGAGTAGGACCCGGATATGGGACTTGTTCCTAGGACCCTGAGATCCATCATGACCTGAGCCAAGGCAGAGGCTTAACTGACTGAGCCACTCAGGTGCCTTAAAAATGTTTTCAAGGATGTTTCTTATACTTTCCCTTTTTTAACTCCACTTTCTTAGTGTATATTTCCTAATAGCAGGTATTAGCATTCAAAATTGAATTGCTATAATTTTTGCACATTTGAGGGTGGGGTTCACATAACTGGTGCTCTTTACCATAACTAAAACATGGATATAATTATATGATACTATTCTTTTTTAAGACAATCTTCACAATTGGATTTCTTCACAATTTGGACTTCTCTCCTAGTGGATTGTGTTAAAATGAAATGCCTTTCAGTTTCTTTCATCTTAAATTTAATTAAAACATTTTGTAAAAGCTTACATATAAGTTATACTAAGCTGTGGGAACATAAATGTGAATCATGCTTTGTTCTTGTCTTCAAGGATCTTACAGTTTAATGGGAGACATGTAGCAAGAAACTTCTACCAATGCATAATGGTGTTTAGGACATGCTACCTGAGTATATGGCACCTTGGCATATTGAATACTTTAAGCTGAAGGAATTTGAGAATCAGCATATACAGCATGGACTTTCTGACTTGCCTCTGAAGCAGGTCAAAAACCCTCATGAGAGGTGTCCTCCCTTTACCCTGAGGGAAGGAGCATCCTTAGCTCTGAAGATGAAGGGACAGAGAGGAATCTGAGGAACAAGTCTTGCTATTGAGTTTCCCTTAGTTTGTTATACTCAGCTCATACTCTTTGTCCTGTTACATCTTTCCACAACTTTCCACTCTTCATCAAATAATAAAAAAGAACACTCAGGTTTAATCATTTCTTGAGGTTTTCATTTCCTTCTGAAAGTTCCCAGGTCATGTAAATCCTTATTAAATAAATTTGTATGCTTTTCTTCTGTTAATCTTTTGTTACAGGGGTCCCAGCTGAGAACTTAGAACAGTAGAGGAAAAATATATTTTTTTCTCTTCTACAATATGTATTCATTAGCAGTAAGAAACAAAAAACTACACTTAAGCAGTAAAATTAAATAGGGAAGAAAATTTCTGTAACAGTGCTACTTCCAAATACTTTATTGTAGATCCCGCTTCCATTATTATCATTATGCAGACAGCATGTGTTATATTCAAATAGTATAAGGAATACAATGAAAAGTCTCTCATTCCGGCCTTTCTGCAGAGGCAACCAGTTATAAGTTTTACGTGGTATTTATAGCCATTTTAAAAACATATGCACACATGGACGTTTGCATATCTATTTTATTTTATTTATTTTTTTTAAAAGATTTTATTTATTTATTAATGAGAGACAGAAGGGGCAGAGACATAGGCAGAGAGAGAAGCAGGCTCCATGCAGGGAGCCCGATGCCGGACTTGATTCCGGGACTCCAGGATCACACCCTGAGCTGAAGGCAAATGCTCAACCACTGAGCCACCCAGGCATCCCTCATTTTATTTATATTTTAAAGTAAGCTCTGTGGCCTACATGGGGCTTGAACTCACACCTCAAGATTAAGAGTTGCATGCTCTACCAACTAAGCCAGCCAGGTGTCCCATTTGTGTATATATTTTAAAAAAAATATTGGAATACATAACACACATCTGTATCTTGCTTTTTAGTGTAACTATATCTTGGAACATTTTCCTTATTAGTGTGCATATTATCTATCTCATTTTTACTGATTGCGTGATATTGTGCAGATTTTTAACCAAGTTTTTTGGAGTTTTTTTTCTTTTTTTTAAAGATTTTATTTATTTATTCATAGAGACAGAGAGAGAGAGAGAGGCAGAGACACAGGCAGAGGGAGAAGCAGGCCCCATGTAGAGAGCCTGACATGGGACTCGATCCAGGGTCTCCAGGATCATGCCCCGGGCCTGCGCCACTGGGGCTGTCCTGGAGTTTTTTTTCTTTAATTTTTTTTTTTTTTTTTTTCTGGGAGAGAGTGTGTGGGGAGAGGCAGAGGGGAGAATCTGCAAGCAGGCCTCCTTCTGAGCACTGGGCTCGATATTACCACCCATGAGATCATGAGCTGAGCTAAAACCAAGAGTTGAACACTTAACTGACTGAGCCACCCGGGTGTCCTTAACCAATTTGTTTTTGATGAATATTTAGGTTGGTTCTAGGTTTTTGCTGTGACAAATCTGTGAAATCAAAGAGAGAAAAGAGATGTATGCATTTTGTGTGTATGTCTGTGTTAGTATTGTGCTATGTATTATTAGAACCAGGGTTGAGCAGATCTTAAGGTTTTAGTGTAATACATAGAATGTATTGGACAATACAGGTAGTTCCTCTCATCCCTACTTGCTGGTGTTCATTCCTTTGTGTAATCTGCCCTTGTGCCTGAGCAGAATTTGTGATTTCCTTTTAACCAAAAGAATATGTTAAAGATAATGAGATGTTCCCTAATTACATTGCATAGAACTTCATTTTGCTAGCATGTTTGCTATATCTCCATAATTAGTTTTGCATCCTGCAACCGTGAGGAAGTAAATTATTACAATCTCCGTAAACTTGGAAGTGCATCCTTCTCTAGTGGAGCCTCCATATGAAGATCTAGTCACGGTTGACACCTTCATTGTGGCCTTGCAGAGGACCGAGCTAAACTATGCCAGATTCCTGACCAACAGAAACTGAGAAAATATATGTGTTGTAAGCCATTGTTTTTTTTTGTTTTTTGTTTTTGTTTTTTTTTTAGCCATTGGGTTTGTGGTAATTTGTTATGTAGCAAGGAGGTTTTTCTCTCCAAAAGAGAAAAATTTTAAGCTTGGATATGGCAAGAATATCATGATAAAAATAACCGAAGGAATTTTTGCAGAGGTTAGAAACTAGGATGATTGTTTTTTCCATACATTAAAATTTACTTTTAAGCTAACAGTGAAATAATTATTTTCATTTAAGCACTATAGGAATCACATAAGATTTCGACTTAGCTTCTAAAACTTATCAGCAATTGTGTCCAAAGTACATAGCTCTTTGATGACCCTGCATAGTCTAAGGATTTTTTTCTTATTAGAAAAAAGAGAAAGAGGGGCAAAGGGAGAGGGAGAGACAGAGTCTTAAGCACACTTGCAGCCCTACAAGGGGCTTGATCTCACAACCCTGAGATCATGACCTGAGCTAAAACCAAGAGATGGATGCTAGGTACCCCCATCTAAGGTATTTTTGGTATTAAGTAGAATAGGAAGGATCAATTCCTGGAGAAATTAAGAAAATTCAAAATGTGTAGAAATACTATCCCTAATCATTCATATATCCCCTGCTCCTGTGATTGTTTTGAGGTTTTTTTTTTTTTTTTGGCACCAGGACATGAATGATACCATATTTATCTTTTTATTCCAGCCGTCTAGCACATTATAGGTACTCAGTAAATCTTGAGCAACTATCTAGGAATTCTCATTGTCTTCTGTGATCTCAAGAGGCAAATAGAAAGTCATGAATGAGTTCATGAAATATTATACAAATTTTGCATTTAGTAGTCTGCTAGAGAAAGCAATGTGCCCAGCACTATGTTATTATTTTTTTTAAAGATTTTATTTATTCATGAGAGACATAGAGAGAGAGAGAGAGGTGGAGACACAGGCAGAGGGAGAAGCAGACTTCCTGCAAGAAACCCGACATGGGACTGGATCCTGGATCCTGAGATCACGCCCTGAGCCGAAGGCAGATGCTCAACCACTGAGCCACCCAGGTGGACGGCACTATGTTATATAAGGTTTCCTGACTCATCAATTTTTAAAAACAATTTGATTGGCAATTATAGGTAATTGATAAGATCATGGTAATGAGAATTATGTTATTTTCTTCTCATTTAAGGAAATTGAGGGCTTGGAGCTTATACAAAGTCATGCAATGTTGTATCTGATTCTAAAACCTTTTTGTCTTAGTCACTATTGTAACAGAAGTAGAAGAGTTCCAACCGGTTTTCATTCTCAAAAGTTTATGTGTACTTATGGCTGTGGGAAGATAGCTATTAAGTATCCTTGCAATGGTAATGGAGGCAATAGGATTCAGGTTTTTCTTTGTTTTACAGATTTTATCTATCTTTAGTAGAGAGGAGAGAGAGAGCATGCAAGCAGGAGCAGGGAGAAGCAGACTCCAGGCTGAGCAGGGAGCCTGATGCTGGGCTCCATCCCAGGATTCTGGGATCACCACCTGAGCTGAAGGCAGACACTTAACCAACTGAGCCTTCCAGGCACCCTGACTTACATTTTTTGATTAAAAATTGGTTTAAATATGTCATGCTGGTGGTGGGGGCAGCTGGGTTGCTTTGTCAATTAAGCGGCTGCTTTGGGTCAGGTCGTGATTCCTCTGTCCTGGGATGGAGTCCCTCTGTCTGATTCCCTGCTCAGCAGGGGAGTCTGCTTCTCCCTCTCCTGCCCCTCCCCCTGCTTGCTCTCACTCTTTCTCTCAAATACATAAATCTTAAAAAAAAGTCATGCCAATTTGATAATTGTTAAGTATTAATAAATATCTCAACTGATTTTTTTTTCTTTTTAAATTTCATTGTAAATTTAATCCAATAGAATTCTCTTTCTGGTTGATTTATAGGTCTTATGTTTTTTTTTTTTTTTTTTTTTTTTTTTTTTAAACTCACAACCCTGAGATCAAGACCTGACTTGGTATCAAGAGTCAGATGCTTAACCAACTAAACCACTCAAGGTGCCCCCAGGTCTTACAAATTTTGACAAAGGCATGCAATTGCATAACTACCACCACTGTAATCCAGGTATAGAATAGTTCCATCCCCCCCCCCCCCCACCCCAGTTTACCTTGTGCTATCCCTGTGTAGTTCCCCAAGCCCTAATCCCTGGACCCCTGGCTATTCTGCTTCTATATCCCTGAGAATGTTATGGAAATGGAATTATCTGTAAGCGACCTTTGAGTCTGGCTTCTTTAGCTTACCATAACGCTTTTGAAATTCCATTTTGTTGAATGTATCAGTAGTAACTTCAATTATGCTGTCCTTTTTTGTGTCTAAAGATACGTTCACTTGTTCCTCAGTCTTTATTTCTCTGTATTCTTTGGGTTGGATAATTTCTACTAACTTATTTTCAAGTTTTCTTTTTTATTTTCTCATTTTGTCTGCTGTTGTGCCCATTTAATTGAAGTTTTCATTTAAGTTATTGTCCTTTTCAGCTAGAGCTGAATTTTTTCATTTTTTGATAGTTTTCACCTTTCTATTGAGATTCCCTTTCTGTTACTCATTAAAACCACCTTCTTATTTTAGTTCTTTGAATATATTCCCTTAATTGCTTACATATAATATGTGAAGTCATCATTTGCTAAATCTACATCTGGGCCTATTTGGAGTCACTTTCTATTGATTGCCTTTTTACTTTTTTTTTTTTTTTTGCATATCATAAATTTTTTTTTTAAGATTTTATTTATTCATAAGAGACTCAGAGGCAGAGACATAGGCAGAGTGCCAAGGGAACCTGATGTGGCATTCAATCCCAGGAGCCTGGGACACTTAACCACTGAACCACCCAGGTGTCCCTGTATCTCATAGTTTTTTTTTTTTTTTTTTGAAACCAGGGCATTGTAATGCTCTTATGAGCATTCATTGTTTTTTGTTGTTGTTATTGTTCTAGTGGTCCATTAACTTGCCTGGTCTCAGTCTGCAAACATTGTTTCCCAAGCAGTGTGTACCCACTGAAGTCTGTGCTCAGTTCTTCTTCCAGCTCCTTATTTTTTAGTTTAGTCTCTTGGGGAGTGGGTGGAGGAGAGTTTTCCCCCTCCTGTGTAATTTGGTGGTTAGCCAAATATTTGGGCTGACATTACATTCAGATTTTGGAGCTCACCCTCTCTGTGGTTCCTCCACTTCTGGGTGTTCCCTCTTAATTACTAGCTCCTCCGTCTCTGGTGGTTTCTGTCCTCTGACACCTGAAGCCAGTAAGACTTCTGCTGCTGCTAGGGCTGTGTATGATTGGGGAATGTACTCAGTTTAGAAAGCATCAAACTCCTAGATCTTATGCCCTGTAGCTTTCAAGGGTAAATTCCTCTGTAGTCTTCTGCAGAGGCTACCTGGGGTCTCCCTTTCTTACATGTGTAATTTAGCTAAGCAGACCTTATGTGGAGATTTTGGGTCAATACCTCTGTGCGGTTCTTTCATTCCCAGTATGTATGACTTAAATTTCCAGCTGCACTTCCAGCTCTGAAGTCTTTTCTCTACTAGTTTGAGCTATATGGCTCTCTGGTTTCCTTCACCATATTTGTAGAGGATGGGAGGGCACTCAGCATAAAAACTTCCATCTGAACTCACAATTCAATTCCCTTTCAGAATACACTCTTCCACTGCTTTGTGCTTTAAGACATTTGCCAGTGCTTTTATTATTTTTTTATTTTTATTTTTAGAATTTATTTATTTATTTATTTATTTGAGACATGGAGAGAGAGGCAGAGACACAGGCAGAGGGAGAAGCAGGCTCCATGCAAGGAGCCTGATCTGGGACTCGACCCCAGGACTCCAGGATCACGCTCTGAGCCAAAGGCAGACGCTCAACCACTGAGCCACCCAGGTGTTCCGTGCCAGTGCTTTTAAACAGTAGTTTAAAAAATATTTTATCCAGATATAAATGTTGTTATCTGCAAGGGGCTCACATGATCATTTCACTTGGCTGCCTTTGCAGGTGGTTTCTTTTCAAAAGTTGCTTCCACCTCTTGTTTTTCTTTCACAATCATCTGTAGCAGTATTCACTTTCTCCAGCCTCTCCACTTCTTGATGTAGTTAAAATATCTTCTGGATATTTGGCTTTCTGTGCAGCTGAAGCAGTCCTTGACTCCTAGCCCTGGCATCACTATGTGATTTTGTTCATTGTTTTCCCTCTTACTTATCAGGTCTTCTCTCTAGTTAGTAATCACCACACTTGAATTACTTTGTTTGCAAAGTTTGAGAGAGAAAAACAATTTCACATTAGAAAAGTTCTCATATAATGACCTTATTTAGAGTGAGATCTCAATAGGATGGATAAAGCCACAAGATGGCTAAAATTAAAAAAAAAAAAATGTGCTGGCAATAGGAACAAACGTATGAATTTCTGTGTACCTAGGTTGGTACATTGGAAAGAACATGGGCTTTCTGTTAGAGGCATGCAACAGGACTGTATCAGGTTGTTGCGACCTTTAAATAGGAGAAAATTAAACTTCCTAACTCGTTGATACATAGTAAAGACAGAATATATAGTTTCCATGTACTATCCTTTTTTTTTTTTTTAAACTCTTCTATGGATGGTTGCCATTAATTAATACTATCTGGAAATAGTATCCCAAGAGCCACCTCTTTATTTATTGTAGTCCTGAAGATTCTGTTCCCCAACCCACCCCTTTTTAGATGGTAATATCCAAGAAAATAGAAGTAATCAATTGCCTTTTTCCTGGCTGACTTTTGGCAGTCTCCTGAATGCATGTCCGTAGCCAATAGGCCCAGTTGTTCCAGCCTCTACAGATTATTTCTAAATTATTTATAATTTGGATTATTTTTGTCATGCCTCAAAATAGCAATGAACTGTAACCTATTTTCTAAGAACTTTGTTTCCAGTAGTCCAGTAATTATCTTTTTTTTTTTTTTTTTGATTACAAGATCTGTACAGTTAGTGTGCCTTATATGAATTAGACATTGGGGAGCCAAGAATCACATGTTATTTTTTTAAGATTATTTATTTATTTGAGAAAGAGAGAGTGCATGAGCACACACACACAAACAGGGAGAGTGGCAGAGGGAAAGGGAGAAGCAGACTTCCTACTGAGCAGTGAGCCCAACACAGGGCCGCAGGATCATGACCCAAGCTGAAGGGTCAAGACCAAGCTCAACCGACTGAGCCACTCAGGCACCCCAAGAGTCATATTTTAAAGGGACTTTTCATGGTAAGGAGTTTAGATCAGGAAGCGGAGAGCCATTACACCTTTTTAGAAAGATAATTTTGATTAAGGTGGAGAAAGTATGGACTGATTGGTTTGGTATAGAGGTCAACCAGATAGATGTTAAGGTTTTAATGAAGGCAGCAGCCTTACCAATAAAAAGGGAGAAGAGGAATCAAAACAAAGTTTTGAAGTAGACGATGTTGGGAAATGAGGAGTCAAGGATGACTTCAGGGTTCCTGATGTAGTAGAGATGACCCTAGCTGATATGGAAGGCCAAGATAGAGCCTGGCATTGTTGAATTTGAGATATTGAAGAACTCAGAGATAATAAAAACAGTATAGGTAGTATATAAAACCCAGTGTTATCAAAGGTTTGGTCCTCATGGTGTTTTTTTGTCTGCTGTCTCCCTGGACCCAGCAAATGACAAATCCTAAAGAACACCCAAGCTTTGATAGACATGAAGAGTTGGGGTAATAGTGCAAGAACTATGTAGGTAGGAGAGAGACACAGGAGTAAATGGTATATGGAGCCTTTAACTGAGGCTTTTTTCCCTTAATAAGGTGAGTTTTGGAGCACAGGACAATGCCCAACTTGCTTTAGCATCTTATAAATAGCTCAGTGTATTGTATTTGGTGTTCCATAAGTGCTTGAATGAATGAATGAATGAATGAAAGAAAATGTCACCAACTATGGTGCAGAGATTAAGAAAGATTATTGGACATTTCAAAATAGTATATAGTGTGTGTCGTTTGCCTTTTATCTATTTGTAGTTTTATCTGTAGCTTATTGATAACATTTGAAACTACAGGAGCACATATAGGCAAACACAGACATTTTTTTTCTAGATAACTCAACTTGAATTTCACTTGTTTTTAGCATGTTTGTAGCCCTGACTATTGGGAGTAAGGACTGGGGAGAAATCTTTCACATGGTGATACCCAAGTTTTATTGACAATTGTAAATATGATTTTCCAGTTGACCTTTTTAATAGCTTTCATCTGAAAGTCTTTACTTTCTTGTGTCTAGCTGTAAAATACATGCTTATTAGGATTGATTAGTAAGACATATTGATATTTCCGTTCTGCTAGATACATGCTACCCATTATAAAATGCTGGAAAATGTGGATCTGAATTTACCTTATGCATTTTTTTTGTGATTGTATTTTTGTAGTCACTTCCTCCTATGGTTTAGGATCCTTCTTCTTTCAGTGGACATCTTTGGATATTCAGAGGGGTATGTCTTTTAGTTAAGGGTTAGGAGGAGATAAAATGCTCTTGTAAAGAAATATTAATGCCTGGAATAGCTTGCTGGATGACATAAAGAAAAAAATGCTCTAAATCTATCCTACACAACCTACTAAGCCTCTCTATATCTTTTTTAACTTTATATCAATTTTTCTTAATACTCTTTTTACCTTTTGTGTCTCACTTGCACTGTGACCACTTTTTTTTTGACCACTTTTTTCTACTTCTTTATTTCCTATTTGTTCGTTCTCATCCTTCTCCTTTGCCTCATCTCTTCAGTACACATAACTAGATATAATATCAAGTTGAAGTTTTAAATAATTTCTTTTTTAGTAAGTACATTTTTATTTTTATAATTAAAAACTGAAGTGACATTGAGATTTTTTTGTTTTCAAAGTAATTTTATAGTTTTTATGTTCATCTGATATCTGATTGAATTTTTTTTTTTTTTTTTTTATTACTTGGTGATCCTTAAACAGGTCTCCTTTTCCAGGAGCATTCAGCAAATAAACTGGCATTTACTGAGCAATTTGAATTAGCCATTTTACAATTTTCCCCCTTCCCCTTTCTATTATTTTTTTTTAAGTTTACTTAAGTAATCTCTATACCCAGTGTGCGGCTCGAACTCATGACCCCAAGATCAAGAGTCTCATACTCTTCCAATTAATCCAGTCAGGTACTCCCTTTTCTGTTATTTTGATAGATCATTGATTTGCCTACATATTTATTAAAGTGCTCACTTATTGAAGGTTTTCAATTGTTTTTGGAAAGAAATTACTAATTAACCATGAAGAAAATTATAGCATTTCTCTAAAATGGAAATATTTTACTTTTTATTTTTATTTTACTTTTTATTTTTTATGGGAGTATTTATTTTCTTTGAGCTCTGAGATAGACTCACAGTTTTAATAAGTTTACCTTCAGCATTTTTTGTGAAATCTTACTGGAATTTTTTTATGAAACTCAGTAAGATACAGTATTTTCCCAGTTCTGGATTCCTTTTGACTTTTATGCACAACTCCTCCTTTCCCTCTATCGAATGCTTTTGGAAAAGTCTATAGAAAGCATACAGGAATGGGTCAGGAAACCTGGGCCCTGGTCCAAATTATAGAACTTTGTTCTAATTGTTTCACCTTATTCGGTTTTTCTTTTGGTATTTGCAGTCTCTAAAAGTCAAATTTGACCTACTGTTTCCAAATAAAATATTCCAGCCTGAGCATTTTTCAAGATCAACACTTCATTTTATATTATATATTCTCATTGTTCTTTATAATCCTGCCATTTACCAACATTGTAACCTTTTGCAAAGTAACCGAACTACTCAGATTGTTTTCTGTTATGGGGATTATAAAATGATTGTGAAGATTAAATTGGATAGTGAAATATACTTCAAAATACTTAGTTCAGGTATTCTGTAAAGCTATTGTTAAGTTAGTTTTCTTATAATTTTAAGAGAGTAGTAGAAATAACAGTCACAAGTCTCATAGGACAAGGCATGAAATATATGAATCCTATCAATACAATATTTTTGTGGTGACTACAATGTAAGGAAACATGATGTTACATTCTTTTATTTTTGAGCCCACACTAAGTTTCTATTCAGGGTCTTTTAACTTGGTTACAGAAATAACAACTTTATTATTTGATTATACTAGATACTTTATTAAGCCTCTTAAAACTTTAAGTAATTAAGAAATGTATTGCAGGTGAAATTCTGTCTGAAATAATAATTCTCTGGAATTGTTTTGCCTTTTTTGGTTTGATATTAGTATTTGGAAACAGGTATCCAGATGGCAATTAAGAATATTTATTAAATGTAAATAGCATACTATTAAACTGTTACATAGGGGGTTGCAGATTTAATAGGAGAGTCAAATGAAAAGTACCTAAAAAGACTTCTGGTGTTTATATTAATCTCATTTGTGGCATTTTGTACGTCTAGTATTTTATAATCCTGTTCATCACTTTAAAAATATGTCACAGTAACTCAGAAAGTATGTAAAATTCTTGACTATTTTATTCTGCGTGGAATAGATTTAAAGGTCAACACTACTCTTTTATGTAGGTTATGGGTGCTACATATGTGCTTTCAGAGCAGTAGTGTGAGGAAGCTTGAAGTGGGATGGCAGGACGGCCTCATCCTTATGACAGTAACTCCAGTGATCCAGAGAATTGGGATCGGAAATTGCATAGTAGACCTCGTAAACTTTATAAACATTCAAGGTAGGTAGAAAATATGTATTTCATATATCAAAGCTCTGATAAAATGGACTTTTATAAAGAATCAAACTGCATCTGGTTGTGGCAAGTCCTGTCAGGATGGGGGCTGGTTTACAAAAAATAATGAATATTTGCATTTCTCCTTAAAAAAACTTTTACAGAAACATTTCTTCTTTTTTAATCTTCTTATATCTGTATTTATTTGAATTTTTGTTTGTTCCTCAGTAATGTTAAAATCTCCTTCGTCAACCTTAGTAATAAATGCTATAATTAATTTGACTCTGAACTCTGGCAAGACAGATTAGTTCTTTGTATTTAAAACTCTCTAATCGGAATTTATTTTGTGTTCTAAGTACATTGTGTGTATAGATTATACATAGTACTTTATAAGCTATGTCATACTGTGTTGTCATCTTGATACTAAAGGGAAAATCAGTCTTTTTGCAGTGACTCTTCTGGTTCATTTAAAGTTCGATGCATTAAATGAAATTAGTCTAAAACATTTCTGCCCATTTTTATATTGTATGTAAAGCTTTCATTTTGTACTGTGTGACTTAATGAAGAAACCCTCATTTAGGACACTTTATGATTTAATATTTTAAGGTGTTAATTGACAGCTCATAAACCTCACATACTACAGGTATGTAAGCATGTTTTCATAGAGCGTTGTACTTTATAAATATTTACTTAGGGGATATTATCAAACATTTAACTCACTTGAATGTAAAATTCTCCTATTCATTGATAACTGTTACCATTTTTCTTAAAAAAATAAAAACATGTGGTACTGAAATCCTTTTTGTAATTTTAAAGAAATAAAGTACTTTTTCAGGTACTTTTAAACTGTATACCATACCTAGAAAATATGATTAACTGGTACCTTTTAAATCTCCTGACAAGATGTCTATCTTTATTGTGGAATTTTAATGTGGTGAGGAAAAACTTAAGTTGATGTATTAATTTATAAGTGCACACCAATGGTATGAGTGGTTTTGGTTTATTTCATTTTTTGGGTGTGTGGGTATGTATGTGTGCTTCAGCTGGTGCTCTAGTACTTTTTTTCCATCCTGCTTTATTATATGGATAATTTGTCTTTGAGATTAAAGAATTTTATCTGTGTAAGTGTAGGATAATTTTATCTGCTATGTTGTATGCAGTTTTCCAGATGAACTGTTTATGTTATTCTTCCTAGTTCTTTTTTTTTTTTTTTAATTTTATTTATTTATGATAGTCACAGAGAGAGAGAGAGAGAGAGAGAGAGAGGGGCAGAGACATAGGCAGAGGGAGAAGCAGGCTCCATGCACCGGGAGCCCGACGTGGGATTCGATCCCGGGTCTCCAGGATCGCGCCCTGGGCCAAAGGCAGGCGCTAAACCGCTGCGCCACCCAGGGATCCCTATTCTTCCTAGTTCTTAATACTTTTCTGCTAACGTAAAGTACTGCATTACATATGAAGGGATGACAAAGTGAAAATAAGCTGTTGTTTGCTTTATAAATGGTAAATGCATACAATGAAGAAAATTTATAAAAACTAATAGTACTTTTTCATTCCTCTTATTTCAAAAATAACAAACATAGCTCTTCTGATATTTATAGCATCAGTAACTTTTTGGTGCTCTCCTTAGGTAGACTGCAGCAATATTGGTTAAGTAAAAAATATTAAAGAGAAATAGAAAATAAATATCAATACATTATTTGTTTTTAGTGTAAAGACCGTGAAATCCTTTGAGCTTATTTTAACCTCATTGATGGAAATTCTGCCTAAGGGAAAATAGCTTATTTTTAGAGACCTCTTGTTCTTATGCACTGATGATACTTTAAAAATATTTACAATTTGCCCTCCAAAAGTTTTTTTTAAGTTGATATTAAAATAATTGGGAAGTTTTAAAAACTAACAATTAACAAGTATTGTTGAGGTACTGCACTCATTTTAGGAGAGATTCAGAAATTTGTTGGTGTACCATCATGGAATGCTTTAATACCACATAGGGAACAATTAGAGGACAGCAGGGCACCAAACTGGTAGTGAGTTGTAGTAAAATTAGAGTTCAAAGAAGGAATCAGTATCAACTTGAGTAGATGAAAATGAAACTTGAACCTAATCCTTGAATGATTAGATAGATGACAGGTATTCCTGCCAGGGACTGGAGATAACTTTGACTAGATTTGAAGGTGGAGGTCTATGAATAGTATTAGAGTCCCATTGACAAATGAAAAAAAAAAATTGAGGTTAATAAATTTGCCCAAGACCATCCAACTTCTCAATGGCAAACCTAAAATTTATAAACAAGTTTCTCATTCTTTTTGTTAAGATTTTCAGTAACTTATGGTACATTTTAAATACATATAAAGTAGAGAAAACAGGTATAATAAACCTCTCTGTACCTATCTCTCAGCTTCAAGTTATATCAACTCTTGGCCAGTTGTGTTTTATCTGTGCTTCTACCCTTCTCTCATCCTTTATTTTTTATTTTTTTTTTTTATCTTGTGTATTTTATTTAGGGCTATTTGAGCAGTAGAAGGCCAGATTAAACACTGGCTTAAGTTAGAGGTTTATTTTTCTTGTATGTAAATTCACAGATCGGCAATGAATGCCTGATGTGGATTTAGTGGCTTAAAGATGTTAGTATCAAAAAAATCTCTGATTTTCTTGGCTTTCTCTTGTGATCACAAGATGGCTTACTATAGCTCCAGGCATCATGTCTACCTTCCAGAGAGGAAAGGTAGAAGGGAGAAGGGACATTAAGAAAGGGGTTTCATTTATATTAGGGAATTAAATTTCTCAGAAATTTCCAGCAGGCATCTGCTTATAAATCATTGGCTAGAACTATGTTATATGGTCTTCTCTGGATCATAGAGGCTAAGAAATGTAGGTGGGCACATTGCCACCTCAAACAGAGTTGGGGATTTAAGTTTATAAAAAGAAAATGTCTCCATCTGTTTTGGCTGCTATAACAGAATACCATGGATTGGGCAGCTTATAAACAAATTTATTTCATATGGTTCTGGAGGCTAGAAAGTCCCAAGTTCAGGGTTCTGACACATTTGATATCTGGAAAGGACTCGCTTCCTGGTTCAGATGACTGTCTTTTTGCTGTGTTTTCACATGGTGGAAGGGATTAGGGATCTCTCTGGGGTCTTTTTTATAAAGTATTAATCCAATTTATGAAGGCTTTGCCCTCAAGACCTAATTACCTCCTCACTTTCAAATACTATTACATTGGAGGAATACATTTCAATATTTGAGTTTTGGGGGATACATTTAATCTTTAGCAGTTAAGAAATAAGCATACTTTATTGACTCAGTTTTTGTGCATAATTTTTGAAAATTGTTATGTAAATTTATATTTTGCTTTATTAATATTTGGGAATTGCCTGCATTTTCCAGGTTTTTAATTTTTTTCTTGTACTTTTCCTTACCTTCAGGGATAAAAATAAATTTCTTGAATTCTAAAAGTAATAATAATAATTACTATATATGTGTGCTTACTGTTGAGATTTGAGGGCTTGGTGGGTATTGCCTTATGAGTTCATTTCCATCTAATAAACTTTAAGGTACTTTCTTTTCTGAATTTTTTTTTAATGTAAATTTGGTATGTATATAAAAGACAAGACAAGCTAATCTCAACAAAGATGGACTTCAGGGTGCCTGTGGTTTAAGCAAGTGCATACAAATAAATTAGTTAAAAAATTACTGAACTTTCTTTCTGAGTAGTTCTATAGTTAATACTTGTATGGAGAAGTTTGTAGCTTGCTGAGAGGTTAAGTATTTCAGTTGAAGTGTGTTTGGTCTGAATTGAAACAACTTTCTTTAAATTATAAGAGTTTTTGATATTTAAAAAGGAAAAAGAAAGCACATTTTCTGTACAAGTGACATTACAATGGCTAGATTGACAATATGCTTAAAAGCTCTTGAATACTTGAATTGGGTTGAATACAATTATTTAAAACTCAGATCTGCAGTCTGCTCAGGTTACTAAAGATAAATGCATCATACATTCAATATCAGACTTTGCCGCAAGGTTTCATTCCCACATACAAGTACGCATGCTCCTTTCTTCTGAGACTGCGTGAAGATTGGGCTTTACAGTTTCCTTTTTAAGTCACTTGGTAGTTCCAGCAATAGTTTAGAAATAGAAAAGTTTGGTTGCTTTAAAAAACAGTTCTTGAGTGGATTCTTAAGTACAATATTTTTTCTTTGTTTTTAAAGAGAAGCTTTACTGCCCAGAACGGGTGTACAATAAAACATCGAAAGGAAAAAAGAAAGTTAAGTTAGCTGCATCCTAGTTTTCTAAAACCTGGCAAGCTGGCACAGCTAGAATTAGCATTACAGATGGCATTTGGCAACATAGCTACATATCACTAAGCCCTCATCTCCTGAGTTTTCTTCAGCTGTCTATCAATTACAATATCCAATCGCTGCACAGAAATGGAGAAATGGGATGATCACAGCTCACACGATGCTGTTTGGTTAGAAACGTCAGTGCTGCACAACCCACGGCTGAGTCAGTGTCTGTGAGAAAATGAACTGAATTAATATATAGAGGGGGTTGTATCTGAACATTTACAGCCTAAATAACCGCAATAGCATTATTACACAGTAGAGGGAGGAAAGCTAGAGGAAGTCTCTGGACAGGGGAGGTAGGGGGAGACTGGGAAATTTTCTGATTGTTCAGAGGATTCTTGAAGATGATGGAAATATCAGATGTGCTAAAGTTTCCTAGTAATGCCCAAGGATGCTGACCTGGCTTTCAGTGCTGCATTGTTTGAAAAAGCAGAGTCCCTTTATACTCTGATTTCAGAATTTTTTTCTTGTTTCTGTGTGTCTACCTTGGCATATACTAAAGTAAGGTGTGTATTCATTTATTACAAGATATCACTGGGCTGTAATTCTATACATCTATGAATATGAGAGAGATTGAGAAAGATATGTTTGGCCTTTGTTTCATTATGGTCATTTACTTCTCTGGATGAAAAAGATCATATATCTTAATTGTCTTCTTCTTAATGGAAATTATTTAAAAGAAATGGAGTGTGTTTTTATTGTTTTCATGGGTTTGATGCTTTGTTTTTTTTATCTTGTTTAAAGTCTTAGAATCTTCCTGTAACTTGAATGTTTGGTATTGTTTTTTATGAATATCATAAAAATTTTAAAGAAAGACTAACTTAAAATATTTTCAATATATTTGAAAATTTAATTCAAGATAGACAAATGAAATAGTTGAAATAATTTCCTAAAGAAGAGAGTAAATGTATTTTTACTTTTGGATGAATTAGTGATTAGTGGAACCACTTATGTAGTAGTATTTTACAGAACTGAATATATTTGATAAATTTTAATTGGTTAAAATGACTTTTTTCTTAGTCTCCTAGAATGTAGACTGAATAGATGATCTAGATGTTGCCATTGAACCAGAGAGTAAATCAGATAAGTTTTTGGATTATCGCAAATTGATTTTCAGTCAGACAGAATTTCTAAATAAAGATAACTGTTTTTGCTTTGAGATTTTAAATCTTGACAAGTGACGTTGCTTACTTTATTTGGAATTTTTAGCTCAATATTAAACACTTTGATTGTTTTCTTTTGTCTTTATCATTCCTGTCCTGCTGACCCTTTATTTTGTAGGAATTTGGGAGAATATACATTTTAAAATTATTTTTAATATTTTTAAATAGTTCATAACAGCTTTTCCTTGAAATGAGAGGAAGTTCTTGTGATTTCCCCCATTTAATTTCTAGGAGTTAGAATGGTCATCTTGATGATTGTCACAACTTATTTATATGATTAAGGTATCTTGGGGTATGTTGTATTGGATTTTTAAAATTTTATTTTGTAGTTTGGTGTTCAGAAATGTTTTTCTAAGCTTGGTTTAGAAATAGAGTCATAAAAGCAGAAATCTTAAGCTAGACCTTTTTGTCTTATACTTTATAGAATATTTTTTCTGGTTTTGATTTTTAAAAAAATAATAATGCCTGTGTTTGTAAAAGTATACATATTCATTACATGAATTTGATAAATATGGAAAGCACGTAAAAGAAAACAAAAATATTAAAGTATTTTTCTTTTGATTATAGCTTAAATATTTTAGCATATAACCTATTTTTTGTGTATGTATAAAAATATAAAATCACGTATATTTAAAACTGGTTTTGAAATATTACTACTATATGTCCTGTTATATAACTCATTTTTTTTACAATTAGTCATGAACATCCCCTACGTCAAAAAGTAGTCTTTTATAGCATAATTCTTAAGAACTGCATAGTGTTTTGTGTGTATATATTTTGTAATTTGCCAATTTGAGTTTTCCTGATTTTTGATTAAAGAGAAAGATCAGCATGATTCCACTGGGTAAATTTCTCTAAAAAAGGAAAAATGTCTTAGGGAATTAAGTAAAAATGTAATTTTGATATTTTTCGGGCAGAGAAAGATCCTTAGTGTGACTACACAATTAACTCTTTAAAGATATGCACTACTTTTAAAAGCAAGCAAATAGCTAAGGTTGCCATAATAAGTATAGAAAATAAACAAGAGCTCAGATGAGTTAATGAGACTTTTAAATATTGCTAAGATCAACCAAAAGAGTTTCTTATATTACATTTAAAAAGGTAATTAAGGAAAGTGTAATAATAATGCCTGGCAATGAAGGAAGAAAAAAATTCCTCAGCTCTTATTTATAAGCTTCTTTGTTAAAAAGGAAGAGCAAATTACTACCACCAATAATTACAACAAAGTGGACATTGCGAAAGAGGACATAAAAATCAAGATAGAGATAGAAGATGAAGAATGTATCTAGTTAAATGAGTTTTCTAGGCCAGTTGAAACATCTTATATTTATAAAAGGAGTTGCCTGAAAAATGTTAAAGTTAATGTATTATTTATGATTTCTAAAGGTTTTAGGAGAATACCAGTGGAATAAAAGATGGGGGATTCTAGGTCTGATTTTGAGAAAAGTGAATTTTACAACAAAAAATGAAAAGGGTAGTTTATGACTAACTTGAAGAAAAATAGGTTAAAAATGATCCTGAATGGGTTTGCTAAAAATAGATTGTCAGAGCAATTTTCTGATATACTTAGTAGACTAGTAGCACTATAATGTATTTGGACTTAAGCTTAGTTTTTGGTAAAGTCTTTTTTTATATTCTTGGGTATATGGTGAAGGAAAAATGAATTGTTGTTTGTGTTAATCAGCACAGTTTTGATTTTGAATGACCCTACCCAAAGATTATTGATCTTGAAAGGTGGCTTTGTTCTTTGCTTTGCCTCATTGCACATCTGGAGAAGGCAAATTATCAAATTTATAGGGGACACTGAAAAAAGGATAGGAAATAATAAACTAAATGATCCAAAATGATCTGAGTTTGTATTGTTGGACTAAATTTAAATGAATTTTTTTGGAGTATACATAAGGCCTGAAAAACACTAATATGCATTGTTAGCATGGCTTTACAACATCACACATGGAAAAGACCTGGGGGTGTTTTTTGGCAGTAAACTTAATACAAGAGTACAATATGGCATTTATCATTCCATTTTCTCTCCCACCCTCCCTGTTAAAAAGAAAAAAAAAATCATAATTGATGGAAAAGATGGCTAGAGCCACTCTCTTGTACACCAGAATATTATTGTCTTTTTAGTTCTATGTATATTCAAAGGAAGGATGTGAAGAAAGTGGAAACCATATAAGCTTAAGGAACTGATTTGAGGTCTTGGGGACAGCTCTGATTGATATTAAGAAATTTCATTAGAAGACATATTTAGATATGTGAAGAGTTACCCTTTGGAAATGACACTAGACTTAGTTTGAGTCAAACTTGTTTGAGATTGAAAGCATGAGCTCTGAATTTGAACTGTTTAGTTCACATCTCAGACCTGCCATTTAATTTGCTATCTGATTTTAGGCGAGTTCCTTAGCCTTTAAGCTTCCATTTTCTCAACTGGGGATGGTTTTGAGGATTAAATGAAAATATATGTAAAGTGTTCAGAATTATACCTGGCATGTATTAAATGCTCAGATCTTAGTGTTGTTGTTATTGTTATTTGTTCTAGCAGGGCAGTGGTTTTCAACTAGTGGCATGATTTTGCCCTTCATTGGGCTTTGGCAATGTCTGAGGACATTTTTGGTTGTTAACAACTGGGAGGAGGGAGTTCTACTATCTAGTGGTTGGAGGCCAGGGGTGCTACTACTAAACATTCTACAATACACGGGACAGCTCCCTGCAATAAATAATTAACTGATCTAAAACCCTGAACTAGGGTCCGATGACAAGGTTTATTTTTTTATTTTTTAAAGATTTTATTTATTTATTCATGAGAGAGAGAGAGAGAGAGAGAGAGAGAGAGGCAGAGACACAGGCAGAGGGAGAAGCAGGCTCTGTGCAGGGAGCCTGACCTGGGACTGGATCCCGGGTCTCTGGGATCAGGCCTTGGGCTGAAGGCGGCGCTAAACTGCTGAACCACCTGGGCTGCCCCAATGACAAGGTTTAATTAAGCTTTAATGATAAGAAAAATTGTAGAAGAGTCAGAGCTTTCCAAAGATTGAACAAAACTGCTAAAAAGAAAAACCAGGTTACCCTTTCCTGTCATTAAAAGCAGTAAGTCAGCCAATTCATGGGGACCTGGTTAATGAGACTCAGAAATTGGAGAGGTATTTGGATTACATTTTCTAAAAGGGTTTTCTTAAACTTAGATTCTATGTTTCTGTGGGTATTTCTCAAGATACTCAAGTGTATTGAATGACCAGTTATAAAGTGTGGCCTCTGATGCAAATTCTTTGATTCTTTAATTTTATCAATCTAATTTAGTTTCGCAGAGTAGTTTAGATTTGAATTTTAATTGTTTTATTGCTTTTAAGTTTTAGTATGAGGATAGAGGAGGGAATTTAATGGAATAAGTTCAGTTTGTGTTTTTATAAGACCATTTAGAAGTACAAGTAATTGTGGAATTGCCATAATTTATTTCTAGAAACATGTTTTGTGAAACTAATTTGTTAAAATACTGATAACTGGACACATCTAAAATTAAAATTAAAGTCTTGTATTTGTATTTCATACCTTTTTTCCCACTGGTTTATTTGTCCCCCTTTAAGTAATAAGTAGGACAGATGCTCCAAAAGGTTTTTAAAAATAATTAAAATTTTTTGAAGCACTCTTAAATGTATATGATTATATATGCATTATATTCTCAATGAATAGCATATATAATATAATCATGAATAGAATATAATCAGGAATAGCAACTTTCACGAAGTACCCAGTAAACATTTGAATGAATGACTATTGACTATTCAGTAGATACAAAATATATCTGACCATTAATTTAGATCTGTGCAATTTTTAATAGTGCTTAGCTACATGTATGTGTATATATATTTAAATTTGATTAATTGACATATAATGTATTACTAGTTTCAGAAGTAGAGGTCAGTTATTCATCAGTCTTATGTAACACCCTATGCTCATTACATCACATGGCCTCCTTCATCTTGTTTTGTTTTTTCACCCTCTTCCCCTATGATCCTCTGTTTTCTTTCTTAAATTCTACATATGAATGAGATCATATGATAATTGTCTTTCTCTGATTGACTTATTTTGCCTATATTTTTAAAGAGTTACTATTTTAGAGAATATGGGGGCTAGAAGGGGAAAGGGAGAGATATTAATAGTGGTTAACTATCTATTTTTTAAAAAGATTTATTCATTATTAGAGTGTGTGTGGAGTAGAGGGGGGAGGGTGGGAGAGAGAATTCCAAGCAGACTCCATGCTGCCTGACTTGGGGCTTGATCCCATGGCCCTGAGATCATGACCTGAGCTGAAATCAAGAGTCCTGACATTGAATAGAATGGACCACCCAGGTGGTCCTAGTGGTTAGCTCTATTTTAAAACTATTTTAAAATTTTTTCTATGGTAGGGAGTTGCTTAATGTCACTCCTAAGTATTAGTGGTTTCCAATTCCCAAATTTTTATCCCTAACCTGGACCTTTCCCCTCTACTTTAGACTTACGTGTCTGACTCCTTATTTGATATCTGCATTTGGATGTTGAATAAACCTCTCTTTAACATGTCTTGATGTACCTACACTTTCCATACTTAATCTTCCCACTCTCATTGTCATACAATAATTGGAACTTTGATTATTCTGGTTGCTCAGACCAAAAATCAATCATACTCGACTTCTCTCTCTCACCTTGTACATTTAATCTCTGAAATTTCAAAGTCTTATTATTCAAAATGTATAGTCTAGTCCACTCTTTGCCATGTGCCCTGCTACGGCCCTGGTCCAAGTCACTTCTAGCTCTCACCTGAATTATTAGCAGTAGCCTGTAAATTGATCATTTGATTCTACATTTGCATCCTTTCTTCCATTGTCTACTTGATCTAACATAAGTTAGATTGTGTAACTTACACTTCACTGGTACCCATATCCTGCAGATCAGAAACAAAACCTATTTATTTATTTATTTATTTATTTATTTTTTAAAGTTTTAAAAAAGATTTTATTTATTTAAGAGAGGGTGAGAGTATACACGAGTGAGAGGAAGGGGCAGAGGAAGGGAGACGGAGTAGCAGACTCCCCATTGATCAGGGAGCCTGACCTGGGGCTTCATCCCAGAACCCAGAGATCATGACCTGAGCCAAAGGCAGACATTTAATTGACTGAGCCACCCAGGTGCCCTGCAAAAACCCTTTAAACATTTTTTTGAAACCCTTCATAATCTGTTTCTAGTTTTATTTCTCTGACCTCATCTTTTTTTTTTAAAAAAAAGATTTGTTTATTAGAGAGAGAGGGAGGGAGGGTGTGTGAGCAAGGGGGAGAGGCAGCGGGAGAAGGATAAGCAGACTCCTCACTGAATGCAGAGTGCAGAGCCTGATGTATGGCTTGATCCCACAACTGGAGATCACAACTTGAGCCAAAACCAAGAGTGAGATGCTTAACTGCACCACTCAGGTGCCCCTGAGCTCATCTTTTAACATCGTCCTTGCTTTCCGTGCTTCTGCTATCCTGGCCTTCTTGAATGCCTTGAAAAAGTTAAAAATTACTCTTGCCATAGTGTCTTTGTACCCTCATATGTTCTCAAAGTTCTATTTCTCTCTTCCTTAGATCTTTACTCAGACCTCTTCTCAGACAGTCCCACCTTGACCACTCTATGTAAGATAGAAACGTGTACTTCAAAATGAGTCTCTGTCCTCTTTATCTGCTTCATTTTTTCCTCATAGCACTTATCAGCATATAATATTTAATGTATTTATTTGTACATATTCTGTGTTTTTCTCCCCTAGATTGTATTAATTTTTAGGGCACAGACTTTCTTGGTTATATCCATCAGTACTAGATAGTAAATAGCATATTGTTGGATAGGTTTGATAGCCTATCCGCGAATATTTGGTAGATTGAATGCAGTTAAAACAAATATTTAGGATAAAGGATAGGAGGGTAAGAGTACTTTTAGTTACTATAGTTTAGTTGTCATTGAATGTTGTAAGCACCTGATACCTATTGATGAATTAAAGCTATGCTATTTTTTAGAACTGAAAAAATTAGCAATATAACATTTAGATATAATTTTAATTCAGAGACTCCTCAGTTTGGAGAGGTGCTTGCCTAGCAACATCTTCCTTTATTAAAAAAGTTCAGGGGATCCCTGGGTGGCTCAGTGGTTTAGTGCCTGCCTTTGGCCCAGGGTGCGATCCTGGAGTCCCGGGATCGGGTCCCGCATTGGGCTCCCGGCATGGAGCCTGCTTCTCCCTCTGCCTGTGACACACTCTGCCTCTCTCTCTCTCTCTCTCTCTCTCTCTGTCTATCATAAATAAATAAATAATTCTTAAAAAAAAAAAAGTTCAAAAGCCAGGAAAAAAGTAATAGACATTTTGAAAGTCAAAAAATTTTCAAATTCCTTTGCTGTTTGCATGAAATTAGTTTTTATCAGTTCAAAAACTTTATTAGTAAAACGTTAAAGCTTTGCCCTTAAAGGGTACTTTCTTACAGAATTTTTAGTATCTAGGTGTTCATTTGACTTCACAGAGAAGATGCTCTTAGAATGGTCATGCAACAGTATACAAACTTTCTTTTATTAAAATTCAGGTATTATTAACATATAATGTTATATTAGTTTCAGGTGTACAATCTAATGGTTCAACAATTCTATAGATACCTCATTGCATGTCACGATACTCTCCTTTATCGATTTCTCCCATTCTCCCTACCCACCTCCCCCTCTGGCAACTACCAGTTTGTTCTCTGTATTTAGGAGTGGGTTTTTTTTTTTTTTTTTTGCGGGGGGGGGGGGTGTGTGTCTCTTTTTTTATCTTTGTTTTGTTTCTTAAATTCCACACATGAGTGACATCATATGGTATTTGACTTTCTCTGAATGACTTATTTCACTTACATTATACCCCCTAGGTCCATCCTTGGTGTTGCAAATGGCAGGATTTCATTCTTTTTTATATCCATTGTATGTATGTATGTATGTGTATATCTATATACACCGCATCTTTATCTATTCACCTATTTATCTATTTATTCATCTATTCACCTATGCTTGGGTTGCTTCTATTATTTTGGCTATCGTAAATAATACTTTGGTAAACATAGGGGTGCATTTATCTTTTTGTATTTTCTTTGGGTAAATACCCAGCAGTGGAATTACTGGATAATAGTATAATTCTATTTTTAATTTTTGAGGAACCTTCATACTGTTTTCCACAGTGGCTGCACCAATTTTCATTCCCACCAACAGTGTACAACAGTTCTTTTTTTCTGTGGAACTTCCTTGCTTCTGCCTTACTAGAGTTGCTGACATGTCTGACAATGGGATTTTTAAGAAGAGAGAGAGGTTAGGACTAGTATTAAGGCTACTTTTGGGCTATATTTCTTGCTGTGGTTGTCTTTAGTGGGGAAATCTGGGATTTAAGTATCATTTAAAATATTTCTGTGGAAAAAATGGATCAAACCACATACTTACAGTTGACTTTTGAGAGCATAGTTCAGGCATTTGAGAGCTGCCCTTTTCAGTAATTAGCTTTTGTTCCTTGGGGAACTGATCATGTATTAAGCAGAACAAAAAGCTTATATAAAGGCTAACGGACAAAAAAGGGGAAAGATGAGAGAAGTTTGCATTAAATCTGTTGAAGGTAGATTTAGAAGTTTGATAGCATTTCTTCTATCATCCCAGTTACTGACATTTAACATAGGAATGGGAAACATTTTCTATAAGGGGTTGAATAGTAAATATTTTTGGCTCTGTGGACTACACAGTCTGTTGCAGCCACTCACTTTTGCCATATAGAGTGAAAACGGCCGTAAACCATGTATAAATGAATGGATGTAGTCGTGCTTTAATAAAACTTTATTTACAAAATCAAGTAATGGGTTGCATTTGGCCCATGAGCCATGGTTTTGCATCTCTTAACACCTTAAAAATGCTTATAAAAGCATATGCAAATTAAGTGCTTAACAATATATTAATATGAAATAAATTAAAAGGCTTAGTTAAGAATGCTAAAACATAAGATTATACTTGTTACAGTAATAAAAACAGCTTAATTTTCCCCAAAATAAAAATAGGATTTAAAATTGTTTAAGATTTTATTTATTCATGAGAGAGACAGAGAGAGAAGCGGAGACATATGTAGAGGAAGAAGCAGACTCCCTGTGGGGAACCCCATGTGGGACTTGATCCCAGGACCCCCATCCCAGGACCCCAGGATTACGACATGAGCAGAGGCAGATGCTCAACCGCTGAGCCACCCAGGTGTCCCAAAATACTGCTTTTTTTTTTTTTTTTAAAGATGGACTAATGGATAGGAACATGTAATGCAATTTACAAGGATGCTTACCTCATGTTAAAGAAAAAGTAGATGCTAAAACCTTGATTAAATGTTGAAAACAACTTGTAAAGCTCTGTATCTCAGTATGTGTACGCGCGCGCGCACACACACACATGGTAGTGTTTGACAAGGAATAAACTCAAGGAGAAAATGCTTAGATACTATATATACCTCAAAACTTCAGCTAAATTCAACGGATGTTAGTAAGGTGCACCAGGTGATGATAGTTGCTGGAACTGTTTAAAGATATGTAATATAATTCCTCAAACTAGGAAAGTGCTACCACATATGGTACCATTTGTATTCTACATAAGGTGCCACATATAAGTGAATACGATTAACTTTGTAGGTATTTTACTTTTGTGTATTTGTTACAACTAGTGTCTGTTGGATAGCAGCAGTGCTTACTAATAGTTACTTCTGGAAATTTTTCATGTATAATTTCCTTCCATTTTCTCTGTTCTCTCTGACCATAATCATTTGAATGTTGAGCTACATTCATCAGTTCTCTAATTTTCTCACCCTTTCTTATTTTCTATTCTTTGTCTTTCTTTTATTCCCAATTTAATCTTTTGGTAACCTTCTGGTAACCTTTAAAAGCTTCTGCTCTTGTGTTTTGAATTTCTGAGAACTCTCATTCTCTTAACTCTCTCTCTCTCTCTCTCAACAGTATCCCTCTCCTTGTGTTAAGGAAATAATATCTCTTCAAATCAGAGTTTATTAATTGTAGTTTTGCTTTATTGTCTCTGCATTGTCTATTGCCTTTTTTGTTACGTTTATTAAACTTCTTCTTGTGAAACAGTTTTAGATTGACAAGAAATTGCAAATATTGTCCAGTGATTTCCTTGGTTCTCTTCACCCAGCTTCCCTTAATAACATCTCACATAAGTGTAGCACATTAGCAAACAAGGAAATTGACATTGGTGCAATATACAATACATATACTGCAGACATTGGTTTTTATATGACCTTCTTTTTTCTGGTGTATATTCTGTAATATTTTATCAAACGTATAGATTAGTGTAACTGCCTCCACAATCAGGATACAGAATGTTGCCATCACTACAAGCAGACTCCCTCATGCTGTCTCTAGAGGCACATCCTTTCCTCCCATTCTTAACCTCTGGCAACCCCTGATTTGTTCTCCATCACTATCAAAATTTTGTCATTTTGAAAATATTAAGTAAATGTAATTAGATAGTGTGTAAACTTTTGGGTTTGGGTTTCTTCATTTCATATAGTAACCTTGTATCCATTCATATTGTTGCACATGTCAGTAATTCTTTTTTAATTTTGGAGTACTACTCCATTCCCTGGATGTACATAGTTTATTTATCCTTTCAGAGTGGCATGGTTTTTGTTATATACTTTGCAATACTGGTGGGCTTTTCAATTCTATACTTATTACTTTACTATTTTTCCCCCTGCAGGAGTTTTTTAGTTTCATTGAACAAAATGAAGGAGCTCTTAAAATTCTCTTCAGTCCTTAGGAACTTGCCTGCCATTGGAATCTGTTGCCATAATTGGAAATTTTAAACAAATTAGGTGGCAGGGTCATAAGCAGAAATTCATACAAAATGAATATTCTGAAATTTGATATAAATAGATACTTGCTTTTGAGGGTGAACATTTTAGTAAGATTTAAGTATTTAAATCTCATTAAAGCAGTTGATTGACCTCATGCTTCAAAGCATGGTTTTAAAGTGAAAAATTGGTGTAAGATAAATAACATTATTAGCTTATAAAGTTGAAAGATTTAAAAATGGAAATGTTTTGATTTGGCGGTAGGATTTGTGGTTTATTTACATAACTAGAGGTGCTGTGAGTGATCTTTCTTATTAATGAAAATTGTGATTGTAAGAACTATTGGGTAATAAATAAATCTGTGAGGTTTTCAAGTGGTGATCAGTTGGAGATGGTAGTTGTTTTGAATCTTATTGTAGGAATGCTTTTGGTTTCATGAGGACATGAACAATATTATAAGAGGGAATGCAAGAATCTATGTTGGTTAGGGAAAGAGAATTCAAAATTTATTAGAAGAAAGGCATGACTTTTATAAGTGTTACTGAAATGATTACCTTTAAACTTCCTGGGAGAATAGCCTTAACCAAGCCATGTTTCAGCCAAGGGTCCAGTTCTGGTATAGAATTTGGTAAATTTTGATATAGGTACCCACTTATGAAACTTCAGTGCAATCAGGAGATGAACATATTCATCACATCCAAAAGTTCCCCTGAGGACTTTAATTTTAATTATTATTATTATTTTTAAAGATTTTATTTATTTATTCATGGGAGACACACTCAGAGAGAGGCAGAGACACAGGCAGAGGGAAAAGCAGGCTCTGTGTGGGGAGCCTGACGTGGGACTCGATCCTGGGACCCTGGGACCTGGGGACCACGTGCTGAGCCAAAGGCAGACAACCACTGAGCCACCCAGGCATCCCCCTTCTTTTTTTTAATTGAAGTATAATTAACATATGTTAGTTTCAAGTGTAAACATATTGATTCAACAATTCTATATATTCATTCAGTACTCCAGGTACATACAATGTTTATATTTAAGATTTTATTCATGAGAGACACAGAGAAAGAGGCAGAGGGAGAAGCAGGCTCTCTGCAGGGAGCCTGTTGGGGAACTTGATGCTAGGATCCTGGGATCATGCCCTGAGCCAAAGGCAGTTGCTCAACCACTGAGCTACCCAGGCGTCCCAATTACTACAATATTATTGACTGTATTCTTTATGATGTACTTTCCATCTCTGACTTATTTTATAACTGGAAGTTTGTATCCCTTAATGCCCATTATCTATTTCACTCATCCCCCTTACTGACCCCCTCTCTGGGAGCCACCAGTTCTCTATATTTCAGTATCTGTTTTTTGAGTTATTTTCCATGTTCATTTGTTTTGTTTTTTAGATTCTGCATGTAAGGTATTTGTTTCTTTCTGACTTATTTCACTTAGCATTATACCCCCTAGGTTCATTCCTGTTGTTGCAGATGGCAAGATTTCATTCTTTTTTTTTTTTTTTTTTTTAAGATTTTTAAATTTATTTATCCACGAGAGACACAGATAGATAGAGAGGCAGAGACACAGGCAGAGGGAGAAGCAGGCTCCATGCAGGGAGCCTGACGCGGGACTCGATCCCGGGTCTCCAGGATCACACCTGGGGCTGAAGGCGGCACTAAACCGCTGAGCCACCCAGGCTTTTGCCAGATTTCATTTTTTTCTATAGATATATTCTGTTATATATATATATAACCTGGGTGGCTCAGCTGTTTGGCGCCGCCTTCGGCCCGGGTGGCTCAGCGGTTTCGTGCTGCCTTCGGCCCGGGGCGTGATCCTAGAGACCCGGGATCGAGTCCCACGACAGGCTCCCTGAATGGAGCCTGCTTCTCCCTCTGCCTGTGTCTCTGCCTCTCTCTCTCTCTCTCTCTCTCTCTCTCTGTCAATAATTTATGTATTCATGTCTCTCATGAATAAATAAAATCTTAAAAAAAAGATATTCTGTTATAGTATGTATTACATTTTCTTTATCCATTCATGTATCATTGGATATTTGGGTTGCTTCCATATCTTGGCTTTTGTAAATGATGCTGCAATAAACATAGGAGTACGTATATCTTTTTGAATTAGTGTTTTAATTCTTCTGAGGAACATCCACCACTGTTTTCCACAGTGGCTGAACCAACTTACATTCCCAACAACTGTGCAGGAGGGTTCCTTTTTCTCCACATTTTCAACAACGCTTGTTATTTCTCAACTTTTGATTTTAGCCATTATGACTGGTGCAAGGTGATATCTCACTGTGGTTTTGATTTGCATTTCTCTGATGATTAGTGATGTTAAGCATCTTTTCATGTGTCTGTTGATCATCTGAATGTCTTTGGAAAAATGTCTACTTCTGCCTATTTTTTAATCACATTATTTGGGGTTTTTTTTTGGTATTGAGTTGTCTTCATATATTTTGGATATTAATGCCTTATCAGATATATCATTTGTAAGTATCTTCCCCTATTCAGTAGGTTGCCTTTTTGTTTTATTGATGGTTTCCTTTGCTGTACAAAAGCTTTTTATTTTGGTGTAATTCAAATAGTTTAATTCTACTTTTGTTTCCCTTACCTGAGGAGGCATATTCATAAACATGATGCTGAGGTCCAATGTCCAAGAAATTACTGCCTATGTCTTCTTTTAGGAGTATTAATCCTTTTCACATTTTTTTCTTTTAAAGATTTTATTTGCTCATGAGAGACAGAGAGAGAGAGAGAGAGAGAGAGGCTCAGAGAGACAGGCAGAGGGAGAAGCAGGCTCCATGCAGGGAGCCTGATGTGGGACTGGATCCTGGGTCTCCAGGATCAGGCCCTGGGCTGAAGGAGGTGCTAAACTGCCAGGATCACACCCTGGGCTGAAGGCAGCGCTAAACCGCTGAGCCAGCTGGGCTGCCCACCGTCTCGCATTTTGAGTTTTATTTTTGTGTATGGTGTAAGTAAATGGTTCCATTTTTTATTCTTTTGCAGGTAGCTGTTCAGTTTTCTCTGTACCATTTATTGAAGAGACTGTCTTTTCCCCATTGTATATTCTTGCCTCCTTTGTTGTAGATCAATTAACCATATAAGCATGAACATGTTTCTGGGCACTCAATTCTGTTCCATTGGTCTTTATGTCTGTCTTTGTGGCTGTACCACATGGTTTTGATTACTATAGCTTTGTAGTGTATCTTGAAATCTGGGATTGTGATACTTCCAGCTTATTCTTTTTCAAGATTGCTTTGACTATTTAGAGTTTTTTGTTGTTCCATACAAATTTTAGTATTATTTGTTCTGGTTCTATGAAAAATGGTATTGGTATTTTGATAGGGATTCCATTGAAGTTGTAAATTGTTTTTGGTAGTATGGACATTTTAATGATACTCTTCCAATCCATGAGCATGGAATGTCTTTCCATTTGTGTTGCTTTCAATTTCTCTCATCAGTGTTTTACAGTTCTTAGAGTATAGATCTTTTAGTTCTTTGATTAAGTTTATTCTTAGGTATTTTCTTTTTGGTGCAATTGTAAATGGGATTGTTTTCTTAATTTCTCTTTCTGCAGCTTTGTGTCATTAGTGTATAGAAATGAAACAGATTTCTGATACTGATTTGTGTCCTGCAACTTTATTGATTTCATTTATCAGTTCTAATAGTTTTTTGGTTGAGTCTTTAGGGTTTTCTTTATATACTATCTTGTCACCTACAAATAATGAGTTTACTTCTTTTTTTAATTATTATTATTTTTTTTTTCTTTACCAATTTGGATGCCTTTAAATTTTTTTTCTTGTGTGACTTTTGCAGCTAGGATTTCCAGTACTATGTTGAATAAAAGTGTTCAGAATGGATATCCTTATTCCTGATCTTAGAGGACAAGCTCTCAGTTGTTGTTTTTTAAATATTGTATTTATTTGAGAGGGAGAGAGACCATAGAGGGAGAGTGAGAGGGAGAAGCAGACTCCTTGCTGAGTGAAGAACCCAATGTGGGGCTTCATCCCAGGACCCTGAGATCAAGACCTGAGCCAGAGGCAGATACTTAACCAAACTTAACCATTGAGGCTCACCAGGCTCTCAGTTTTTTACCATTAAATATGATGTTAGCTAAGGGTTTTTCACATGGCTTTTATTATGTTGAAGTTCGCTCCCTCTAAACCTGCTTTGTTGAGAGTTTTTATCCTGAATGGATGTTGTAGTTTGTCAGATGCTTTCTCTGAGATGATTATATGGTTTTTATCCTTTCTTTTGTTAATGTAACGTATCACACTGATTGATTTGCAAATATTGAACCACCTTCCATCCCTGGTAAACTTTACTTGATTGTGGTAAATTACCTTTTTAATGTTTTGCTGAATTCAGTTTGTTAATATTTTGTTGAGAATTTTTTGCATCTATTTTTATCAGAGATCTTGGCCTGTAGTTTTCTTTTTCTGCAGTATTTTTGTCAGGATAATGCTGGTCTTGTAGAATGAATTTGGCAGTTTTTCTTTCTCTTCTATTTTTTGGAATAGTTTGAGAAGAATACAAATTAGCTCTTCATGTTTGGTAGAATTCACCTTGGAAGCCATCTGGTCTTGCACTGTTCTTTGTTGGGGATTTTTTGATTACTGATTCAATTTCATTACTAGTAATTGATTTGTTTAGCTTTTCTATTTCTTCCTAGTTTTGAAAGGTAATATGTTTCTAGGAATTTATCCATTTCTCCTAGGTTGTCCAAATTTGTTGGCATACACTTTTTCATAATCTTTTATAATTCTTTGTATTTCTGTGGTGTTGGTTATTTTTCCTTCATTTCTGATTTTATTTATTTCAGCCTTTCTGTATTTTTCTTGGTGAATCTGGCTAAGGCTTATTAATGTTTATCTTTTTAGGGAGTCAGCTCCTGATTTCATTGATCTTCCTTACTGTTTTTTAATCATCTATTTTATTTATTTCTGCTCTAATCTTTATTATTTCCCTCCTGCTAGCTTGGGGCTTTGGTTCTTTTTCTAGCTCTTGAGTTGCTTACTTGAGATTTTTCTTGTTTCTTGGAGTAGGCCTCTGATGCTATAAACTTCTCCCTTAGAACTGCCTTTCTTGTGTCCCAAAGATATGGGCTGTTGTGTTTTCATTTTCATTTGTCTCCATGTATTTTTTAATTTCTTCTTTGTTTTCTTGGTTGACCTGTTCATTGTCTAGTAGCATGTTGTTTAGCCTCCATGTATTTGTGTTTTTTTCTGGATTCTTTTTTGTGATTGATTTCTAGTCTCATACCCTTGTGGTTGGAAAAGATGCTTAATATTTCAGTCTTCTTAAATTTATTGAGACTTGTTTTGTGGCCTAACATGATCTGTCTTGTAGAATGTTCCATGTGTACTCGAAAAAAATCTGTATGTTGCTGGTTTTGGATGGAATGTTTGTCCGTCTGGTCTAATGTGTCATTCAGTCACTGTTTCCTTGTTGATTTTCTGTCTGGATTATCTGTATATTGATGTAAGTGAGGCATTAAAGTCCCCTATTATTGTATTATTTTCAATTTCTCCCTTTATGTCTGTTAATAATTGTTTTATGCATTTAGTTGCTCCTATGTTGGGTGCATGGATATTTATAATTGTTACACCCTCCTGTTATATTGATCCCTTTATCATTTTGAAGTGCCCTTCTTTTTCTCTTGCTAGTCTGTTATTCTGTTCTCTTCTATTTTACTCTTATTTTACTTTACTACTTTTTGCTACAGTGTTTTAAAATCTTTTATTTGATATAAATAATGCCACCCTGGGTTTTTTTTTTTTTTTCCCCACTTCTGTTTGCATGGTATGTTTTTCACTTTTATTTATTTATTTTTTTTTAATTTTTTTATTTATTTATGATAGTCACAGAGAGAGAGAGAGGCAGAGACACAGGCAGAGGGAGAAGCAGGCTCCATGCACCGGGAGCCTGACGTGGGATTCGATCCCAGGTCTCCAGGATCGCGCCCTGGGCCAAAGGCAGGCGCCAAACCGCTACGCCACCCAGGGATCCCTGTTTTTCACTTTTAATCTGTACATGTGTTTAGGTTTGAAGTGAGTCTCTTGTAGGCAGTATATAATGGGTCTTGTTTTTTATCCATTCAGTCATCGAGTGTCTTTTGATCAGAATCATTACTCCATTTATATTTAAAGTAATTATTGATAGGTATGTACTTACTGCCTTTTTGTTCATTGTTTTCTGGTTGTTTTTGTAGTTCTCTGTTTCTTGTTCTCTTCTTTCATCATGGTTTGATGGTTTTCTTAGGTGTTATGCTTAGATTCTTTTTATTTTTTGTGCATCTATTATAGGTTTTTGGTTTATGGTTACCATTAGGTTCATATAACATTTTACGTGTATAGAAGTTTATATTAAGTTGATGGTCACTTAAATTCGAACATGTTCTAAAAGCACTAGATTTTTATCCTTCGTCCACATTTTAGGTATGTGATGTCATATTTACATCTTTTTATTTTGTATGTCCCTTGACTTGAGTTTTGTGGCTATGATTGATTTTACACTTTTGTGTTTCAACTTCCATACTAAATTTATAAGTGATTAATCTACTACTTTTATTATATGTTTGCTTTTAACTCTGAAACTTTCTTTGATAATGTTCTTCTAGTTGTGGCCTTTTCAAAGACTTCTCCTTGGGGTCCTTTCTAACTCTTTCCTTCTGCCTCATTCAGTCCCCATATCCGTGCTCATACAAGCACCAGTATATTTTCTGACACTAAACAGTAGTTTGTGTTTCTTAGAACTTGGTATAAATGTGTCCTTTTTTATTGTATGCATACAGCACAAATTATCCAGTTCATAAACATTTAGGTTGTTTCTAGTTTGGGCTGTTACAAATAAAGCAACTAACAGTGTTTGTATCTTTTTTGCGAGATATGCTTTTATTTCTTTTGAGTAAATAGGTCAGATGGAATGCCTGGTCATATGGATAGTATATATTTAACTTCTAAGAAACTTTCAAACTGTTTCCCAAAACAGTTTTTAAAGTTATGGTACCATTTTACATTACCATCAGGAGTCTGTGACAGTGTCATTTTATACAGGTATTCATCAACACTTGATATAGCATTCTTTTTATTTAGCCATTCAAATAGATGTGAAATGGTATTAAGTTGTGCTTTTAATTTGCATTTCCTTAATGAGTGATGATGTTCAGCTTCTTTTCATGTACTTATTTTTTTCATCTGTATATCTCAGATTTTTTACACAATGAGAGTGCTTTATATTTTAGATACACGTTCTTTATCAGATATGTGATTTCACTCTAACAGTGTTTTTTGAAGAGCAAAATTTTAAAATTTTGATGTAGCTCCAATTCATCAGTTTATTTATTATTCTTAGAGAGCAGAGAGAGAGAGAGAGAGAATCTTAAACAGGCTCTACACCCAGTGTGGAGCCCAATGTGGGGCTTGGTTTCACGACCCGAAGATCATGACCTGAGCTGAAATAAAGTTGGCTGCTTAACCTACTGAGCCACTCAGGTGCCCCTCATCTATTTATTTTTTAATAATTTCTGCTTTTTTCCCCCTCAAACTTGTATAATTTTAGGTTTTAGATTTAGGATTGTGATCCACTTTGATTTCACTTTTGTACAACACAAACTTTTCTCCTCTTGCCTGCAACACCTTCCTACCCAGATGCTGGAGGTGTAGTATGCATTGTATATTTGTTTGTTTCAGCACTATTTTATGAAAAGACTTTTAAATTGACTTTGAAACCTTGTTGGAAATGAGTATGTAGGCCCTTTTCTGGTTCATTGATCTCATTGTCATTATACCCGTAATGCACTGTGTTCATTCCTGTATCTTTATAATAAGCCTTGAAATTAGGTTGTGTTAATGTTCCATATCTATTTTTTTAAAAAAGTTATGTAGGCTATTCTAGGTTCTTGCCACTTCTATATGAATTTTAGAACCAGTTTCTTTTGACTAAGAAACCACCAAGTTTTTTATTGGACTTATATTGTGGGTTTTTAAAAAAGATTTTATTTATTTATTATAATGATTTTATTTTTTCATGCGAGACAGAGAGAGTGGCAGAGACATAGATAGGCAGAGGGAGAAGCAGGCTTCACGCAATGAATATGATGTGGGACTCAATGCTGGGCCTCTGGGATCACTCCCTGAGCTGAAGGCAGACACTCAACTGCTGAGCCACCCAGGCGTCCCAAAATTTTATTTATTTTATGAGAGAGAAAGTGAGAGTGTGAACACAGGCCGGGGGTGTGTAGAGGGACAAGCCGACTCTGTACTGATGGTGGAGCCCCAAGTGGGGCCAACCCTAGAACCCCCAAATCATGCCCTGAGCCAGTCAGTTGCTCATCTGGCTGAGCCACCTGGGTGCCCCTGGAGTTATATTTTATCTATAGGTCAACTTGGGGAGAATTGCTACCTTAATAACATTGAATTGTTTGTGAACACGGTAAATTTTTCTATTTCGTTCTTTTTAAATTACTCTCAGCAATGTTTTGCAGTTTTTAGCATGCAAATCTTCCACATCTTTTGTCAGAGTTATTCTTATATTTTTCAGATTTTGGTGCTATTGTAAATGGTGCTTTAAAATGTTAATTTCTGATTTTTTTTGTTCCTGGTATAGTTGATCCTTAACAGCATAGGTCTGAACTGCATGGGACTGCTTATATGTGGATTTTTTCCAAAAATACATAGAGTACTGTAATGTATTTTCTATTTTTTATGATTTTCTTAACATTTTCTTTTCTCTAACTTTATTGTCAGAATACGGTGTATAATACATATAACATGAAATATGTTTTAATCAGCTGCTTATAGGTAAGGCTTCTGGGAACAGTAGGCTGTTATAGTTAAGTTTTGGGGGAATCAAAAGTTACGTGCAGATTTTCGACTGCAGAGGTTGATTCCTCAACTCCTGTGTTGTTGAAAGATCAACTGTAAATGGAAATAGAGTTGACTTTGAATATTTATCTTATATTCTCTAATCTTGTTAAACTTATTAGTTCTAGGACTTTTTGTACTAGAGTCTACAATCAGTGATTGTATTATCTTCAGATAAGGATGCTTTTGCTTCTTTTTCAATCTGGATGCATCTAGATCTTTTTCTTGATATATTATTTTGGCTAGATTCTTTAATTTAGTTCATTAGTGAATAAAAGTGGTGGTGAGAGTGGACATCTTGTATTGTTCTTGATCTTAGGTGGAAAGTGTTTGGTCTTTAACCACTAAGTATGATGTTGGCTGTAGGTTTTCCAGAGATATCTTTCATCTAGTTGGTGAAATACCATTGTATTCCTACTTCGCTGCTTTTTTATTTTTTAAAAAAATTAGGAATAGATTTTGTATTTTGCCAATACCAATTTTGTATTTTGTATGTATACTGAGATACAATTTTTTCATTAATTTGTTAATATGAATATTGATTGAGCAAAAGGTGTTTTTTATTGAAGTATAATTGACATATAGTAATTGATTTTTGAATATTCAAGCAATCTTGCATTTTTAGGGTAAATCTCATTAGATCATGCTATATTGACATTTTTATATACTGCTCTATTTGATGAAAATTTTGTTTAAAATATGCATATTCTGAGGGATATCTGTAATTATAAAGTCTTTGGTTTTGGTACTTGGATAATGCTGGCCTCATAGAAATATGTTTTCTTCAATTTTCTTTTTTTTAAGATTTTTTTTATTCATGAGAGACCCACAGAGAGGCAGAGACATAGGCAGAGGGAGAAGCAGGCTCCCTGTGTGCCTAATGCAGGACTCAATCCCAGGACCACGGGATCACACCCTGAGCCAAAGGCAGACAATCAACCACTGAGCCACCCCAGGCATCCCATGTTTTCTTCCATTTTCTTCAAGGAGTTTATGTAGAATTGGTATTATATCTCTCTTATGTACTTGGTGGACTAAATTTGTAAAGCCATGTGGGCCTGGAGTTTTCTTAGAGGGAAAATTCTTAACTACAAATTCAATTTCTTTAATAGAAATAGATCTATTCAGGGGTGCCTGGGTTGCTAGGTCAGTTAGGATCTGACTTCTGCTCAGGTATTGATCTTGTGGTCTTGGGATGGAGCCTTGGGTTTGACTATGTGCTCCCTTACTCTCTCAAATAAATAAAAACCTTTAAAAGAAAAATAGAGCTATTCACTTTATCTGTTTCTTCTTAAGTTTTGGTAGCTTGGAATTTGTTCAGTTTTTCTGAGTTGATGAACTTATATAAAGTTGTTTATGATACTCTTCTATTACTCTTTTAACATAGATGACCTTTGTAGTGATGCCAACTTTTTCATTTCTGATATTGGAATTTGTATCTTTTCAATTTTTCCCTCCAGTCTGGCTGTAGGTTTATAAATTTAATTGTTTTTTTTTTTTTTTTCAAAGGAACTAGGTTTTGTTTTCATTGATTCCCCCCCTCCCCATTCTTTTTCTATTTTGATTTCTACTTTGGTCTTTGGTACTACTTTTTTCCACTTTGGGTTTAATTTAGTCTTTGTTTAGTTTCTTAAGGTGAAAACTGAAGTAACTTTTTCTTTTTTTTTTTTTTTACAACTGTCTTTTTTCTAACATAGGCATTTAATGCCATAATTTGCCCCCCAAACTACTGTTGTAATGTCATGCCATTCTACAAATTTTTATTATGTTGGGTTTTTTCTTCTGACTGAAGGCCTTCCTATAACTCTTGTAGTGCAGGTCTGCTCATGATGAATTCATTCATCTTTGTGTGTGTGTGTGTCTGTCTGAAAATGCATTTCCCCCTTTATTTTTGAAGGGTGTGTTTCTACTAGACATAACAAATATAGGTTCTCAGGGTTTTTAAAATTTGTTTTGTGTTTTATTTTTTCTCAAAATGTGTTTAGGATTTGTTGTGTGTGTTACATGTGCAACGTTATAGTTCTTACTACGTTCCAAGATGTGATTAAAATATTTTTAAATTTTCTCTACCTTTCTTCTTTTATGGACTCCATTTATACTTATATTAGGGCATTTGAAATTGACCTGCAGCTCACTCATGCTCCATTTATTTTTTTATAGCGAATACTATATTTATTTTGGATATTTCTTCTTGCTGTGTCTTCAAATTCACAATTTTCTTCTATAATGTGTAATCTTCCATTAATTCCATTCAGTCTGTTTTTCATCTTAGATATCATTTTTATGTCTGGAAGTTTGCTCTGCGTCTTTATCTTCTTTATTTCTACATAACCCTTTGCAGGAATATGATTATAATAACTGTTTTAATGTCTTTGTTTCTGAGACATGTCAGTTCCAAGTTGATTTTGATTGAGTTTTTTCTCTTACAAGTTATGTTTTTCTACTTACTTACATGCCTCGTAATTTTTTATTGGATGCCATACATCCAATTTTACTTTGGGTACTGGAAATTTTTGCTTTTCTGTAAATATTCTTGAGCTTTGTTTTAGGATTCAATTTAGTTATGTGGAAACAGTTTGATTCTTTTAGGTCTTGCTGTTAAGATTTGTTAAATGTGACTACCTCAGTACCCAGTCTAGGTCTAATTTCCATTTCAAAGCTAAGACCCTCTAGATTCTTCCACTACTCTATGAATGAGGTTTTCCGGCCTGCCTAAGGGAAATAGGCCCTTTATGAGTCCTGGTGACTGTATTTTCTAATCCTTTAAATTGGTTCTTTACCCAGCATTAGGTGTTTGCTGATTGGTACTCAGCTCAGTATTCCACAAAGACTGCAGATCTCTGAGGATTTCTCTTTGTTCTGCTCTCCCCTCTCTGGTACTCTTTCTTAAGAACTCTAGCCACCTATTGTTCCCAAGCTCTTGAATTCCGTATCCTTACCTGAATCTACTAGGTTTTCTGCTTGTGTTTCACCTCCCTGTTTACTCTGGAAACTCTCTTAAGATAGTACTTTGGAGCAATTGTTGGGTTTATCTCATTTGTTTTTCATCTTTTAGGGTTCACTCTCTTACTGTGTCTTGCAAACCGCTGTTTTATGTATTTTGCCGTGTTTGGTGTTTTTTTTTTGTTTTTTTTTCCAGATAGGAAAGAAAATTCAGTCCTGTTACTCTTTCTTGACTAGAAATAGATGTTGGGGCTGATGTAATCTTCATCTCCTTACCTGTTGTCAGTTCATGGATACCCAACTCTTAAATGAAGCAGACTTCTCTCCTCTGAACTTGCTTGTCCTCATTTTCTTTTACACGTATTATTTTTGCCCTTAGATTACTTTTCTGATCTAAAATTATTTAATTAAATAAAGTAGGACGTAATTAGTCTTCCATGACATCTGATTTTGAAGGTCTGTTTCAACGTGTATTCCATTTGGGAATGAAAAGAAAGAATAGAAGAATGCATTTATTTAAAATCTAAACAGTTTAGAACTGAAGCTAATATTTTAGCAGAATGAATGCTTGGACGTATTTAATGTTTCAGTTATAAAATGTCCAGTGGAAACATTATTTCAATTAATCAGTCTCCTTGGCCCTTACTCAAACCGAACATTTGTCTTGCATATGTCTTAGTTGTGTTTATACCTTGTCCATTAGATTAACAGACTCATATTTAAGCTCATTTAAAACTTTAGAGCTAGAATAATTGGAGGAGTTATGTTTTTCAATATATAATGTAATCCTTTTTCTATTGGTGTAGATTGCCTTCTTTTTCCTACTTTTAGGACACAAACCAGAAATTCTGTTGTTTCTTCTCTGATGATTTTAACATAAATGGAGTGTAGGATCTTTTCTATTTGAAGAAAAAAATTGTGTTCCAAGGATGCAATCCTGTTCAGATCTTTTTCACTAGAAAGAAAGTGGGAGTAAAATTTTTTTTTCTCCATAGGTTCACGAAAGACCAATAGGTGATAAAGGTTAATAGATTGCCTTTATTTCTCTGGAAGTAACTCATAGGGTAAACACAAAGTTAGCCTTATCTTTTACCTTTGTAGTCCGTTATAATGAGGTGATGACTGATTTCTATAATGAAAGGAAACATTAGAATAACAAAGAATTGTAGATAATAAGCCAACAGAGGAATTGACCCAGAAGCACTATGGAATTTAAAATTGAATCAAGAAGATTTAATTTTTAACTAGTGTGGGTTTCAGTGATGGAGGGGGCACTGGAATGAATCAAGAGTCTTTACCTACAGTGTTATTAGCATATCCACTAAATACTGTGTGACTCTGAGCAGTCTTCTAATTGAACTTTAATATGTTCATCTGTCATAACTAAATAAACTAGGATTTAGTGGGTGATTCTGTACTGCTAGGTACTTTGTCTATTAGCATACATCTTGTTTTAATCCTCATATTAACCTTACAAAGTAAGTGGAACCTTTATTTTCAGATGAGGTAAAACTAAGGTTCCAAAATGTTAAGTAATATTCAACTTGTTGAACAATTAAGTACTAAAGTACAATATGTATTTCTGTATTTTTCTAAAGCCTTGAAGTTTCTTCTGTTTCTACTTATAAAAAACACTTCAGTATTTTTATACCATGCACCATGGTATATGCTAAGATGGTAAATTTCCAAATGTATTAGGTCTGGCGCTCTCATTTTTGTTCCTGTCAGTTTTCCTACCTGCAATGTATTTTGATTATTAAAACCTTATCTGTTTTGGCAGCACTTGGTTCATCATTGATTAATTCGAGAGTCTACAGTGATGTCTTCTTCTCTGAGATCTTAAAGCATTTATTATCTATGGCTCATTTATTAGTTATGTATTTGAGACATATTTAGCCATTTTATATTTGAAATTTAGGATAACTTGAATTGTTTCAGTTTCTACATATTCATGCATTTACTAATGCACATGTATTACTGATACTGATGCATAGAAGTTCCTTGAGGGAGCTTCTCTATTGCATTGTACATATAGTACATATATATGACTTTATAAACAATTGTGTCTTAATTCTGTCAACTAGACTAGTTAATCATCATTCTCAGTTATTCACATCTCCTGAGCAAATTTATATAAGAGGTTTTAAAATTTTAAATTCTGTAACTTTACACAGCACGATTAGTTAAGCTTTTTAGAGAAATACTTTTCAAAAAATATTTTTTTCAAAAAATTTGAAAGTTCAGTCAAAATAAGTTGATTAAAGTAAACATGAAGACTTATTTTATTTGGCAAGTAGACCAGTTACTTTGCCTCATAGCTCATTTTTTAAAAGTTCTGGAAGCTCATGTTCTTTCTCTCTGCCTCCCTCCCTGTACCCCTATCAAAGAGAGCAAAATACTTGAAAAATATTTAGGAGATCTGAGTGGTCTCTACTACTACTACTGCTATACTACTACTAACGCAAAAGTTAATTAACATTTCTGGGCTTTAGTTTTCTCGTTCTTAAAGAGTTGGATTAGGTGATATTTAAAGATACTGTGTTCCAGCATTTGTAAAACCTACACGTTTAAGGTAATTACATTTCAGAATTGTAAAGTAGCATTTGATTCTTAAATTTCAAAATAGGTAATTATGTTTTTCTTTAAAAGCATTTGTGATCTCATGTTCTACTTTTATGGTTAATTTTCTCTTCTGACTTACCAGCACCCCCTCACGTGTTGCTAAAGGAATTGTTGACCACACCAAAATGAGTCTTCATGGTGCTAGCGGGGGACATGAACGATCAAGAGACAGACGAAGGTCAAGTGACAGATCACGAGATTCATCTCATGAAAGAACAGAATCTCAGCTCACTCCTTGTATTAGAAATGTTACTTCTCCAACACGACAGCACCATGTTGGTATGTAAAATCAGCTAATCTTCCTGACAGTTTTTAAAAGCATGCAATTACCTTTTGAAAACAGTAATGACTGTGAATTTTGCCTAGTACTTCAGAATAGAATTAGCTTCTTACTTCTATTCAGTTGCTTCTATTTTAGCTTAGCTTCATTCTTGCTATAAAAAATTAACTTATTAAATGAAAGTTAGTGAATTTTTTAAGGTTCTAGGACAGTTTCATAAAAGAATTTGAGAAGCCTTTAAAACTGTGACACGAGATTTTAAAAATCTTTTTATTTTTTATTTTGTAATTTCTCAAAATATTTATTTGAGAGAGAGAACATTGAGTGGCAGAGAGAGAGGCAGAGGGAGAGGAAGAAGCAGGCTCCCCACTGAGCAGGGTTCCTAGTGTGGGGCTCCATCCTAGGACTCTGGGATCTTGACCTGAGCAGAAGGCAAACACTTCACCAGCTGAGCCACCCAGTAGCCCCTAAATCTTTCAAAATGATTTTTATCTTATGTGATACATAAGCAGTTTATTTTTTAAAATTTGTAGTAAACTATCGATAGGAATTCTTGGTTAATTGTGCTAGAAAAGGAAGTGAAAGCTAGCATAACCATGTAATAATTTATTTTGAGTTTTGACAATATATTTAATTTAAGAAATAGAAGATAAAAAGGAAGGTGTGAGGTGTTGTTTTCTTGGCAAGTAGCTCAGGTCTTTTTCTTCCTTCCCACTGATTTATTATAAATGAACATTATTATATTTCAAGTAAATAAATTGACTGAAAAGTACCAGTCTGAAGCAGTGGTACATAAGCAATGTGACCTTGTTCAATTTCATTTGCTCTTGGAGAAGGGGCAAATTTAATATTTTATTTGAGGTTGTTTTTGATTGTTATACATCAAAATAATTCATCTTAGGGCTTAATTATACAGAGAAGTTGTCAGTTTTTAAGTAAGTCCTCAACATCAAACTAGTACTGATTAGCCAAAAATCCATGTGAATACAAACAGGAATTGACAATTTGTTATATGCTAAGTTCAGTCCCTGGGAAGAGAATAGGAAGATATAATAAATGATTTTATTAATTCAGCAGATTTTGCTTTTGGGATGCTACCAGCATTCTGGAAACAGGCAATAAAATGGAGGTGTCAGAATATCTCTGGAGATATAGCAAACCTAATTATATAATCAGTAAAGCTGTACAGAGTGTTCTGAGTAGCCTGAGTCATGGAGGAATTTGGCAGAAGCTGATGAATCTGATGAGAGGAGGTACATTTTTAGGTCACCTTTAAAGTGTAGCTATCTAGCCTCTAAAGGGAACTTATCACAGGATCTTAGTTTTAATTCTCCCTTTGTAGAATATTGGAACAGCCAAAAAAAATCTTCTGAATTTTAACAATATTTCCTACCTAATTAAAATTATATATAGTAATTATATGATCCTCTAGAATTTGTGACAGTGCTTTTATTCCAACAAAAGTGAGATTGAAAAGAAAGCAGTATATCATCAGCTGTTGAAGCCATTTTATTTGGTAGACATTAAAAATCATTTGGGGGCACCTGGGTGGCTCAGTCAGTTAAGTGTTTGCCTTCAGCTCAGGTCCTGATCTCAGGGTCCTGGGATCAAGCCCCACATCCGGTCTCTGCTCATCAAGAAGCCTGCTTCTCCCTCTCCCTCTCCCTTTCCTCCTGCCACTCATGCTTTCTCTCTCTCTCTCTCTCTTTCTCTCTCTCTCCTTCTCTCTTTTCTCTCCCTCTCTCAAATAAATAAACCTGCTTCTCCCTCTCCCTAATCCTGCTTCTGCCTCTCCCTTTGCTGCTCCCCTTGCTTGTACTCTCTCTTTTGTTCTCTCTCAAAATAAGTAAATAAAATGTCATTTGAAAGAATAAATATTCCTTGTGTCCTTAGTGACCATTTTTTCTTCCTTTGGGATCTTGCTTTTGTGAGCTAAATTACTAGTTTAGGGATGGCCTCATTAACATAGTGAGAGTCCAAAGTTTGTACTTTTGTGTTCTCAGGGTATTACTAATACTTTCAGTATTTAGGACAGTTAAAGTTGGCATTTTTATTAATCTTTTACTAACTCAGTGCTTATTTGACTTGTAAGACTCTTCTGTTCCTTGGGTTTCATATATTTTTAAATAGAGTAATAACATAAAATTTAATTTTGATATTAGTCTGTTTAAGCATTAGTCAGTTATACATCTTTTTAAAAATGTACAAAAATTAATTTAGAAAACATTTCGACTTCTAGGTCTTATTCCTGGGAAATAATATCTATGGTGTTCTGTGAAAATGTTACTTTGAAATCAAAAAGCAGAAGTGCTGTGATTTGTTTATTTATTTATTTTTATTTCTTTGAGAGGGAGAGAGTACAAGGGGTGGGGGTAGAGGGAAGGGCAGAGGAAGTGGGAGAAGCAGGCTTTCTGAGCAGAGAGCCTGAAATGGGGCTCTGTCCCGGGACCCTAATAAGATCATGACCTGAACTGAAGGCAGACGCTTAACTGACTGAGCGACTCAGGCACCCAGAAATGCTATGATTTGAAACAACTTTTCTACATCGGAATTTTAAAAAGTTATATATGGATCTTGAATTTTTTTAAAGGAAAATTTGCATAACTTTAACATCTTAATTTCAGAACGAGAAAAAGATCACAGTTCCTCTCGTCCAAGCAGTCCTCGTCCTCAAAAGGCATCTCCAAATGGTTCCAGTAGCAGTGCTGGGAACAGCAGCAGAAACAGTAGTCAGTCAAGTTCTGATGGTAGCTGTAAGACATCTGGAGAGATGGTGTTTGTATATGAAAATGCAAAAGAAGGAGCTCGGAATGTAAGAACGTCGGAACGAGTAACGCTAATAGTGGATAATACTAGATTCGTTGTAGACCCATCCATTTTTACTGCACAGCCAAATACAATGTTGGGCAGGTTTGTATAATTGCAGTTCTTTGCATTAAATTCTAAAGCACTTGCACATTATTTAAGTTTTAGAGTAACTCTTTGTTGGATTGTAGTATTCCTGTTTTACAGGTGCACTGAACTTTGGAGGTTAAATATAACTTGCTCAAGTTAATACAGCCAGAAAATGGTAGAGCCAGATCTTGAACTTGGTTTTATTTCTAACAATCTTTGCTGTATCAGCAGGAAAAACAAATATATTAGTTAATGAAGATAGGGTCCTTTTGTTTTGTTTTGTTTTTTTTGAAGATAGGGTCCTAAATGATCTCCACAGGTTGAAACCTTAAGGTGAATATAGCAGTAATAATATGCTTTCTTCACTTGGGGGCTCCTAAATTCAACCACCGAATATAGCAGTATTGTTTAAAGAAAAAAGTTTGGTTAGCTGAAAAGTCAGCAGAGTTGTTAGTTTGACATAGATACTTTAAAAAAGGAATGTTCTTAACAAGTAGTTAATAGAATGAAGGAGAGATACTTATAGTCATCTTCTAATTTCTGCTGGTCCAGAGTAAATGTTAATGTAAAGTTTATAGTTGTGGGAGCTGCAGTCTTAAGAATGATATAGGCAATATAGACTTGATTTTTCAGCATGTTCAAAACTAGGATCAAATACCTTTTCAATGTAAAATTATCTTTTTTGGTTCACTCTTAATATAAAATAGAGCATAGAAATGAAATAGAAGTTTATAGGATGTAAAAACAAAATTGTGATTTTTCCCTACATTGCATATGAGTAACTTTTTTGGATGCCTGTGTGTACACTTGTGATTACTCAGTATTTCTACATACAGAATAAAAGCTAACATAACAGCATAACATTTTGAATAAGTATTCCTTTGAACATTAGCTGTTAGACTTTACATCCGAGGCAAACAAGTAAGTATGGCTTTTATGTATTTTTAGTAGCACAGAGGAAGATTATTGATGGAAGGTGTCAGGAGGAGGACTTGACATTATTAATACTTCTAATTTTTATCTAAATTTTAAAGAAACACAGTTAAAAAGTTGATATTTGAAATTTTGCTTCGGTAGGCTATGTTTTCTTTAAAAGGAAAACAAAACAAAGCCCAAGAGATTTGTGTTTGTATATATCCATATTGATCTGAAAAGCCTAGCATTCTCCGTATTTTATCAAAAAATTTCAGGTATTTGAGAAAATTGCATGACATTTGGTTCCTGAAAGACTATCATCCCCCCCCCTTTTTTTTAATCAGTGAAGTCATCTTTTCATGCCAGTTGAGTAAAGCATATCTTTGGGGATGAAAATTAATATTCATGGGAACTGTAAAAAGTAGTTGACATTCTTTTGGAAACTTTGAAATAAAAAAATGCTTTGTTTATAGATTTCTATGTTACCAACAAAAGAAAAACCTTTTTTTTTTTTTTTTAGAAAAACCATTTAAATTGGGAAATTGTTGAGTAGAATACTTAGGAATGATGGTATCATTTAATTCTGAGATTCAGCTTGCTTTAACCACAATTTTTAAGTTGTCTTGAACGTAATGCATTAAACTTTTTTGATTTTGAAGAACATATTCTGTAACTTGTCTCTTTTCAAAATGGTTTCTATTAAAGGGCCAAGAACATTACTTGATAAAGATAGAAATCTGTATTTTCTTTCTTTTCTTTCTTTCTTTCTTTCTTTTTTTCTTTTCTTTTTTTTTCTTTTCTTTTCTTTCTTTTTCTTTTCTTTCTCTTCTCTTCTCTTCTCTTCTCTTCTCTTCTCTTCTCTTCTCTTCTCTTTCTCTTCTCTTCTCTTCTCTTCTCTCTCTTCTCTTCTCTTCTCTTCTCTGCTCTTTCTTAGGATTTTATTAGAGAACATGCAGGGAGAGCATCAGAGGGAGAGGGAGAAGCAGATTGATTCCCTGGTGAACAGGGAGCTTTATGTGATACTCGATCCCAGGACCCTGGGATCATGACCTGAGTGAAAGACAGATGCTTAACTGACTAAGCCACCCAGGTGCCCCCAAATCTGTATTTTCTTATGTAAAAATTAATATTAAAGACTTTTTACTCATTTGTTTAAACTTTTGATTCATCTCTTAACTTCCTCATTCCTCTTTACTTAAGCATTTGATTGCTTATTTTTCAGATTTAGGATGCAGGTGTAAGAATTTTGAGTGCTGTTTCTTACACTTATAGTTTATTTTTAAAGATTTTTTAAAAATTTATTCATGAGAGACACACAGAGTCAGAGACACAGGCAGAGAGAGAAGCAGGCTCCCCACAGGGAGCCCAATGTGGGACTCCATCCCAGGACCCCAGGATCACTGAGCCACCCAGGCGTCCCCACTTAATAGTTTAAATTGTGAAAAATGAAATAACCTAATCTGCCTATCTTTTTCCTCCTTTACTGTGTGTGCTGCACTATAGCATTAACTTTGCAGTGAAGGCAGCAGTTTTAAGGAAAAGGCACAGTTAACATGGCTTCCCTTTTCCTTTTTTTTTTTTTTCCTTGTTAAGATTAGAATAAAAATCACCTTTTCCCCTCGATTGATTGATTCCCCATTCCCCTTCCCCTGAGAAGAAAGGGCTAAAGGGATGCCTGCCTGGGTGGCTCAGCAGCTGAGCGATTGCCTTCCGCCCAGGGTGTGATCCTGGATCAAGTCCCACATCAGGCTCCCGCATGGAGTCTGCTTCTCCCTCTGCCTGTGTCTCTACCTCTCTCTCTATGTGTCTTTCATGAATGAATGGGTAAAATTAAAAAAAAAAAAGACTAAAAACGATCTTTAGCTTCTGATTTTTATCAGCTGATTTTGTTTGCTTGTAGGGAATCTATATTACTGTTCCCTCCCATTAGAAAGGAGGTATCTTTAATATTCCTTCATTTATTACATTTGCTGAATAAATTGCTGATAAGAATTTTTTAACTAATTTACTGATATATTGTAATTCCTTTTTACTTTTGTCCATGAGGACAAAAAGGAAGTATCCTGTTATATTTCTGAATTGTTTACTAATATCATAGGATGTTTGGATCTGGCAGAGAACATAACTTTACGCGTCCCAATGAGAAGGGAGAGTATGAAGTGGCAGAGGGAATTGGCTCCACTGTGTTTCGAGCTATTCTGGTGAGTGCTTATTTCTTACCTGCATTGACTTAATCTTAACTACCTTTTTCAGTAGGTAGTTGATTGGAAGCAGAATTCTGTTTGAATATCTCTATGCAGAATATTGTTTTTTTTTAATTACCATTTTATTCATTTTTATTTTAGTACATAAAGATACAAATATAGGTTGGGGGATGATTCATCTCTTAGGCATAAATAGGCAGTTCTTTCAAAGGATTTAGTGGTAATAGCTCTGGAGTCGTGTTACTCTTCCTTCCCTAGTTCTCTTAAATAAGTTGATTCTTTTCTGCTGAGAATAAATGTGGTTACTTCAATTCTAATATTTTATTGCACATAACTGGCAATGTGGACAGTTAACATTTAAAAGTCATCTCTGAAATGTATTTGTTAGCATCTTTTAAACCTTTTTTTGAGGTTTTTAACCTTTTATTTTGAGGAATACTTGAATTAGTATTATCGAGTTCCTACTTGTAATTTCAAATCAGTGACAAAGATTTGATTTATAGTGTGTGACATTTTATGCCACTGTCTGAAAATATTGTTAAAATTATTCCTCAAATAATTTTGAGGAAAGCAGGTAGGGGGGAGGATCCTGAGGTACAAGATAGGAATAGAAGTTGATCTTCATTGGGTTGTTAGTACTTGGCAAGTTCTAAGATGTCTTGCTTCTATTGGCATAGCAACTTTATTGTGTTATTGTGGCTCTGAATATCAAGAAGCTTGAGGCAGATCTTAATTTGTGAGGAGAGGGAAGGAGTGGTTTTTCAGCTAGCCATACTTCATTTAACCAACCCAATGGAGTTGACAAGTAAAAAAAAAAAAAAAAAAAAAAAATTATGACCCAGCTGTAATTTTCAGGTTAGCCCTTAATAATTTTTCAAGTAGATTTTGGAAATAAGCACTATTAATTGTTCATAATATGGGATACATCAAAGAATACTAGTTGGAAGAAGAATATCTGATTTTGTGTTCTGTTTGCATATTTTAATGGTTGGATATGACTTTGAAGTTCTTTACCAAGAACCATAAATTTTCCTTAATTCTTGAGGTAATGTTTAAGGTACCTTAGAATGTATTACTTAACTTTCTTAAGAATGTTTTGTTTTTAAGATTTTGTTTATTTTGACAGCACAGGGGAGCAGCAGGGAGAGGGAGAGTGAGAAGGGTGAAGCAGACTCCCATCTGAGCAAGGAGCCCAGTATAGGACTCCATCCCAGGACCCTGGGATCATGACCTGAATCAAAGGCAAACACTTAACAACTGAGCCACCCAGGCACCCTGAAAAAAGTTGTAAAATTTGATGGTAGTTATATAGAAAAATAACTTGTAGAAGGGAAAATACATATGAATTGGCATGATAGAAGAAATATATCAGTAATGAGAAGATCTGGGTTCTAATCTTTCCTCTGTATTAACTAATTATATGACTGGGTAAGTCAGTGAACCTATTTGAGTCAAAGTTTTCTTATTAGTAAAATGAAAAAGTGGTTAGGTGAACTGAGGTCTCATCTAACTTTAAAATTCCACAGTTCAGAAATCTCAGAGCTCCACTGTTTTTGAAAATGCTACCAGCTTAACCTTAATAGTAAGGTTTTGGCCACCTTGTGCTCTAGACTTACGCATTTTTTTTTTTTTTTTTTTATAGGATTACTACAAAACAGGAATAATCCGTTGTCCTGATGGCATATCTATTCCTGAATTGAGAGAAGCATGCGACTACCTTTGTATTTCTTTTGAATATAGTACTATTAAATGTAGAGATCTCAGTAAGTATGACGTTTTGGGTATGAGTGTTTTGTAGAGTTACATTATATTGGAATGAAAAGCCTGAAAGACTGATATTTATGTAGACATCAAATATTTAATTGAATTATAAAGCATTGTGAGAATGGTTTGTGGAAGTCTACAGAGATCCTTTTTATTTATTTATTTTTTTTAAGATTTTGTTTATTCATGAGAGACAGACACACAGAGAGGCAGAGACATAGGCAGAGGGAGAAGCAGACTTCCTGCAGGGAGCCCAGTGTGGGACTCCATCTGAGGACCCCGGGATCACCACCTGAGCCGAACATAGATGCCAACTGCTGAGCCACCCAGGGGTCCCTCTACAGAGATCTTTATAAGTTCCATGTGCAATTTTCCAAAATTAAAAAAAAAATTGTTTATATATGTATGTATGTATTTTTTGATAGATTCTCCCAGATTTCCTCCTTGACCGCGTCTCTGTCATTTGTTGCATCTTTATCTTCCAGCTTGGGAGCCCTGGTTTTGGTCACGAATGGTATTTGGTTTCACTTCTGAGATCACATCAACCAAAAATTTATAATTTTCTTGTACTTCTGATGTAAAGTAATATCCAAAGCCACTATGGAAGATACAAATAATTCTCAAAAACAGTATTTGTCATTAAAGATCTTAGATTGAACATCTAACCCTTATTTGTACAAAGGGTTATGTGACTTTGTTTAAGAACCTCAAACAGCCTCAGAGCAGAGTCTAGAACTTTGGAAATTCTAACTTTTTGATCAATGTTTTCCCCTCACCAACCTGTTCCTCATCACCCGTCCCTCTCACCATTTTGCCATGCCTGAGGAAAGAAAGATGATTATACACAGATGTCAGAATAGGAGAATTTTCAAATGTTAACTTGGATGTTAAGTAGTTGGAGAAGTTCAGGAGAGGTCATTGTAGGCTAGAGGGATTGGGGAAGAGTTCAGAGAAGGCAGGTAGTAAAGAATAAATAGTGATTTAGAAAGAGTAGAGTAATGAGGTGATTCTAACAGCTGAGTTTTTTGGAATAAAGATGCAAAAAATATACTTTGGAAAGAACCTAGTTGGAGCAGAGACTGTCCTGAGCAGAGCAGGACATAAGGACATGAAAATAAACAGGTGGGCCACATCATGGAAGTTTTTTAACTCAAACCTATGTTCTTATATTTTTTCCTATATGTGGTGAGAAGTCATTTTAAAAGATTTCTACGCGTGGTTATAGCCTTATGTTAATCATGGACTTATAGTTACTTTACTATATTAACCTCAACTCAACAGTAGCTTGGCATGCCTTCTCAGAGATTAGTTTGTTGGAAACTGTGAATGGGAAATTTTTAATTATTTTTAAAAACAATTTTATTTATTAGCACAAGCAAGGGAGCAGGAGAGGGAGAAGAAGCTCCTTAGTAGGGAACCTGATACACAGGGCTCAACCCCAGGACCTCATGACCATGACCTAAGCTGAAGGCAGAAGCTTAACTGTCTGAGCCATCCAGGTGCCTTATGAATGGGAAATTTTATTTAAAATTTTAAGGCACCTACTGTATACTTAAATAGAACTGTTTTCTTCGTGTTTATTTAAGAGCTAAAATGTGTAGTCTTATTAAGTCTTCCCTTAAGTACCACTTTATTATTGCTAAACATTCCGTAAAGTCTTCATAAAGATATCAATAGGTGGGATAAAGTGGCTGGTCCACCTCTGAGTATCTATAAATGATATTTAAAAGTTTAAAGTCAAATAGAACATACATAAGTAAACTTGAACAAAGTTTGTTTTTTCACATCTTAAAAAATGTCTTTATTAAACCATGAGCATTAATTATTCTGATTGTAGATCCTTGAGTTCAAGTTTTGTGGGTTTTTTTTTTTAATTCATGGGGACCATTTTAATTTCATTTCATATAATTAGATATTCTATTTTGGGGACTATCAGGTAAAAAATATGTGGATTTGATTTTGTAATCCTTTGGACATAGACCATGTCATTATTATTATTAAGTCTCATTTATTTCTTATGGAACTAAAGGTGAGAGTCTTTATGTAAAGTATGTATAATGTTTTTCTAGACTTTTGGCTTTTAAATAATTACTTGTAAATGTTTCTAGAATACTTGTAATACATATTTTTAAAAATACAGAGATTCTCATAGACTTTATTAAAAACAAAACTACATAGAATTTGAAGAGACAAAATGGCCTTGTAAAAACATAAAAGGAGGGATGCTTGGGTGGCCCAGCGGTTGAGCGTCTGTCTGCCTTTGGCTCAGGGTGTGATCCCGGAGTCTGGGGATTGAGTCCCACATCAGGCTCTCCACAGGGAGCCTGCTTCTCCCTCTGCCTCAGTCTCTGCCTCTCTCTGTGTCTCTCATGGATAAATAAATAAAATCTTTAAAACAAAAAAATTAAAAGGATACTGTGGGTATAGACCTGGATCCAAAACTGAATTGTTTTCCTGCTAATATGTGCCTTTACTGAGAATTGAAATGGCACATTACACTAAGATGTCTGCGTGTCTATACCTTAACCTGAAATTCTACAAGTACTGAATGTTTATTGGATAGAGTCATGGGTTTGTTTCTTGGGCATGTTACTTAAAACCTTGTTTTAATTCCCTCATCTTTTTTTTTTTTTTTAAAGACTTAGTACGTTTATTTTTTTTTAAAGATTTATTTATTTATTCATTCAGAGAGAGCTGCGCCACCAGGGCTACCCTAATTCTCTCATCTTTAAAATGGAAACAATAATACTTATTTCACAGGGTTGTTGTGGAGATTAAATGAATAGTATTAAATAAGAGTTTGTTTTTTTTTAAAAGAGCAATATTAGGGGATCCCTGGGTGGTGCAGCGGTTTGGCGCCTGCCTTTGGCCCGGGGCGCGATCCTGGAGACCCGGGATCGAATCCCACATCGGGTTCCCTGCATGGAGCCTGCTCTTCCCTCTGCCTGTGTCTCTGCCTCTCTGTCTCTCTCTGTGTGACTATCATGAATAAATAAATAAAATCTTTAAAAAAAAAAAAAGCAATATTAGGAAATGTAAATTTTAAAAATATTCAAATATCATATTATACATGCTATTTTGTAACATTTCCAAGTGAATAGCTGTATTACTAAATACCCTTTAGTAACAACTTGTTTAACGGTTTCCAAGCTATTGAGAAAGGGTGATCAGAGGCAGATCCTGCCTGTGAAGTCACTGAAATGTAGAGACACTGAAATAACAGAGGAGTCACTTGTGTGTTCTCTCTCTCTCTCTCTCTCTTGCTCTGTTTTTTAGTTTGTAGCATCAAACCAGTTTGAACTGGAGGATAGGAACTATCTATACCTTTTCAACTTTGTGGGTTTTTTTTTTTTTTTTTTTAGATTTTTTTATTTATTCATGAGAGAGAGAGAGAGAGAGGCAGAGACACAGGGAGAGGGAGAAGCAGGCTCCATGCAGGGAGCCCGACGTGGGACTTAATCCCGGGTCTCCAGGATCACACCCTGGACTGAAGGTGGTGCTAAACCGCTGAGCCACCCGGGCTGCCCTCAACTTTGTTGTTTTAAATAACACTTTACATATATATTTTTGCCTTAGTAAGTTGGCTAGAATATTTGAACAATGTTTAAAAATTTATTGGTAATTCTGGGATCCCTGTCTTTAAAGACATTTTCTTTAGGTGTCACTGTTAAGTCACTTCTTTCTTCTTGATTCTTCTTTTGGCTTTTTGACATTCTTCTTTTAGTCTTTATCTTTCTGTCACTTGCTCCCTGATCCTTGATTTCTTGAATGTCCTAAGTATTCTGTCTTAAGCTACCCACTCTCTCTCACAGAATCTATACATTTACTCTAAATGATGGCATTCATCATTGTGGCTTCAGACACTCCCTATACACTGTGGATTTCCAATTATTTTATCTCTAATTCTTAATATCAGCTATGTGTTTCTAGTTTCCTATTTAACTTGTTTTTTTTTTTTTTTTTTAATAATTTTTTATTTATTTATGATAGTCACACAGAGAGAGGGAGAGAGGCAGAGACACAGGCAGAGGGAGAAGCAGGCTCCATGCACCGGGAGCCCGACGTGGGATTCGATCCCGGGTCCTCAGGATCGGGCCCTGGGCCAAAGGCAGGCGCCAAACCGCTGCGCCACCCAGGGATCCCTCCTATTTAACTTGTAATCCCCCTCTCTTATTCAGACTTTTTGTTAGTTCCATGCATATAGTAAATATAGTAATGAATTAGACCTTATCCCTGCCCTTTATGGTGTCTACAGTCTAGTGGGGAAGATAGGCATTCGACAAGTAATGAAAAATGCAGTGAAGAAATAAGATGCTATTAGAAGTGTATGGTAAAGGGGCTGTGGAAAATCATTACCCAAGTGACATTAAAGCTGAGACCTAGAGCAATAGCAAGGGGGATAAGACACTGACCTTACCAGACAGTAGCAAAGGTATTTGCAGAGGCTGTCAGGTTGGAATATGACATGCTTAAGGAACTGAAAGAAGGGAAGTATGGCTAGAGTGGAGGGAGGAGTGTGAATGATGAGAAATAAGGCCAGAGAAGTAGGGAGAAAACAAAATTTATTAACTGAATAAATATCTGATGACTTAATTCTCTACCAGTCTGCTCCAGTTCTGGGGATACAGCATGAACAAACCAGGCAAAACTTAGTGTTCTAATGGAACTTACACTCTTTTGGGGAAGACGGACAAACCAGGTTAACAAATAACATATGGTATGTCAGTAATCAGTGCTGAAGAGGGGGGACATAAGGAAAGGACATAGAGTAGCCAGAGAAGCCTTAACTGGAGAGGAAAATTTAATTTCAAGCAGAGGTTAACAATGAGTATAAGGTTTGGGGTAGCTTGCCTGGCATGTCTGAGAGCAGCAAAGAGTTGGAGTGAAGTAAATTTGAGTGTCCTCAGTAGAAGATGAGGGTAGAAAGGGATCTAAGTCATGTAAGACCTTTATCTTGGCTTTCACTCTGAATGACATGGGAAGCCATTGGAGGGTTTTGAACAGAGGAGTGATGTGATCTGTGAGATTGCCAGGTTGTACCATTTCAGTTCGGTTCACACAGAATTCAGTATGGAGTTGTGCAGTGTTGTAGTCCTGATCTGACTATGTTTTAAAAGAATTACTCTAGGGCGCCTAGGGGGGCTCAGGTTGAGCATCTGCCTTCGGCTCAGGTCGTGATCCTGGGGTCCAGGGATCAAGTCCCACATCAGGCTCCCTGCATGGAGTCTGCTTCTCCCTCTGTTTGTGTCTCTGCGTCTCTCTCTGTGTGTCTCTTATGAGTAAATGAATGAAATCTTAAAAATAAGAAAAATAAAAGAATTACTCTTGGCTGTTGTATTAGAACTGGATTGCAGTGAGGAGATTAAGCTAAAAGCAAAGAGATAATTAGGAAGCTATTGCCATAATTCAAGTGAGAGAGAGTGGTAGCTTAAATCACAGGAGAAGCACTGGGAGGTGATCAAATTCTGGATATATTGGATAGTAGAGTTGTCAGGATTTGCTTGTTGATTGAATTATGGGATGGGGGAAAGAGAAGAGGACTTAATTAAATGGAAATGAACTTGCCATTAAGTGAGATGGGGGAGACTTCACGGGGAGCAGAAATTTAGAAGCTTGATTTGGGACATGTTAAGTTTGAAATACTTACTAGAAATCCAAGTGGAAATGGTTAGTGTGGCATTGGGTATACATGTTTAAAGTTCAGGAGAGATATATGGGCTTGAGTAAATTTATATGCAGGATATACACCCCCCCCACATACATATATACATATATAGGATTTATGTAGGATATATATTTATGTGTAGTATTTAAAGAAAATTTTTTTAGGGGACTCTACACATTGATCTATAATCTCCCTTTTCATGTAACAAGTCTTTATGGACCAAGTTGAGGATTTGGATAGTATAAGCCTTGAGAGAGTTAAACTAGTGGAGTTATATGATTTGGCTGCTGTGGGGAAGATGAATTACACAGGGGCAAAAGTAAATGCTGGGGGAATGTAATTAGTTTTATAGTAGTTTGGGTGAGAATTAAGGATGACTTGGACTTGGGGGCTTTGGGGATGGAATGTGTTCTAGTTAAGTATTGCTGTGTAATAAAGCATTCCAAACTTAGCATGAAGTATTTTTATTCTGTGGGTCAAGAATTCAGACAAGGTATAGCAGAGGTGGCTTGTGTCTGCTTCAAATATCTGAGATCTCATGAATAATTGAAGAGTTGAGATGATGCAGAAAGCTGTAGGATTCTTTACTCATATGTCTTCTGCTTTCACTGGGATGATTTAAGGGCTGAGTTCAGCTAGGACTGTCAAACAGAGAACCTACATGTGACCTCTGTGTGCATCTTGGGCTTCTCTAAGTCTGGAGACTGAGTTCAGCAGGTAAGCACTTGGAGAGAGAATGTTACCCAGGACCAAGGCAAAACATGCACTCTCACCTCTGCCATGCTGCCCTGGTTACAAGCATGTCAGTATGACCAGCTTAGGTTAAAGGAAGAGGAATTAGACTCCATCTCCAGGGAGGAGATGTCAAGGTCCCATTGTAGAAATGCATGTGGTATAAGAGATTTTGTAGTTATCTTTGGATAGCATCTCCCAGAGAAGAAAATGACACAATTCAAGATGCATTTAAGAGGTGGACTTGATAGGGCTGGGGGAATGATTGAATTAAGAGATGAAAGAGGAATCGAGGATTCACTTTTATTTATTCTACAAATATTTAAGTTCCTACTATATGCCTAGTACTTTTCTAAGATGATTCTGAGAAATGAATGATGATGATGCTGCCATTTACTGATTTGGGAAACACTGCAGGGAAAGGCACATATGATTAAATTAACTTTTAGTATATTGAGTTTGAAGGTCCTGTGATGTAGCATCCCAATGGAGATTTCCAGAAGGCAGTTGAATATAAGGCATCTAGAATATAGAAGACAAGAATTAGAATAAATTTGGGAATTATCAGCATAAGGTAAGAGAAGGAAAAATTGTCTTGAGAAACATGAATATTTAATGAATAGCTAGAGGAGAAAAATTTGGCAAAGATGATTGAAGAAGAACATCCAGAGGAGAAAGAAAACTAGGGATAGTGGCATCAGAGATTCTTAAGGAAGAGAGAGGGTTTTAAGAAGGTGGTGGTCCCTATGAGAGATTGAGCCAGGAGGTCAGATAAGAACAGGATCAAAACATACTCATTATTTTTAACAATCTGAAGGTTAAAGGAGGCTATATTGAGAAATTTTGAGGAATACTGAGTATGGAAGCCAGATTGGAATTGGTTCAAAAGTTAAAGGAAAAAGACTATGTTGATATATCTAGGAGTTTGGCAATAAATGAAATTAAAAAGAAATCAGTGGGAATTAGGAATGCCTGGGTGGCTCAGTGGTTGAACAGTCTGCCTTCAGCTCAGGGCATGATCCTGGGGTCCCGGGATCGAGTCCCACATCAGGCTCCCTGCAGGGGGCCTGCTTCTCCCTCTGCCTGTGTCTCTACCTATCTTTGTGTGTGTGTCTCATGAATAAATAAAATCTTTTTTAAAAAATGGAATTAGCCAGCCTAGAGAGAGGCATGGTGAAATTATAACATATATTAATTATTTAATCACTTATATCACTATATATTATTAACAATTATTATATAATTAGTGATGTTTTAGGGGGAAAAGACTCTCCCTTGGGAGACTATAGCTTAGATTGAGTTCTAGTTTCTGCTCTAACTCTCCTTGTAATTCCTGAACTAGTAGTGCTTTAGGAGATAGGACATTGCCATTGTCATAGGAAAAAAAATTAGATCCGTGCAAGTGATTTTTGTGGCCCTCTTTTTGGGCAATTGAAGTTATTCACTGTGTCTATACTTAAAGAGGGTGATGTGAAATTATCTTTTACCCCTCTGAATTCTAGGGTCAGGTCTGCTACATAAGTCCTTACCATCCTATATTTTGCTTGGCCTTTTGCCTGCCTTATCCCAAAGCCAATTCACTTCTTTTTCTACACTGAAATATTAATGTTGTTTGTGAATAATTTTTTGAGAAAGAAAACATAGGAGAAGGAATTATGAGAGTTATTTTAGTTCAGTGGACAATCTGAAAACATCCTTAAGATATACTTTTAAGATATAATTGCATATATTGATAGAAGACAACATGAAATAATAAAAACACTACCCTGGGCTAAGTTGGGGGTGGGGACTCAATTCTGATTTTGCAAATTAATTTTGTAACCTTAGGTAGGTCACTTCCTAAAGTATAAAATGAAGGAGCTTATGTTAGATGCTTTTAATTTGCCCTTCTTTCTATAAGATTCGTTTCTGTAAAATCTCTTCCTAGGAAGTTTTGTTGACTATAGAATAACCACTGTATTTTGTCTGTAGGGCTGCAGAGTAGATGCCGAACTAATTTTAATATTTTGTGTGTGTGTGTTGCTTCTGCTCTTTTACTCATCAGTCATCAGAAAAATCAAGATATTTTTTGTTGGATTCATTTCAGGTGCCCTAATGCATGAGTTATCAAATGATGGTGCTCGTAGACAGTTTGAATTTTATCTGGAAGAAATGATCCTGCCTCTCATGGTAGCTAGTGCCCAGAGTGGGGAACGAGAATGCCACATAGTAGTGCTTACAGATGATGATGTGGTTGATTGGGATGAAGAGTATCCCCCACAGATGGGAGAAGAGTATTCACAAAGTAAGTACTGTGGCATGTTTTCTCTCTTAAATCATCACAGATTCTTTATCTAATACCGATCAAAGGACAGTTTTTATAAAGAAAGTACATTGAACTCTTACCTACGCCAGGAGTCAGTAAACTATGAGCTGTGGATCAAAATCCAGCCTATTGCCTGTTTTTATGAATAAACTTTTATGTATTGTCTATGGCTGCTTTTGCGCTACAATGGCAGAGTTGAGTAGTTGCAACGGAGACCGCATGGCTCGCAAAGCCCAAAAAGTATTTACTCTGGCCCTTTACAGAAAAAATATGCCCACCCCTGTCATGCACAGAAATGGTTTGCTCTTTGTTGAGTATCTGGATCTTGATAGATTTTTTTTCTTTGCATTTAGAAAGAAGCCTTCTAGGGAAGTAGATCCTGGAGTAAATAGATTGTTAAAAAATCAGCTGTTTTTTTTTTTTTTAAGATGAATTTGTATGTAAAATGAGAAGCTTCAACGCATTGATTTCTAGGGTGACTTGATGTTCTAAGATGTTCCTTTTTAGTATCATATGTGTTCCTGGAGGATATAATGACCCTTCAGAACGTTTTGTGGAACCATATGTATATCTGACCAAAACAGCTTATCTTGAACAACGATGATGACTTTCCTTACTACACTTTCAAACTTTTTCTGATTGGAGCCTTTTGATTTTTTGAGTTTTGTCAGAAAATTTATATTTTTCTTGATGAACTCTGTATAGTATTTTTGAGCTGTTTTATAGATTTGAGAAGATAGAGTTAAAAGAATGATTTGAGTAACTAGGCAAAATAGTCCAGCATCTTGTTCTGTATGCCAGCCTGTGTTGACTTGGTGAAGATGAGGGCTTAAGTAAAAAATAATAGGAATATAGAAAGTTACCAGAATGCTTTAATCTCTGATTTTCTCATTTTACTTATCCCTATCTAAAATCAAAACAAAGCAGACTCCAAGGGGTATTCCTTTTGACTTCTAAAGATTTTGAAAAGATTATTTTAACCTAAGTTATGATAGCACTTTTTAGAATCTACATTGAGATGTTGTTTCCTTTGCATGATACACTTAATGAGTGTTGTGATTCTTCTCTGGACAGTTGTAATAACAGACATTTTTGTTGTATTTCCTCATTCCTATCTTCTTTGCTGACAGTAGTTTTCTGTAATAATATGTGGACAAAACACAGGAAAAATGAAAGGCTAACAAAAATTAAAATAAATATACTACATTATTTTCTGTTAAGAAAAATGAATGAATAAACCAAAATAAATTATATTTTAGTTTTCAAAAAGTTTGACCTCCAGGAGAGTAGAGCCTGCTGTAGAACACAGAAATGACATTATAGCGATAGAGGAATTCTGGTAGACCCAGCTTTTCCTTTTCAGTTGTGCCACTTTCCGCGTCAGTGTTCTTTGTTTTCTTGTTTTTCATCTTAAGCTTTGAAGCTTAAAAAGGACTGAAAACATTTTTACATAATTTGTCTAAATATATTTCATTTTGTGCCAAGATGTTTCAACCTAAAGAAGATTCATTTGAGGAGACACAGCCTCTACAGTCTGATCTTCCTATCTGTGGCTTTATGACACCATCCATTCTGAGATGTCAGCAAATCTTTATCTTAAAAATATCAGTAATCTTAAGGATGTAAATCACAAATTTATCCCATGAGTAGCATCTGTATACGTATTTTCCTTTTATTGGCTCTTAAACCAGCATGTTTGGTTTGTGAGTGTGTTTTTCTTTTTTTGAAAAAACCTTTGCAGTTCACCTTTTAAGGGAGATAACTCCACCCGAAAGAGAGAAGGCGAGGAAGGTCCATCAGTCTAACTCCCTGAAGTTCCCAGCACATTTGGAAGACTCAACATGTTGTCAGTGGAATGTCTGTCCTTTGCAAAGCCAGTTTGCTCTAAACAGACTAACCTGGGCAGAACATGCTCGAATCTGCCATTTTTAACATCAGTATTAAATGGGGCTGTTCGCCTGAATTGAAAACAGTTTGTGGGGAGGGTCTTTGCCTTTTGGGGGAATTATTAATAGTTGCTCAATCCATGAAATATAAGATGTATCCATTTTGTACTCTGTGACAAGGCAGTTTTTTCTCTTCCAGACGAGGCCTTGTAGGCATCATAGCAAAGTCCTTTACTTTGCCTGCTCGATAACGATGTGATATTACCATCTTTTGGTTCTCTTATTTGAAGAAAGTGGGGCAGATTCTATTGCAATAAGTTTGTATATGATATATCTTTCAGAAGGAGATTCTTCCTATGGATTGGGTTACCTGATTGGTTATTAAAGCTTTTTTTTTTGTTGTTTTTTTTGTTTCAACTTAAGTAGACATTTGCTTATACATTAACTGTACTGAATTATCCTGTCATGTTGGCTAGTCATCCTTTTCGCATCACTGCATCCATTATTTGGGCTTTTAGAGTTGTCAGGCCCCTTTGATGATCAAGATAATTTTAAGTTCATCTCTAAGTACTTTGATTTTAATAAGAAAGTATTTTTGTCTTTTTGTTTCCAGTTATTTATAGCACAAAATTATATAGATTTTTCAAGTACATTGAAAACAGAGATGTGGCCAAATCAGTTTTGAAGGAGAGGGGTCTTAAGAAGATTAGATTGGGAATAGAAGGTAAGACATTTTCATTATTTTCTATTTTCTTTAAAAATAAAAAAGGTTAAAAATTGAATCCCATTTAGAATATAGCTTGAGAAATACATACTTTGAGAAAAACTCAAATGATGATTGAATGAATGCTCATGCAGTACACCAAAAATAACAAAAATGAGCTTCCTTTATCTGAAAAGATAGAAAGCCATTAAAAATTGTTATTTATCCCATAAGATCCCCTAATAGTAAGAAAAAGTGAGTTTGTCTTTTCTGCCGTATTTCATCATCCCAATGCATTCTTGCCTGGTACATGTGTATACCTTTCCAAAAGATGGGCAAAGCCTTGTGCCCGTCAGAGATCATTGGTGTTCCTCAAAGCTCAACAGAACTTAAAACTACTATCTGAAAATGCATGTAAAAACATGTTAGTAGCTTCCTGGTTCTTAAGATATGATAATAGTTAACTTATTTTCACATTAAATACAGATTTCAAACTTATTTCATCTTGTTAAATGCAAACATTTTTAGATTTTTTTTTTTTTTTTTTTACTTTATGATTTAAATGGATTTTTCCAGATGCCATGTCAGATACTTCTTTTAAAGTGCCCTTTTACTAAGAACAAAATATCTCCCTCGGCATAATGTGGCATAGTGTAAAGATTAAAGGTTCTGGAGCCACATTACTTGTGTTCAAATCCTATGACTTAATAGTTGTATGACCTTGGCCAGGGCACTTAACTTCTCTGTGCCTCAGTTTCCTCATCTAAAATGGGAGCATTAAAGTACTTTATAGGGTTATTATGATGACAGAATGAAAAACTTAAAACAGAGCCTGGCACATAGTAATTTCTCAGTATATGTTTGTGATGCTGATCATGAAGATCATGGTGTTGATCAATGACCAGTTGAGCTGTTGTAGATCACAGTAATGGACTGCTGAGACATATGAGAAAGAAGGACCAGAAATAGGATTTTGCAGGAAGGGGAGGAGACTTTGGGCTTAAGAACATAGTGGAACTGCTGACACTTTAGCTTCACCATTGTCTTCTGTCATTTTGTAAGTAGTGGGATTTAGCTGTTTGATTTCAGAGCTAGAGAGAAGACATCTGGAAGCTACTATAGATTGGGGGGATGAGGAAGGCTTCTCTCAGGCAGAGATACTTGAGCTGAAGCCCGGTGACAGGTTGGAGCCTGCTTGTAAAAAAAAAAAAAAACAAAAAAAAAACAAAAAACCTTATATACTATGTGAAGGATTTTGGACTTTCCCTTGAAGCAAGAGGAACTTTTTTGGTAGTTGGTAGTTTTTAAGCAAGGATGTAATAGGATTATACTTGTATCAGAGTGAGGATTCTCTGTGGAGGACAAATTGGACTATGATGAGATGGGAATTTTAAAGACTAATAGTCCAAGAGAAATCAAGGACAAGGGAATAGAGCTGGAGACCTTTCTGAACTCAAGTGTTGCCCTGGTAATTGACTGGAAGTGTGAAACAAAAAAGACATTCTACAAAGGGTCTTTAGAAGATTTTTAGCTCTGCTTGCCCGAGCCCCCTCACCTGAGCCATATTACATATGTAGCTAAATATACTAGCCACCAGTGATGCCAACGTACTTCCTTTATGCAATAATTGAGTCCCTGATGTGTGAGGTCTTTCTAGTTTTTTTCTGATTCTCCTATAGTCCGTGGCCCATGAGCCAAATCTAGCCCATTGCCTCTTATCCCCTCCATTGCCCAGAGTTTTATTGAAACATAGACATGCTCATTCATTTACATTTTTCTGTGGCTGATTTTACTTTACAGTGGCATAGTTGAGTAGTTGCAAGAGAAGCTGAAATAAACTTGAAATATTTACTATCTGGCCCTTTAAAGAAAATGTTTGCCAATCCCTGGTCTAAACTAGCAATTCTTGCAAGTAGAAAGGAGGGAAGGGACTTATAATAATAGTTTTAAGGAGTTATGTCTGGAGAAATTGCCTTACTGGTAAATGACTGAAACTTTTCCCATACTAGCATTGTCTTCACTAATTGTTACTTTTCAGTAATTATCCAAGAAGAAGAAGGTATAATTAATCAGGGGAAGCTCCTTTGAATTGCCACTCTGGATGAACTGCTTGGTTGTTGGGAGTAGTGTTAAAATGATTTGGGGCTTAAAATATTGGCTTTGTTGATCTAGGTGCAAAAGTATACCTAGAACCAGTGAAGCTGGAGAACTCTATAGCTCTTTATATGTTAACAGAAAAATAAATAAATAAAGGAAAGAAAAAACCCCAAAGCAATATAAAGATGAGATTTAGGTTTAAGGAAATTAGAAGGCTAATGTGGCAATAAATTGCAGCCCTTGAGGCAAGATGATCCTGTGAAGGGGAGGGTTCAGGGATTTTAAGGGTATACAGGTAGGTAGAGTCCAATGCAGGAGACTATGAACCATTCTATTCAGGACTTATCCCCACTCCATGCTTTTACTTGAATATTTTACTGGGTTGGTATGTTGAGCGGCTGAGAGGATGGTGGAAGCTTGTGTGAATTGCATCAGTAGGATTCCGATTTCTGGCTGTTGAACTGATGACTGAGGAGATGGATTATGGATTTCCTTTCTTTGTCTTAATTTCTGATTGTTCAGGAACTACAGCAGAAAAGCCTTCTTTAGGCTAACTTGGGTGAGAAGTTTATGGGACTTCTCCCACTTGGGTGGAAAGTTTGGGTGAGAAGTGTGTGCATGCTTGTGTATGTGTGCACCTCAGTTTTTAAAACTTTTCTGTCCTCCAGGTTATCCTACCTACAAAGAAAAAGTAAAGAAAAGGCCTGGAGGCCGCCCAGAAGTGATTTACAACTATGTCCAAAGACCCTTTATTCGAATGTCTTGGGAGAAGGAAGAAGGAAAGAGTCGGCATGTAGACTTTCAATGTGTGAAGAGTAAATCTATCACCAATCTTGCAGCAGCTGCCGCAGACATTCCCCAGGACCAGCTGGTGGTCCTGCACCCAACTCCGCAGGTGGATGAGCTGGATATCCTCCCCATCCATCCCCCTTCTGGCAACAACGACCTCGATCCTGATGCACAGAATCCGATGCTGTGATGCTGATGTTCCTTGAAACCATAGCATGCTACTCGTCACGGTGACGCTGCACTCTCCTCATTCTGCACTGCAAGGCCGCTCTCTTCATCGTGAGATGCACATGACCATGTTTAGGATATTGCAGTGTAGGCTTTTTTAAAGACCAAAGGTAGCTGAATGGTTTTTAAAATGAGTACAACTCTAGCATCCTGAGGTTCCAGTTATATAAATGTATTTGTTTACCAGTAGGTTTGTGAAATTGGTTCTTTGTATGGGGGACAGTCCTTTTTCACACATCTAGATATTTTCAGAAGTGGTAAAGATTGGCAGCTGGGGTATTTTCAGCTTATATTGATATTCATCACACCCCAGGTAAAATGTAGAATATTATATAGGTGCACTTTATAAATGGTGGTTAAATGGAACTGTTCAAGCCATTTTTATAGTTGTGATGCACAATATAACTGAAATAAGTGCTTCTATCAAAGTATTCCTTCAGTAAAATGTGTATAGTTTGCTGCCCATGATGGGCAAAAAAGGAGTATTTATCATTGGGCTTATTTGATTGATTAGGAGGAGATCTAATGCCCATATCTTATTTCTCTACAGTGCTGTTTTCGCCCTTTTAGAGTGAGTCACATGCAGGAAGTGTGAACATCAGAGGTGGTTTATTATCCAGTCTGCCTTACCCTTAATCTGTTCAGATATTTATTTACTAATTTTTTTTCTCAAGAGTTATGGGATAGGAAAATGAAGTGTTTGCTCTTCATTTACTAAATGATTGTAAACTCAAGTTTTTCATCAATAAAATTCCATTGTTTTAATGTTTCTGATCAGCTTTATAACCACCTTGACCAGATTCTTAGTCTCATAATTAATGGATTTCCTGTCTTATTGGTATCAATGAAACTAGAAACCACCTGGTAGCTCACAGAACTCCCGATTTAGTTTACGTGTAATGAAGCACTTAGATGCCTTACTAAATCCACAGCAAAGGTTGACTGAAAAAACATTTTCTAGTCAAACCTAAGAAGAGTGAAATGCCATTACTATGGTTATAGGGTAACCTTAAATTTCAGAGTCAATTTCTTACACTGGTTCAGTGCTTTGTCCATTATACTCTGCTGTTCTTAGCAAACTATTTGTGCAGATGCTTAAAAAAAAAAAATACCCTGTGGTCCAACTCAAGCAGGAAGTAGAAATACTTAGGTGCTTTGGGTTAGGGCTCACTTAATGTGTGAAGCCATACAACCATGAGCAGAGTAGGAGTTGTAGGCAAGAAGCCCATTTGTTACAATTAATCTTATAATGTCATAGGATTTGAAATCTGTGTTTAAGCAGTAATACCAGCATACTCACATAAAATTGCAATAATTTGGAGATTAACTATTCTAACAGTACAGCTAAGTTATTAACAGGGAAATTATGTGAGTCCTGGAACTGTTACTGAAGGCCAGAAAGGCACTGTAAATGTCCTTGGCATGGCTTATCCTTAAACAGCCACTGTAGAAAACTGATCCAGCCCTGTAGCACACAGGATTTTTTTTTTCTATTTGAAATGTGAACAGTATTTATAGAACAAGGGAAACATTTATTAAAAATATTTAACTGTCTAATACATTATACTTTAACCCATATTTATAGTAAAGGATTCTTACAAGGAAGAATAAACGGCTTTATGATACAATTAGTATAAGAAATATCCACATGGGGGACTTCTTTGTAGTGTAAAAACACCATACATCTGAAATGACCATTTGCATATAAAAGCTACCAATGATGCTTCTGTGCACGATGATTAAAAAATTCAACACAAACAGAATCCAAAATATACAATTAATGCAAGCTATCCACAGCTAGCCCAATAATCAATGATGAGGAAACACTGGAGCAGGCTTAGTTCCACTTTGTCTGAAGTTACACATAGTAAGATTGACTTGTATCAATGGCTCTGAGATGGCTTTTATGAAGACAGTACATAAAAGCTGTTCTCTCCTTATCCAGTAAGCTTCACAGACTGTAAAACTCCACCAGTAATGCACTTTGATACTGTAGCTGTTGCCAAAGCAACACGTAGCGTTTACAGCGGCCATGGCAAGTCGCTAAAGTCAACAGGACCACCCAGCCCAGCATCTGCTTCCAAGAGACTCATAATGACAGCCATTGCTGCTTCATCATTACTGGGACTACTTGAGCCTTGGTCGTTTTCTATCATGTCTATGCCTATGTGAGGGTTCTCACCTGTGGGAGGAGAAAAAGACTGGTCAGTCCTAATACCAAAGCATATTTAACTTTCATAAGCAGTTCCTAAGCACACTTTTAATAAGAATGTTGTACTTAACAGTACGGTGGGAATGACGGGAGAGACTGCTTTGGGGGCTGCATTGCCGTAATATATTTCCTTTAGTGTGTTTCAGAGAAAAGAACCAACTTTTTAGAAACAAGTGCTTAAAATGCAATAAAGATTGAAAGTATTTGAGTTGACCTCATCTTAATATTCTGACATAACCAGTTCTAGGGAGGGAGATACAGAAGGAAAGACAAATGGGAATGTAGGGATGAAGAGAAAACAAACCATCCAGAATGACAGAGAAGATGGGTGACATGGGAGAAGCAAACTCTTTACCACTTTTAATACCCGCTGAAACACTTACTGATCACCCTTCCAGGCTTTATTTCTGAACCTTCCTTCATCAGCCCTCCCACTGAAGAGCTGATGGCCCACATGGAGGGAAAAGCCAAGCAGCTTAGACTTGCTCCTTTGAGTTCCAGGGACAAATCTGGAGCCCCTCACCAGAACTCGACCATTAAACTCAACTTTGAACTAAAGAGTTAAATGATAAAAACTAAAGGTTAAAAATTTGCTTATCTAGAACTAGCTTATTTTATTCATTTAGTTCTTAAAACTGACTTTACGCCAGATATTGTGCAAGCTCATTGCAGTGGAAAGGAGTAGTAATGCTACTTACCAAGAATAGAGGAACTATCAGAAGAGTACGGATAACCTGGATTTTCCTGAGCCTGCCCTGGTAGTAGGCCACTGGAAGGAATGTCTGGAGTCCCTCCATTTAAAATCTACAAACAAAAGAGAAGTTTTCATATCAACAATTTCAATCAGTACTGTGCTCGAGATCGTCAAGAAAATGAAGCATGTTGAAAAGAGGTGGCGGGGAAATGTGCTCAGTTTCCCATTGGATGATTTCAAACAAACTTAGGAATGGTCACAGCGGAAAAAAAAAAAACCTCTCCCCAAATTATTTTCTCTATGACTCAGCCCAGACACTTTAAAGGCCGAATGAAATCCCTAGAGCATTTGATTACCTTGGATCACATTATTCACATGATTAAGGCCAAGGACTCCGTTACCTCAGTGAGCTGATTAGATTTCAGAAGAGGCAGTGATTTCAAGTCTTGCCAGTAGGTGGCATTACAAATGTATTTCCGCAGTCTAGCTTTTTGGTAGGGAAACCCTGACATTGAGAATTGAGAACTCCAAAGAACTTTTGTTCACATACACTATATCGATATTTTTTATATTTGAAAACTAATAAATTTCTAAAATCTAATAAACTGACTACATGTAAACATGAATAGCATTTTAATGAAAAATAACTTTTCTAAAAGAGCAAAAAAAGTCATTGTTTTACTTTTTTTCCCCCAAATCAAATGTCTGCCTTAATAGGATTTAACTGGATTCTCATTTTCTTCAGTCTGTTTAGATGTTTGAAGTATATGAGGGAAGTCACATATGTAGTTGGGAAAGGTTCATCTTAATAGCCTTTTCAAATAACTTTGGTATTCTTTGATATTACATCAAAACTCAACAAGTGGAAATTTCTTAAAGATTAAGTGCAAATGTGGCATCAAACCATATCAATGAAATCCCTGCACTCTACTATATAAAAATCCATTGGTATACCTTTGCATGATTTTGAAGTATCTTGCATTGGTCATTTGGAAAATATTGGCTGAGTGAAGCAGATCTAACTGTTAACACATTTCAAAACATCTCCATTGTTGTTAATATTACCTCTATCATCAGAAACACCCTTTAAGTTTTGGGAAGCTGTTGAGTTCAAAGTAGCAAATCCAAGTTTTCCAAAAATTCTAATTTTTTGCTTGAAAGCTAAAATTTTCTCATGGGCAACAAATACTGTCAAGCTGTCTTCCTTGAACTCACCAGTTCATTCATTTTCAAGAAAATATACGGTAGATACCCAAGTGCGAATAACCACAGTTTGCAATAATAAAAATGGTGTCCTTTGACAAAAGCAGTTCATTTAGCTCCTAACAGCCTGGCAAGTGCTTTTCCTTGAGACAACCACTGAACTTCAGTATGCAGTGTAAGCGCTTTACTCATACTTCCATTTTTTAACAGTGTTAAGATTTACTCAAGGATTTTATAGAATGTTTTTATTGCTTAGTAAGGACATTATTAAGTGAAACTGGCTTGAAAATTTGTGGTTTTGTTTGTTTGTTTTTATTGCGAGCATATGGTGTTGAAGAATACAGTGACTACTAGTACAGTTTGGTGCCACTGCCGTGATTTTCGCAAAAGCACCAGCAGTTTTACCCAACACTGCTTTTGCACTAGCAGTTCATGTATCAACACAGTGAGGAAAAAAAAAAAACGTTTTAGATTATGAAAATAATTTTGACCTTGCAGAGACCCCTGTGAAAGGATCTTTCCCTCTCAACATTAGGGAACTGCTGCTTTAGCTGAACCTGCCGTAGTACCCCTGGATGTCCAGACTCTCCTGGGACCTAGGTTCACTTAGAGCCTCACTTTTTTAGCTTGACTCTGAATGAAATAACTGTCAAGCTTAATGGCTCATTTTTGGACCTGCCCAATTTGAAAGCAACTGGGAAGGGCTGGAAGCATGGGGCCACCTTTACTCTCATGGCTGCTATCATTTCTAACTCCCATCTTGTTTAAGCTACTTTTACAAGTCCTGTTGCTGAGGACTCAGAATATATTCAGAATTTCTTCTCTCAGACCCATTTTTATAAGTCCAAAGAAAAAAATTTCTCATATGCTTCAAAAATACTTGGGACTTTGTGTGTGGAGTACATTAGAGCTCTGAAATTGCTGGTGTGGAAAGAATCAAAAGTCAAGAGACCTGACCTTAAGTTTGGGACTGTACTTTTAAATGATTAGCCCAGCATTTAATATTTGGGAGCTTAGATTTTGTCACAAAGTTGTGAGGCTAAGATTAGAAAATATATATAGAGAAGTTCTTGGAGTAATATTTAAGCATTCTACTGGAGTGATACCCTTTCAAAACAGAGTAGTTTTGGGATTCTTGGTAATACAAGGAAGTCAAGTGCCTAAAAGTAGAGCTGAGAAGTAGAGAAGGGGAGACCACCCCAAGGAGATGGTGGGTCCAGTATGGAAGAAGGACCTAGGGATGAAACAGGAGAACAGACCTAAGAGCAAAACCTGCAAGCAGGGACTGGGGATGTACCAAGCCTAGGCTTTATCTCTTAGTGTTATCTTCTGAGTCCTTACCAAAGACCAGGCACTTTCACATATATTACCTCATAACAGGACTTAATGTGCAAAGATGCTGAGTGTCCTAACCTTTAGTAGCCCTTATATAAAACAACAACTAGGGCTAAATAATTCTATAGGGTCACACAGCTAGCACATGGCAAAGCCAGGCTTCAAGCCCAGGTCTTTCATTGACCACTCTTACACATTAATTTATTGACTTTCTAACTTTTGGTGGGGGAGGGGAGGTGGAATCAAAACTTATTTTCAAATAGAAATTTTTACAGAAAATTCATATGTAAAAATAGAGCTGCCCTAGTAGAAGCTGACCTTACCCTCTCTACTCACCAGCTGTCCTTGCCCCATCCTACCTGGCAGCACCGCAACTCCTGGTAACCCGAGCCTCAGAGAACCTGGCCAGTGTTTCTGATGATAGAGGTAATATTAACAACAATGGAGATGTTTTGAAATGTGTCAACAGTTAGATCTGCTTCACTCAGCCAGTATTTTCCAAATGACCAATGCAAGATACTTCAAAATCATGCAAAGGTATACCAATGGATTTTTATATAGTAGAGTGCAGGGATTTCATTGATATGGTTTGATGCCACATTGCACTTAATCTTTAAGAAAGATTTTGAAGTTTTGAAAACCCATGTCCTGCTTTTGATATAATTTGTGTTCTAGGAGTCCTGTCTATATAAATTGCTAATATTTTTTTTTCTCTCTCTATGGTTTGGGAGCTAAGGGAAAGAAGACTATGTCCAAAGATGCTGGCCCTTGGGTCATCCTAACCTAAATTAACATCAGGCACTACAAAACAACAACAACAACAACAAAAAACCAAAAAACCCAAGAAAACAAAAAACATCAGGCACTACAGATTTAGGATTTACAACTAACATGGCCCTACACTTGTAAATTCTCTGGCAAAGATGAAAACACATGAGTGGCCTCTAAGCCTACTGACGGTATAATCTTCTAGCCAACTCTTCATGAGGGCTGGTGACCGACACAGTACCTGTACCCAGTGCTGACACATCCCGGGAAACCCAGGCAGCAGAGCCCCATGCATTCTGCAGCTGTGAAGGCGTGGCTTGCCCTCCAAAGTACCCACGTGCTCCTGCTAGTATCACGGTTTCCAGTGCCTGCACTAGAGACTAATGATATTTTCTCCCTTGAAAATTCTTGGCAGAAAAAGAGTTTTTTACGTGACGTACTCACTAATCCTTCCTTCATGGGAGCTTTTGAATTGCTCCCTCCATTCCTTAGAACATCCTTTCTACCTTCCTCCATTCACATGGAATAAATTGTCTAAGGACGTCAGCAAGCCTCTCCAGCTCCACCAGTAAGCTTTATACCCAAACTCACACAGGTGCATTAACTTAAAAGGAAGAGGGTCCAACTTGTTTCAGCAACCACAGTGGTAATTATATACTCCCGACCCCAGCATTTCAGAACGTGGGCAAGAGGCTCTCTGGATTAAGAGGGGCCTTAGTCTAAGAGTCATCAGCCTTACCTTCTTGCCTCCTGGAGAAGAGGCATCAGGGGGAGGTGTACTTGTGATATTTAATGGGCTGGAGCCACAACTGGAAGGTGATGACCCTCTTATTCTGTCAGAGAAAAGAGGAGTTAGTTAGATTTCTTTCCTTCAGTGGTGTGTGAGGGGTAGGGTAAGAACTAGAATGGGGATTGGCCAGCTTTGTCTGTGAAGGGCCAAACAGGAACTACCTGGGCTCTGTAGGCCGTACAGTCTTGGTCACAACTACTCGGTTCTGCCACTGTAGCTTGAAAGCAGCCATAGACCATATGGAAACTGATGGGAGTAGCTCTGTTCCAGTGAAATTACATTTACAAATACAGGTGAGAAGCTGTATTTATTCTACAGGCACCGGATCTAGAGTGCAGACCCTGGAGTCCAGCATCTCACTGACAAAGCCCTTGGTTTAGGGTTTGGATTTCAGATTGTTGAGTTTCAAGTAAGTGGGCAGTTTCATTTCTTGTAGAATCCAGATCTCAGAGTTGGACGGGACTTTAGAAATTCAACGTCTATCTTTAATACCATGAACTAGAAGGCACAGCAAGTGATTTTTCCTTTTCCCTACAAATACTTTTTAGCTAGTGAATACTCTTAGGAAGTAGAAGGTGCCAGGGTGGCTAACCCACACCTGGAAAGTAGCCTTGCAATGGTAGGAACAGTATGTAGTAATAGCAGTAATAGTAGTAGTAGTAGTAGTAGTAGTAGTAGTAGTAAGTAGAGCAGCTGTCCCTACTGCCTTTTAAAGGTGATGAAAAATGGGTCTAGGCCCTCTCAGTTGGTACGTTTCTCACTATAGTAGATTAGCAGAGAAAGTCTTAGAACTGTAAACCCCCACACATGCTCATCAGGCTGAAGGAGCTCAGGAAAGAAGCCATGGCCTGGCAGTGAAGCTGGAGTATGGTGGCAGCTGTGTCACCACCAGGCCCTTAGCGTCTACAGAGATGAATGCAACTTCCTGGGTCACCCAGGCACCCTGCTCTCAACGGCTCAGCAGTCCTCCGGCCATTGGCCTGTGTTGCCTAGTTCCGTAGACTTGGGAGTGAATAAGCTTTCTCTGTCCCAGAGCAGAAGCTCCTCACCGGCAGACTACAGCTATACGCCATGTACTCTTAGCACACAGATGGGTACGAACCGCTTACTGAAAAATTGCTGAATGTCTCCCATCTTCCCCTACTTAGGTATATGAAGCCACTATTTCCCCGGGTTCCCCATTTTGGGATTGCCTTTTCATTGTTATTTCATCTTTGATTTCTTGTCCTTAAATTACTGATTTTTCTTTGAGACGGTATCATCACTGAGGAATAGGCCTCATTCCTGGGTTATTAAGCATGTTCACCTTCATCTCTTCTATTCCAGTCCAGCTTCCATAATGCTTGTTAGCACATTCTGGACATCTGCTCAGCATCCTACAATGAATGGGGTCTTAATTTTTTTTTCCGGTCTAAACTTCTCAGCATTATTTATTAGGATTCTTAGCAATCTCCCATCCTTGCTTCAGCTCATGCACTCTTCCTTTTTACTATTATCATAAAGAAACAATACACTTCTCAAAAGATTTTAAGATCCTTGAGGTCCAGGACTGCTTTACACTGTTCTTGGATGGTTTCAGGCAAAGCACAGAATATGTAGGTAGTGGCCAGTAAGAATCTGATTCTCACTGCACACTGCCCCAACATCTTCCTGAAGTAGACCCAAGGGATCATATCCATTATTCCCAAGCGCTGGAGCAGAGCTGTCCTGCCCCCCCCGGGATAAGAGCCATCTAGAAAACCGGCTTTCAGCTCTCCTGAGAGAACCAATTCTGAGAGAATCAATCCAGCGGCAGCAGGGAATAGTTTATCCCTTTTCCTATTATGTTCCATTAAGTGTGCATTCCCCTAAGGACCTGGTTACTACCCTCTCCATTCCCCAAATTCAGTTGAATGTACAACTGCTTCCCTCTTAATCACGACTCAGATGTAATTACTCTGAGCACTCACCATATGTCAGTTTCTACCCTAGGAACATTCCTGAGACCTCTCATACTCCTAAAGCAATTCTTGGGAGATAGTTATTACCTGCCTTTTATGGCTTAATTCAACAGAGACCAGGAAGTTAAGTGAATCTCTTAAGCACAGCCAAGTAGGAGCCCAGAACTCAAACTCCAGTAAACTACTTAAATATGGAAAAGAAGCCCTCTCAAGAGAGATTCTGCGTGGGCTCTTATCGAAGCCAGGCAGCTTTGACTAGAAGCAGCTAATGTCGTGTTGAGGCCCAGATCACGGACTGTCGCCACTCCTGCAGTCCTGTAATGTTACAGTGTTCATCCATCCTCATGAGCCCCTTGAGTCATAATAAAGTAATGAGAAAACTGAGTCCCCAAAGAATTCCCTTTAACTCTGGCCTGTTTGGGTTTCACTCTTTAAGGCCAGATTTCTCAATCTCGGCACCATTGACATTTGGGACTGGAAAATTCTTTGTTTCGGGTGGAAGGAGATGGCAGGGAGGCTGTCCTGTGTCCTACAGGATGTTTAGCAAGCAGCATCCCTGGTCTCTATCCACTGGATATTTAGCAGCAACGTCCTACCCAGTTATGACAACCAAAAATATCTCCAGGTATTACAAAACAGCTCTTGGGGGGCAAAATGCCCTGGGTTGAGAACCACTGGTTTAAGGGAGCAACTAGAAGGTGTTACTTGCCTGTGGATCTCCATGATTTCTTCAGCAATCATTCGACCTATTTTGCCTGCCCCAGCCCTGGTTCCCCCTGGAATCCCTGGAACAGTGGGGTGGGTCCTCTTTGGGCCACCTACAACAAAGGAATCTGAGAGTGGGAAAGGGGAACCAAGGAAGAAATGCTATTATGAGTTAAAACCAGTTCATCTTGTGATCCACTTGAAGTTTAACCTCAGGGTTATGCCCTAAGGGACAGCAGAGCTGCAGCTTGTCAGGAAAAGCCATTCCAGCAGAAGGCTCAAGTTTGCGTCCAGGATCAGAGGCCAAAGCAAGGGCTCTAGTTCCCCTCACGCGCTCAACATCCGTTTACCGACTACCGCTGTACAGCAAGCCAGGGTCCCAGAGGCAAGTCGGCAGCTCTGCCCTCAAGGAGCTCACAGTCTAACAGGGGGATGAACAAGATGAACAATGGCTGGAACAAAGTGTGGTAAGTTTGACAGGTAAGTACAAGGCACCCAACTCCTCCAGGCCCAGGTACAGCTTCCTGGGCAAGTTTAACACTGAGCTGAGTCTTGAGAGAGGAGTAGAAATTAGCTGGGCAGAGAGGTAGGGAGGGCAAGGTGTTCCACACACAGCAACCAATGTACGCAAGAGCACTGAGGGAGGACACAACTTGGGAGACTACTCCAAGAACTTCATCATGAACGATGACGAAAGAGTGACAGATGAAACTGGAGGAGGTACCTGGGTGAAAGGTCCTGGATGCCATACTAATGGATTTAGACAGGATCCAGAGATAAGGCGTGCCAAACACTTCGCACAGAAAAGGCACTTAGGTTGGGTTACTGGGAAGTCCACCGCGTGGAGCGTGAACTACAGCGGAGGAAAGGGGTTGGGTGGGGGAGTAAGACTACGATTAAAAAATTCTCTGCAACAATCCGGGCGACAGATGGGAGGGAGATGGAGAAGTCTAAGAGGGGCAGAAGGGACAGGACCTCGTGCTCAGATAGAACGGGCATGAAGGAAGAGTCAAGGTTTCTGGCTTAACCAACCAGATGAAGGAGTGCAGAGAATCGGTTTGGAGAGGCTAAATTTCAGGTGCTTTTGAGACTCCAGGTGGCTCTGTCCAGGAGGCAGGTGGAGAGACAGACCTATGGCTCCAGAGACAGAGAGATCAGATGTAAGAGTCGGTGGTGGAGAGGAGGGGACTGAAGGAAGCCATGCAAGCGGAGGTGGTGCCGTGGAAGGGTACGTCAGGTGCAGAGGCCAGGGCCAAGCCCAGAAGGGAGCCCCACTGACAGAGACCCTCCTCCCCCCCAGGAGCCAGTGACAGTACCAAAAAGCACCACATCCCAGCACTGGGCAACACGGAGGAAAGCCCAAGAGGAGCAACGAGTTTCCTATTCCAAGGGCTTCCAAGGTCCCGGCAACCTTGGAACGAGCTCTCAGTATTCCAGGCTCCACAGAGAAAGTGAGAGGACAACGTCCTTAGGGCTCATCTGCTTGAAGCCTCCCTTCCATAAAATATGGGGGCTGGGGACACCAAATAGTTGGGGAGGGGGTACACTGGCCACGAGCAGCTTCTCATGGGCAAGCCCCGATGCCCCTGCAGTACATAGTTACCTTCTCCAGAGGGCAGCATGCTGTCCATGCTGTGGGGGGACGCTGTGAGCTGCGGGAAGGTTGGGTCCCCGCCTTCCAGGACGTTGGCTCTGTGAACATCCCAGCAATAAGGAAACATGAGTCAGGCCTGCTCAGAACCGTGCACCTTTCACCTTGGCCAAGGTGTCCGGTGTCCACTCTGGACCTGGACAGGCCAGAAAATGAAGTGTCTGCCTGAGTGGCTCAGCAGGTCTCCTCGCTGTTCGAGAACACGGTGGACAGCATCCCGGCCTTTGGCCTCACTGCCTGCCTGGGCCTTCCTGGTTTGTAGAGGACACAGTCCGGCAGAGAAGGTGACTGCAGCCACCCACTGCCATCGCTACGGGGCCTCCTCTCCTGCCAGTGTGCAGGGACCTAGCCCCGGCCCCTCACTCTGCTCTGGACACCATGGGGAAGGAGATGCGGGGAGCAGTCCTCGCCCAAGAGGGGCCCCTTCCCTGCTCGCCTGGCAGGTGGCGGCCTCTGAGGCGGGCTTCGGGCTGCCAGCGCTCGGGCGGCCAGCCCGGCGGGCACGGGGGCCCTGAGCCAAGGCCAGCATGAGGCGGCACCCGGGCGAGCCTCTCCTGGGCTGTCGGCCTCTGCACGGCAGCGCCCAGGCGCCCAGCGTGCAGGGCCTTCAGGCGTCAAAAGCTAACTGCCGTATCAGGAAGGAACGGTTGCTGCTCCCGTGGCAATTCCACGAGCCAGGGGCCTGCACGGCACGCACATCGAAGCGTGTTCTTGGTTACCGACCCCTTTGGCCTCTGCCCATCCCGAGGCCTCGCCGGGTATCGGCCGGTAGCCTTAGAGGGTGCGCCACTGGCTGCCGCCTGCACCCGCCTTCCCAGGTAAGGAGCCCGGGCATTTGTCCTGGAGGCAAGAGAGCTTCCCGGGCGGGGGGACACTTACAAAACAACAGTGTTGGTTGAGACGATGTACTCTACTTCCTTGGTCCAAGGGTTCATGAAACTGAACCATCGACTCCGGAGCGTGATGAAAGAACCATCTTTGATTTTAAACTTATAGCAATTAGTCGTGATCTTTTCTCTTGTCTGTAAAACTGAAAATGCAAAGAAACTATGAATATTGCTTCCTCAGACCAACACAGTGAACTAAGCAAACCCTAAGTGCGCCTGGACCCCGCTGCCGCCACCCTTCAAGGGGCTCGCGCTCTGCGACTGAGGCGCCCGGGGCCTGCCGCGCTGCTCACGCTGAGCCGCGGGGGCGGCCCTCGGGGTGGGCTGCTTCTGAGGCCTTGACTCGCAGCCTTTCGATTCATCTGTGAATCTCTCGCTGTTGTTCAGTGTATGAACTGCAGGCGCCAGGGAATAACTGCAATTCAGACGCGTGGCCGGGACCCGCTGTGAAGGGAGCCACAAGCGTCCAAAGGGCCCGTGTTCCTTCCCCATCACAAAGCCAGAGGGCAGGGCAGCACTTTTAGGACATCTGAAGCCTGGGACGTCACTCACCTAGTCACATTTCATTATTTTATGTGACAAACATGGAACAAGCGCCTTTCGTGTGCCAGGCAGGCACTGGGGATGGAGGGGGGCGGGGCATGACCCCTGCCCTCAGGATAGGAATGAGGAGCGGCTACGCAGAGGAAGGAGGGCTACAAGTGTGTCAGAGGGAGGGAGGAAAGGACTCAGCAGTGCCCCACAAGTGGCAGGGCCTGGTGGGGGTGAAGCTGAGGAGGGCCTTGAACACTGGTCAAAGGCCTGGAATTCTAAAGGCCAGAGGTTTAGGCAGGGATGTGACATTATCGAGCTCAATCTGTTGGGGCATAAATGGGACAAGTATGAAACATGGAAGGGGCTGGGGGCAGAAGGGAGCAGGGAGGCCTGCTAGGAGTCGATCACAATTATGGGTTGGGCACAAGGGCCTGAGTAGGGCTGTGGCAGCGGAGGTACAACAAGGGACCTCTTTGGAAGTGCAGGTCTGAGGTGAACCAATGGGACACAGAGGGAAGGGGTCAGTACCGGTCCCTCCCAGGAGGCTAGTCTGTGCCGGTGCCAAAAGTCAAGGGAAAATACAGAAGGCACTGCAGGGTTTTATGGAAAAGAGAATCAAGATTGTTTGAGCTAAATCTTTACAGCGTTCCTGTAAATCCTCTGAACAAGAGAGACTTTCCAGAAACTGCACTGTCCTAAGTACAGAAAACTGCTAGGCAGGCCGAGGTGGGCTCTCCTTGAGGGGATAAACAGGGCCTGGGAACACCAGCCTCGTCTCCTCAGAGACGTTGGCTTCGAGACCTCTGGGCTGGCTGACCCCCACGTCACCAGGGGCAGATTTCTCTGGAACGTTTATGCGGACTAGTTTTGAAGCAGGGGGACACCCTGACCTTAAGACCTTTCGTACAGCCCAGCTTACCTTGCCTGTGACATTCTGCAAGATGTCCTATGTCGTCTTGGTGAAAGTATTCATAACATGATGTGCCTAGAAGTTCTTGTGGTAAATATGCCAAAATAGCTGTTGCCCTAGAATATTTAAAAAAAAAAAAAAAAAAGTTATTGAGATGGTTAATTAACAGCCTCTGCTCAGTGGATGAACCCCGCCAGAGCTGATGAGAACAAGGTCCACCCTGGATGGCCTTCCAGAGGGCTTACTAGGTGGATGTGGATATGGAGATATATATATATATATATATATATTTTTTGGTGCAACTGAACTTAACCAACACTATAAAAGCAGGGGGAAAAGAAAGGAAAGAAGCCTTTCAAAGGGGCTGTTTTCCAACAACGGAGGCTTAAAAATGTAACCATATTAGCCAAAAATGTGATAGAAATCCAAACCCCAGGGCAAACTTTCTCTATCTCACTACATTTTTTTTTTTTTTTTTTAATCAGGATGATCAAACATCAGAAGCTCCAGTGGCAGGGGACACTAGAGCCCTGGAAAATGGTGGTGTTTTTTTCTAGTGTGTAGTGATTATTTCTAATAGCCAGAAAAATAATCAGCCGGTGAATATTCTCAAGGAGACAGCAGAGAGCAGTGGCAAACTTGGGACATCTGGGTTCTTGGCTCAGGTCTAGTACTGCTCAGCTGTGAATGGGAGGGGGCCAGTCGTCGGGGGGCCCCCAGTTCCTCATCTATTAAGAGTGAGACTGGACTAGGTCAGTGTTGCCGATGGAGCTTTCTGTAGTGGCGATGTGCTAGGCTGTGCCTCAGCCTCATGTAGCTGAGCACCTGCAGTATGCCTAGGGGGCCGGACACCTCTGAGCGTAGTTTCAATTAAAACCTGAATAGCCGGGCAGCCCGGGTGGCTCAGCGGTTTGGCGCCGCCTTCAGCCCAGGGCCTGATCCTGGAGACCCGGGATCGAGTCCCATGTCGGGCTCCCTGCATGGAGCCTGCTTCTCCCTCTGCCTGTGTCTCTGCCTCTCTCTCTCTCTATCTCTCATGAGTAAATAAATAAAATCTTAAAAAAAAAAAAAAAAAAAAAAACACTTGAATAGCCATGTGAGATTGCTATAGCCAACGTCCACTGTACCAGACAGCTCAGGACTAGATCATCTTTTCCAAGCCCCACAGTCCAGAATTCTGATCCCAGCTGTGGTCCTGAACCTTCCACCCACCCTCAGACAGCATCCCAGGCCTATCATTTCTCCCCTGGCCATGGACCTCAGACCATGACAATGTCTCCTTAACTGTCGCTACACGCCAAAGAGCATTAGAGAGAAAAATCTCTGTTTATGATGACATTCGGATGGGTCTCATTTTTTAGCAGAGATCCCCATCCCTTCCTTCTCTCTTTACCCTCAGGGAAGCCAGCTGATGGCCCAGCCTTCTCTGCTTTACTCAGAGGTGAAAATCTTGTACCATTATTGTTCAAGGGTAGTACGCAGACTCTTACCTCTGGTCTACAAAAACAAACTTCCCATCTATTGCGTGCCGAGACACATATTCCATGGATTTCACCCTGATGTCCCCGTTCACCGGCTGCGGGACCACGTGAGAATGCAGGCGTCCGATGGCGACAAGGCAGCTGAGGTTACAGCCCTCGTTGTCTGGTTCGCTGTCCTCGTCCAGCCCCATCTTTGTGGGTGGCCAGCTCTTCAGGTACCCTGTGCTGTGGATGGTGCAGAAGCTCTTTCGATCTGCTAGAAAGCAAAGTCCATGGTCAGTGACAGGACGGCTCTGGGCAAGCAGGCATGGGCAGCCTGCGGCGGCCCGGGATGTGGGAAGGGAGTCAAAAAGTGAACAAAGCTCTACTCTCTGGAAGGGAGAACTGGCAAGAGAGGAAGATTTAGAAGCAGACAGCTATCATCCTGGGGCCTACGTGTGGAGCAGGACCGGTTATGCCAAGGGCGTCGCATATACCAAGGAAGGAGTCACTCAATCTACCTGGGGAGAGGAGAGCCGCCCAGGAAAACCACGTAGGAGGTGATCAAGAAGGATGAGCACTGGCTAAGGGACTAGGATATACGAAGGTTGAGAAGGTACAAAGCACAGAGGCACATCCCGTCCCCGTACAAGAAACAATAGAGAGCTCCGTGTGGTTGAAGTGGAAAGGGAAGGGCTGGAGGTGGAGCTGGAACGGTGAGTTGGGGGCAGATTATTGGGGTCTTAGACTGTTTGCTAACAAATACGTGTTTATCACACAAGAAATGGAGAGCTTCTGAAGGTATTTAAGTGGAGAAACAGCAAAGGAAATTGTGGTTTGGATACCCTAGGAGCAGAGCGATAGGTAAACCGGAAGAGCAAGGAGCACACAGAGTAAGACAAGCACACAGCAAGAGGTGGTGAGGATGTGCTCTGGCCCCGCAGTGAGGACGAGGAGGCCGGGAGGTTCCTGAGAACTCGTGGGGTCTGGCGGGAATATCAAAACATTTGGTATGAAAGAAAGAAAACGAAGGGGACTCCACCTTTCTTGGATTGAATGTTTGCTACTGCTCAGGGACTCGGAGAAGAGAGGACATGGAGTCTGCCTTAGAGAAGAGGGAGAAGGATTTCACTTGGACACATTCCGTGCAGAACAGCTGTGGAGTTCAACAACGAGCACATCCTTATGGGGCGCTCACCGAGCATCAGGTCCGGGGTAGTCACCGGAAGACCAATCAGACGTGCCGCACGGAGCACACAGACTCAAACAAGCGTATGAATGAGTGACAGTGCAACTGCAAGAAAGTGCTAGCAAGGGCACCTGCAGGGGCTACAGGAGGGCCCGGGGTGGCCTGACCCCGACGCCCGGCTCTAAAGGACAAGGCCAGCCAGCTGGCTGAAGGGAGCCGACGGACAGGCGTGGGGGGCAGGCATTCCAGTCGGAGACCGTGGCAGAAAGGGGGAGGAGGCATCGAAAGGAAGTCGCCACAGCTGAACACGTGGAGTGGGGGCGGTCGCGGTCGCGTTAAGGACTCCTGACTTTTCTCCAAGAGCAATGGGAAACACTACAGGGTTTTAAGTAGGGAACCAAAGACAGGTTTGCTTTAAAAAGATCATTCTGGCTGCTGTGTGGAGAGAAGGCAAGTGTGAGGAGCCTACTCCACCGGCCGCGGTGAGAGCGGCGGGTAGCCCGGGTCTGAGGGATTCGGTCAACGGAGAGGTAGGTGGATAAGCGCAGTCGGATAACTTCTGTAGGGGGTTGATGGTGGCAGGACTTTGCACCTGACCGGACTGGAAGAGGGAGTGAAGCGGGCTGAGGGCGCCTCTCCAGCTCCCAGGATGTGCAGCCAGGTGCTGAGGTGCCATTTACATCAGGGAGGAGCTCGGTGGTCACTTCCGCACAGATCAGGTTTGAGGTGCCCTTGAGAGGGCTGAGCAGATAGATTTAAGAAGCCGACTTACGGATCTGCAGCTCAAAAGAAAAACCTGGGCCAGAAATAGAAACTTGGAAGCCACCGGCATGGAAGTGGCACCGCAAACCAAGGGAGAAGACATGGCCTACGGATCACGTGTAGATAGAAAGGTGGCGCAGGACAGACGAGGAGCCAGCAAAAGGAGGTGGGGAGGAGGCCTAGAGTGGCAGAGGATGGGGGAGACGAGAAGTAGGAGGTTTCATGGAATCCTAGGGGAAAAAAATACTTTAAGATGGAAGAAAAATGAAGTGTCCGTTGTGTTCGGCAACATGGAAGTCATTGGTGGATGCGGCAAGAGTAATTTCGGCGGGCAGCGGGATGCTCGGAGGCGGCGGGCATCGTGGCTCAGGGTGTTCCTTCTCAACCACATGGAAACAAAATTTAAACGGAGGAAGCTTTCCCACGAGTCTCTGTCACTGTGACAACCGTCGGGGCTTTCCAATCGCCCCTGCTCCCCAACGGCCCTACCCTGTAGGGGACAACGGCCCCCGGGACCTGCAGGGGACCACTGAGCCAACACCGTGCTGAGCGCTCCCGTGCACCGAGCCAGCCTCGCCTGTATCAGGATTTTCTTATTTTATTTTAAAAGATTTTATTTATTTTCTTGACAGCAAGAGAGAAGAGACGGCGTGGGAGGGAGAGGGGATCCGAAGCAGACTCCACCCTGGGCGCAGAGCCCCATGCGCGGCTCGACCCCACGACCGCGAGCTCGCGACCCGGGCCGCCCCGGTGGCCCTACAGGAAGATCGTGAAGAAGTGAAATGGTTACCTTTTTTCTTTGAACAGGTAGAGGGGAAGTCCTTGTCTTCCACCTTTACTGAAGGCCTGTTACACTTCATCCTACAGAAGAAAGAACGTCGTGCTCCAGAACATAATCGAGATGGCCCAGGGGTTATATCTGTTTTAACTGGAAGTCCAGCTGCAAATCAATACACAAAATGTGATAAACTGAGAGTAGTATTGTCTGTCAGGAGGGGGAGAGTGACCTTGAAGAAAGCCTCCTCTTTCCTGCCTCACTGCCTCATACCGACCATTCCTCCTCACTGACGCCTGAAAGACGCAACGCGGGTGAGCGGGCTGTCAATCTGGAAAGGTTTCCAGATCTCCTAGAAAGCAGCTACCGGTAGGAGCGGGACTGCGATCCTGCTGCGAACACTGGCTACTGGTCTGCAGACTGTCCGGGGATAACGAGCGCCCACCGTGGGAGAAGCCAGAGAGGGGGCCACCGCCGGGGCTGCTCCTGGACGTCACCCCTCCAACCTACCTCCCACAGGGCCTCCCGGCTGAGCCTCCCTGGAATGCACACGGCCCCCTCCCTGCTCCTTTTCACCCTAGCACACAGTGGGGATGCGTCTCCATCCTGAGATCCTCCCCCCACCCCCACCCCCCCGCCGCTCTGTTCTTCTCTTTATCACCTGGTGCACCCACCGCGACTCCTCCTTTCAGACCCACCCCAGCCGTCACCTCCTCAGGGATGCCTGTCCTCGGGTCCACATGAAAACGAGTCCTCTGTTCTCTCTGCTTGGCACTATTTCTATGGAGGTACCTATCACGCGGGGTGCTGGCCCCAGGTCTCCTCGACTGTATGGCACAAGCCTTAAAGGCAAGGACCAAACATCACCTCCTTTTTCTCTTCGTGTCACTACCAAAAATTGCCAGGGCCAGACTAGAAAAGGCAACAGGGACCGGGGGCCACGTTGAAGTTTTCGGAAGAGGAGTGCCTTAATGAAAAGGATGGTTTAAAGGAGGTCTCTCTGGGGACGTTTCCCTCTGGGGACTGACATGGGGGAGCGTGCAAGCAGGAAACTTGGGCCATGACCACACTGGCCGGTGAGCTCGCGGCACTGACCCCGTGCCCACTGTGTGCCAGGAGCTGCCCCATGTGCTTTATGTATAGTGATATAGTTAATCCTCACAACCACCCCACGAAACCGGTACTATTTTGTAGATAAGGAAACGGAGGCACAGAGAGGTTAAGTAACTTGCTCAAGGTCACAGCTGACAAACGGTAGAGCCAGGAAGTGAGCCTGGCAACCAGACTCCAGACTCCACGCTCCTAAATGCCGGAGCACACAGGCTCCCCAGATGGGAGAGCCTGATGGGGGAAGACCTACAGGGCCTCACGCAGGAGGGACGGGGAGGGGGGACACGGGTGAGAGAAGCGGTGTGGGGGGGAACGTGAAGCCAGGAGGGGGCCCCAACTAATGAGGAACCACTTTGGCCAAAGAAACTTCCAATTTATATTTCAAGTTTTCTTACTTTTATCTTAGGAGGCTGCATGAGTGTAACTCGAGTAAATAGAGGGAATTTTTTCAGGGGGCACAAATCAAACTGGTGTGAGCCCTTTAAACTCAGGGGCACACAACTGGGAATTTATAGATTCGGGGGGGGGGCTGAGTCTAAAACCCAGAAAGAATCAAAATAGCTGTTTTTCCTCCCTGTGGATTTGGACATTACGTAAAGCAAAACAAATACGAAGGTAGGTGGATAACCGCATTGAGCCCGGGAGAGCACGTGTGACCCAAGTAAGGGGCAGAGAGGAGGGAGGCCGGGGGCTGAGCGCATCGGCACACGCTGCGGTCCTCGCTCAGCCGTGCGGGCGGGCCCCGAGGAAGCAGCCGCGGCCTGCTCCTGGACTCACTTTTTGCATCTATGAGCCGCTCCCGGGGCGCCGTGTCCGAGGAGGAGAGCTGCTCCTTCACTTTGGCGATATCTTTAGGGTGCAGGTAGTCAAACAGACTCTGACCGATCAGATCGTTCTGTGGGGAGGAAGCGTGGAAACCACACGTCAACAGCACGTGGAATACAACTTCGCCAACAGGCGCTCTGCGTTTTAGTTTGTATTTCTAGGCATGGGAATTTCAAATATGTCCAGTGTGAACACGTAACCTGTCCAATCGCTGTGCCTAGGGACACACAGGACAGGGAGCGAGGCATCGGGACTTTGGTGTCCGTGACACAGGAGGGGGAAGGGCGTATATTTATACTTCTATAAATAGTTCACGCTCCTCGAAGGCAGGAGTCTTTCAGCTGTACGTGTTTCCTGTTATTTATTCCGGATGCCACAAGTGCCCTGCTAGGAGCACAGGGTGTGGGCGGGGACTCTAGCCCCACTGAGCCCTCGTGGTGTTGTGTCACACCGTGTGCCTCCACGGCCTCGTGTGGCAGCAGGGAAAATAAGAACTGCCTTCATAACTTTGCCCCAAGACCAAGAAGAGCAAGACACTCTGGATACATTCAACTTACATTCATTCTAGTTCACACAAATATCCTTTTGATTCTTCAATTCTGCTGCCTTACCAGCTTCCCATGCAAACACCAGCAGGTGAAGGAATGAGTGAATAAGTGGATGCATGGGTGGATACGTGAATAAGAATGCTAGGGACAGAGTGTCCCTGCTTAAAAAACTTTGCTCTAGAAGCTTCTGGGCATGCTTATCTTACTGCATCCTATGAACAATCATAAAAGGTATTATTACACTCTTTTTTTTTTTTTATTTTTAGAAGGAGCCGAGATTCAATAGAACGAAAAAGGGATACATCATCACAAACACAGTATGGGTGGATCCCCATTGTTTCATTCTCTGGTTATCATCTGCCTTTCCTGGTCAGGTAGCCCCTTGCCTCGTGCCTCCCCCGCTCTCTCTAGCTGCGGGATATTCACTGTGCAGCAATAAGAAAGTATAAAGCTGCTGATGAGATCACAGTCAAACCTTCCAGTGAGGGAAGCATAGAACACATACTAAAAAGATTTTTTCTAGGGGCACCCCGGTGGCTCAGTCGGTTAAGTGTCCGACTTTTGATTTCGGCTCAGGTCATGATCCCAGGGTCATGAGACTGAGCCCCATATCGGGCTCAGCACTGATTGCAGGCTGCTTAAGATTCTCTTTCCTTCTGCCCCTTCCTGCCATGCATTCTCTCTCTCTAAAAAAAATACATAAAACTTAAAAAAAAAATTTTTTTTTCTAGGTTTAAATTTACTTCTCTGTTAAGAAATTACAAATTTTCTGGAAGAAGCATTGGGTATGTGTGTGTGTGGGGGGGGGGGAGTTATAATATAAGCCTTTTATGTGTGGCTTGTATATTATAATTATTCTAAAAAGTGGGGTGACCTTTCTGGCAGCCGTGAGGCTGCCCACCACCAACAGAAGCATAAGCAATAATACCTGGCTGTAGTTGAGGATCTTGAAGACAGACTCTGAGACGAAGAGTATCTTCCCTCGGTCACATCCTACGACAAACAAAAATCCATCTGCTGCCTAATCAGGAGAAATGGATAATCAATTTACCGCACTTTAGGAAACACGGTTTGTAATCACTCTGATAGCAACTAAGGATTTGTCTGCTAAGTATCCAAAGCACAGAACTGTACTCATCGAGTTTCACAAGCATCCTGAGCCCAGGACGCTCAAAAGGAACGCCTCATGAGAAGAAGAAGATTCTCTCAAAGGCAGGTATGGACATTCGGATCATCATCGTCGTCGTCGTCATACGGGTGACGGTCCAACGGAAGCAATTTCAGTTACAACACTGAATTCATTTTAAGAATTTTCCTTGGAGTATATCAAGGTCTGGAAATGTCCTGTTTTATTTTGTTACTTGTAACTATGTAGAATCATAGAATCTGAGATCGAAAGGAGCCCTTACATCAAAACCCCCTCCCGATATCCCGGCCACCCTGGCCCTCAGCCTGAACACTGCCATTTACGGAGCGCTCTCTCCGATGGTTCTCAACAGCTGGAGCGGCGCGTTGTGTGTTTGTGCTGCTGCTGTTTTCGCGCTGATGGCCTGGGGTGGGGCTGGGTCAGGAGTATTGTTCTCACCCCCACCCCAAATGATTCTAATGTACACAGGATGGAGAACTACTGCTCTCAAAGATCATTTCTGGATCCGGGGCTGGGCTGCCTACATCCTAAGTGAGGCAAGCAAAGCAAAGCAAAACTTTCCCCTCCGTTCTCTTTCCTTCTCCTTCACTTTAAATGCAGGTAAAACATCTCAAGTCCCAGGAAAGGCAGATACGGAGACAGGATGCTATTTGTTAGACTGAAGCGGATAAATACCAAAGCTGCAGAGTCTGAGAGCTGCAGCTCGTGGGGTCTAGGTGCACGTGAACCCTACACCCAGGGCTCTGAGGACGGACAACCGCTCGGCTCCAGCCGGGGGCCTCCCAGGGATGCGGAGGGTGCTCCACGCTCGGTCACGTGCTTGCTTTCAGGGTCAGCAAACACAGTTCTAATCTTGCTTTATTCACCAGTCCTCAGTCTGTTCTTTGGAAAAATCTAGAGAAACCCAATTCCCTTTTCCACAGAGGGGCCTCTGGGGATGTAATTTAATTCAAAGAACTAAGAAATGAATTCGTGTGCCAGAGGCAAAATAATGGCACAGGCACCTGTGCAGACAGGAAAGCAGTAGGAGGGGAACCACTGCCGCTGAGAAGGCGCCAGGCCCCTCAGCCAGAAGGGAGCTGGGGCCGCTCCCTCCCTAAGCTGGCCCCCTAAGCTGGCACAGGGCAGGGGAGGACAGTGGAGAGGAAGAGACTTTCCAAGCACCATCTGCTGGAAGCCTCGTTCTGTCAAAAAATAGGGTATTAATAACTTGCGCACCACCTTGCAGACAGTCTCACATCTAACACGAGAAGTGTCTTGAGGCTTTCGTTGGTGCAGGGAAGCAGCACAAAAGGTAGGTGACTCGGAAGAGGTGCCTGCGACATCCTGGAGGGAATGCTGAACCCCTGATGGGAACAAAGTGGGTTGCAACCCATCCAGGGCGAGAGAGTGAGCTCCCGTCAGCCTATAGGGAAGGCTCCAAACATCCTGACTCTGTTTCCCCCGGGCAGATAAACACCACCAGGTGAAGGAGCCAGGGCCTAGGGGCCACCTGACAAGTGGAGATGGGTGGGGTGCCGTGGGCACACGGCGCCGCAGAAGACAGGGCAGGCTCCCTGGCGAGGGAGGACGGGGTTAGCGGGGGAGGCAGGCCAAAGCTCTGGGGGCGCCTGCCTAGTTTTCAGAACACGGGAGGTGGAGCACCCAGGCTGGCCCTGACACGCCACTTGCCAAAGCCATTTGAAAGCTCTTGGTGGAGAAGTCAGACCTGCACTGGTGAGGAAAAGCACAAGTCCAGTTCCCACTGCCCACCCCTCCAACACCACCTGAGCGGCCCCCGCCGTCTGTGCACAAAAGTTCTGGGAAGTGGGCTCCCGGAATGGCAAGGGATTAGATGGTGCCTCATGGCCACAGGCAGGTGCCGGGGGTGGGGCGGGGGGCAGAGAGGTTTCATCGGGGGAGACCCAGCACCACTGATGCTGCAGGATGCAGAAGCACAGGAAAGGCAAGCCTGAGATGAAGTATTTAGCTTAAACGGCATGAAAATCCTTGGTCCATACCCTGGCAAGTGTGGGCATGTGACAGGAAATTCAGAAAAGTAGGAGCAAGTTATTAAGCATTTGCTGTTGCAAAGGGAGCTTCTTTATATATTACATGTAGATCTATAAAGATACATACAGAGAGAAACCTATAGAGAACACGGGCTTCGTACACTTTATAGGTGTTCAAAACCAAACCCGTTTGTGTATATACACACATTCATTTTTTTTCCCTAAAGACATCCAATCAGCAGTACGGCAATCAGGCCCCGCCCCGGGATTGCGGGGCCCAGTGCAGAATGGATATGCAGAGGCCCTGGTTCAAAAGTCAGGATCTTCCAGACAGCAAGAGCAGGACATTAAAACAAGCGCTGGGCCCTGTGTGGCTGCGTAGGGTGCGTGCCCATGAAGCCAGCCCTGGTGGTTTCTCCAGAGCTGCTGCCGACACAGTTAGTAGCTTAACTGCAGCAGGTCCTCCCTGAGGACCGGGCCAGCCTTATGAAAGGAGGATGGAGAGGGCAGTGCAGAGCTGCGTCAGAGTAACTGTGCCCTGGCAGAGGTGGCCCAAGGACCATCCCAAACTTGCTGGGACACCCCCCCCCCCGCCCCCAACGTGTTTATTGTGGACTTGGATTTTCCAAGGGCCGTGCATACAGAACTAAGTCTCAAAAACGAAAGACACACCAGGCCTGCCTGTGGGATCTACCTATCGCAAGCAGCTTCGAAGGATCACTAATGACCACCTGGAACATAGGGCCACCCAATAAATAGACTTTGGTAGAAACAGAAGTTCAAAAAACCCAAGTGCACCTATACAGGATGGACAAAACCTGACCTAACAATAATCCATGTACAGGAATGGGAGGGATGGTATCACAGTGGCCCAAAACGTGGCACTAATAGGATGGCTTCTGTGGCAAGGAAGGCACCAGGCCCATGCCATCCCAGGCCAACCAGACCACAGCTGACGCTCTGTACTGGGTGGTGAGAGCCACTTTCGGAGGAAAATCTAGCAAATGGCTGTGGCTCTGGAAAGTGTGTGTGGCAAATGCTGATGGGGGACCCTCGCCTGCCTCTACTATGATGGCGGGAAAAATCTAAATCCTTGCCCTGAAGCTAGGGGTCATCAGGTAACATCTTCTGGAGAAGCTGACATCTACAATCGGGCTTTCAGGAAGGCACAGCTTTTCTTGAGAAGAGGGACAGCTGGGCTAGACACTGCGCTGCCCCTTGTGTCTGGCTGGCGTGGCTACACTGAGGAAGCAAGCTGTACACTAGCTCAGCAGGACTGTTCTCGAAGACAGGAAGAGCCTGGTTCTGGCCGCCCTCACGGAGACACCACCCCCTCATGGCCTACCCCAGGACCAGCTATATTTGGGAAACAAAACCCCATTTGTTCATCAGGTCATCTGTTCCTTGCAGCTGAAAGCTTTCCAATTAAGATAACACGCGAGGCAGGGATGGGTAGAGAATGCTGGAGTGAGCACACAGGCCAGACGTACAGAGGACCGGAAGCCCGGCAGAGCTGAAAGTCAGGGTGACAACAGAGTGGGCCTGGTGTCCCAAGGCCTGGCAAATGTCTGCTCAAGAGAGGTGCCCAGATACTGTAGGAGCTTAGCAAGCAAGGTCCACCCTGGCTGTGGGGGGAAGGAGGCTGGTATAGTTCCCTTCAGTTAGGTTTTTCTGTTTTTCTTTTTATAGTTTACAAGAGGACAGGTTTCTGAATCCTGTTTCTTTCCCTTCGATTTCCAAGTTGATCTCACTCTACCCAGAGGCAGACCCAATCCCACACGGAAGCCAAGTTTGCATGGCGCCACCTCGACGGCCTCTCCGCAGAGAGGAGCAAGATGAAGTGAGCGCTACGGCCAGGAGGGGAGAGCCTCGCGTCCCCCATTTCTTTTCCTCCTTGGCAAGAGGAGTCTTTGGAAGCTTTGTTGCTTTGATGGGGTTTTGGCGGAAGAGTAGATGTGGATGTTTTTGCGCCAGCGGTTAAGTGAGAAGACGACAAATGCTCAATTATCGGTGTCCATCCTTTTCTAAAGCCTTCATGCGGGAATGGGATTCTTCACTACCTATTTTTGACAAAATCCTGCATCCTTCTATTTAAAAACCACAGTAGCCTGGGCCTTCCATTTTTGTCTAAGCAAGCGTGGAAGGGGAGGAGGAAGACCTCAGGGAAAGAATGTGAAGACTGTCCAGACAGACAGAGGTGGAGACCCAAAAGACGAGGGGCCTCAGAAGGTCCAAAGGTTAGACATCAAATTCCCACAGGCTGGTACCTCACCCAGAAATTCATAAAAGTGTGTACAAAACAAGCTCGTAATTGCGACATACCCTGAGAATGAGGTGTTTCAATTCATCATCTGACAGGAAAGTCGGCTTATAATTTGCTTCTGTGTATGGATTGGTGGCACCTTAGGGAGAAGAAAAGAGAAAGAGTTGGTCCACTTTCTATTCAGGTAACGTCTCATTCCACTTCACCGCCTCCACCCTTCCAGATGCGGCCTGGCCCCTGCCACCTGGAACTTCAATCTTACTTTCTTTTTCCTTAACAGAGACAGGGCTAGATCAGGCCTCGGACAGAAGCCATTGAAAAAACAACACTGTTGCCCACAGGGGACCTAGCGAGTTTGCTCTGGCCACTGGAGGGGAGCCAAGAGGTAATAGACAGAAGGAAAAATCTGTTTCAAAGAGAGAAGGCAGCACCGGAAGCCAAGCGGCAGAGGGTCCTGGGAGGATTCCCTCCTTCCAAGATTGACATTAAATGGTTGACCAGCAGTCCCTCAAATCGTCACGCTGAGCCTTCCTGGGAAATCATCCAGGCTGCCAGGCCCTGAGTAAATAAATACATTGTAGACGGCGTTTGGTGGGAGTGCTTCTTCATCGGGCGAGGCAAATGAGCTTGGCAACCCAGAGAAATGCATCACTTAAGTGACTACAGCTCTGGGTCCTCGGGCTGAGAGGGGACAAGATGCTTAAAAGGCCGTCAGTCTGGCATCGCATCGGAGAACAGTAAGAGAAAAATGCCAGCAGCAAATGACCTGGAATCCGCAAAAACAGAACAGTGAAGAAATAAAACAGAAAAGGTCCATGATTCACAGCACACGGGGAAGGAGGGTGACAGATGTGCCTGGGACTTTCACATCAACTAACCAGGCACAGGCTGAGCCACATCCCGGCTTTTTATGACTCGAGATGTGTCACTCGTTTCCTTCCAACTTAATAAAAGTTAGCTTGTAATAACCTAATCTCTATCACCTTCACTAAGAGGAAATTCTAGTGGACACGACGCAGACAGGTCTGAATGGGGATCGCAAGTCAGACAAAACCGGCGACTGTGCCCTTCTGGTGGCTTTGTGGAAACACGAAGACACAATCCTTGTAGCACGCGGGTCAGAGGTCTGAGTGGACTGAGCACCCACTTTCCAGTTCCCTCCGAGGGTCCGAGGCCCCACCGGAGCGCCACTTCCACCTTCCTGCCCCGCGTGCTCGCCCGCCCCGTGCTCGGAGAGGAAGGAAGACGCTGCCTCCCTCGTGAAGACTCTATCTGGTTTGGGAATGTTCCAGGAACATGAAAATACCATCAGTGTTCATCCCTGACAGTAAAATGCAGCAAGAACCATCAGCCGGTGACTCACTCCTTAAAGGAGCCATGGTGAATTTTCCTCTGAAGGACAGGAAGGGACCCCCCCACCGGCATCCCTAGGTGCACCCGTCCTTCTGACAGCCGGCACCCAGGCCACCCTACATGCAAGATGTGTGGCCCCCTCGGCTACACACGGCACCCGAGGATCACAGGCACGTGCAGACACGGGCATGCATCGCAGCCTCTACCCCCTGGGCGGGAGGAACGGCTGCAAAACCCCAACCGGACCCCATGTAAGCTCAGTGATCACCCCACGTGGCACCAGGCCTGTTGCTCAAGGCTGCACATTTGTCAACTGACACACACTGTACTGGGGACTCAGGCACAACTGAGGCGAGGGAGGCAACATGTGCGGACAAGGTCACAAAGAAGATGAAGCCCGAGGTCTCACCTCGTAACGTCTTCATGTGCTGAACGGCCATCCTCAGCACGGTAAGCTTATCTAACTTCCTGGACATGGCGTTGCACGTGGGCACCAGGGAAGCCAACTCATCAATGAAACTGTTCATTTTATCCCGACGCCTCTTCTCAATCTGACTGTGAGCTTCCCTGCACAAGGGGAAAAACGATTTCTATAAAATGAGGCCGAGCCTCAGGGAAACGACGACAAAAATAAGCCGTAACTGGTTTTGACATTTCCCCTGACAGGCCACCTTTACAACGTGCACCAGGTTTTGAACTAGACTTTTTGACTAGTCACCAAAATAGTGGCCTCCCTGCCAGAGGTCACTACTGGGGTTTTGTAGGCCTCCCTCATACTTAGCATGAAGGAGAAATAGGACAAAACAAAAACAAAAACAAAAAACAACCAAAACTGTCTGCTCAGAGCAAACTGGATGGCTGATTTCTCATTTCTTTTCCTCTCAGCCTCTGTAAGGTTGCATTTTAAGGTAAGCATGAAAGGAAAGAGAAGGGAGGTGGGGTCTGCAAAGAGTGAAGCTTCTGGAATGGCCACTGGGCGGATCCTGTGATCCCGAAGTGGTCTCTGAGGTTGTGAGGAGCCCGCGGTGCACCTGTCAGAGACTCCCTGACTGAGTCACTAGGTAACCAATGCCGCCATCTTTGGACCAACCGCGACCCCACCAAGATATAGCAGACGCTGCATCTGTCCCCGAGAGCTTCCTCTGAAAAATGAGCTTCCTCTGAAGAATGTTCTACTCTTCCCTCCCCGGCGTGGCCACGCAGCAAGGCAGGAGGGTGCTTCCACAGGTACGCACTCTCCCCGACTACTTTGTACCTGCCACTGTGATTGTCCCTATGGAGGTGCATCACCCTTGGAAACGCAGTTTGCTGCCATAGCAACAGAGCCACCAAGCAGGACCCCCCACCAAGGCTAGGCTGTGCAGGAGGGGGAAGCCAGGAGTCTCAGGTCAGTCAAATTCTATGGCATGACAGCCTCAGAGGGCCCTGGAGCTAATGGCAGGAGCGCAGAAGACCCACGTGGATGGGGGCAGCACATGTGGCTGGAGGCAGGAAGGACCGAGTCAGAGAATCTACTCAAAGGAGCCCCCATGTCCGGCCTCACAGTGCAGGGAGGGCCACTTTGAGAGGGGAGGCCCAGCCCAAGCACGAGTCACTGAGCCAGGTCTCCTCTGGGGGCCCTCGAGTCAGGAAGCAGCAACCTGCTGAAGACAGCTGGGGTAAAGCTTCAGCCTTGAAGGACTTCCTGCTACTCCAAGGGCCCCTTCAGGTTTAATGGGCTTAGACAGCCAAGAGCGAAGGCCACTCCAGTGTGGAGGGGACAAGGGGCAGGCGGCCACCTCAAGCGAAGGCCCTCAACCCCTTCCCCATCCCCGAAAGGATGCTCAGACCAGCAGGGACCAGACACAGAGCCACCTCAGCCGTGCTCTCAACACCCAGAGCCAGGACGGTTTAGAGACAGGCCCGCCCTTACCTTGCATTTTTGATCCTTCCTTGGTGCTCTGTGTAGTCTAACCTGGAAGGGAAGAAAAAAAAAAAAGCAAAAGATAAAACACGATCCCTAGGAGACTAATGGCCAAGTTACACAGCTCTCTTTTCTTCCCAGCTTCATTCATTTCCCGGCTTAATCCCTGTCCTCTCTCTCAACACACAAGGGCTCCTGCTGTTAGCTACGCCGGGGGCCAGGGGTGACCATCTTGAACTCCCCGGCTCACAGCCTCCCTCTTATCCCCAGTCAAGGACATGGGTGAGATCTGCGCCAACTAACAGAACACGTAATTATGCAAGGAAAACCACTAGCAGGATGAAGGTCACGACTGGGTTCATGGTACCTTCCGTGAGGGTCGTCTTTGTCTGTGTCCATGCTTTCTCTGAAAAAAACAAGAGAGAACGTGAGTTTTTGCTAATCAAGACATACGAAGCAGCTTCTTACAACATGGAAGGCTCTCATTTATCCAGAAACCAAATAGTCAGAATGTTCAAATGGCCACAGTACTGATTATCGACACAGGATCGTCAGACACACACAGCTTGCACCTACTACGAAACTAGGACCGGGTTTCTGGATGACCAAACAAAAGCTACGTATGGTCATCCACAGAGCTTGCATGGTAATATTTTAGGCCATATTCTGAAGATCGGGAATACACAGCATTTATGGACATTCTTAATCAGAGTATCCAAATAACTAGAATACCTCATTGTTCCCATCATTCTGGATAAATGGAGTTTATTCATTTGCAGAACATACCAAGCCTCAAATATACCTGTGCATATTTGGTGGGGGGGTGGGGGGAGACGAATGTACCCACAGAGAAGCACTGAGCGGAGTCCTGAGGCAGCTTCTCAAAGGCACTGATACCCAGTGTTCTGGTTCTCAGCCAGGTGGGAACCTCCTCGGCCTAAGGAGCTGGGATCCAGGGCATGAGTGGGGCCAAGGGGCATGGAACCCTGTCAGGCCACAGAGCGTCCTGGGGTCACGGCAGGGATCTACCTCCCTTTTATAGACTCCAGAGGTCCCAGTTTCATGGCACTTTATGGTTCAACAGAAAACAGACTAGAATCCTCCAAGAAGGGGGTTCCAAATCTCCCTGGGGTCAGCCCACACCCTTCTCCAGCCCCTAAGCTTATCAGCAGGAGGGCCCTGACTGGCACCTGAGTCTTTCCTTCTTTTTTGTCTGGGAAGAACAGAGGGACATGGCCCTTCAAGCAATGGAGCCTCAAGGGCAAAAGCCACTTTTCTCAGGAGCACTAAATCACATCATGGGCATTCTGGGACAGTGGTTCCCAACCAGGAGCCCTTGGCTGCCTCACAGGCAGAGAACTTCTCCAGCTAGTCCTAAAGCACAGCAGAGAAACCATTCAGGCCACAGGGGAAAATGAAAGCTCTCCCTCCCCTTCTGTCTTGGCTCGTATCTGCTCACCAAGGCCTGGATCATCATCTCAGGTGAAGAGAGCTCCGCCTGACAGATCAGATACATTCAGCACATTAAGATGACCGGGAAGGGGGCTAGGGGTGCTTAATATGGTCTCCACAAATCACAGAAGATTTGCAAGGGGTCCATGAGGGAAACCTGGAGGTCTTGGGTGGGGACACAACAGGGGACCACAGGTTTAGATCGCAGAGGTCTTAGAAGGCACCGGTGACTCCACGAGAACTTGCTCAAGACAAGAGGTCTGTGGAAAAACTCCTGGCCTCCCTGTGGGGGATGGACTGGTCCAGAAGAACCCTCTCAGGCCTCACACCCACTCTCCATCCCCTGGGAGTCGCCTGCTCAATCATCTGGGGTCACTTACACATTAATCATAGCATCTCCTAGTGGGCATCTGACCTTCGGTCACTGTGCTCCCCAAATTCGACCTGTGAACTTCAGCAGAAAGGACATCTGCTGTGGGGGAGACACCTCCTTGGAGATTTTTCCCTCATTAAACAAAAGAAAACCTCTCCAGTGGACGTCGGGATAAGATTGCACGCAGTTGCCTCAACAAAACAAAACGTGCCTTAGAAGGTTCTCCGCATCGCCCTATCCCCTGGGTGTGTGTACAGATATACAAGAGTGGACTGTAAGTGGGAAAATTTACTTACTCAAAAGAAAAGTCATCAAGTCTAAAAAGAAACAAAAATACTATTTAATATAACAGGTACATAGTAATTGGAGTAATGTTTCAGGGTGGTGTCAATGCTCCTACGGTGCTTTGGGAGAGGACCTGCACTCACACCTGCCACAAACAATTAAGCAACCGAGGTCTTCCTCAGAGAGGCCTTCAGGCAAAGTTCTCTTTGAAACCACGAGGTTACACCCAGGACAAATTTGCACTGGGCTAAGCCAGCTGGCTCAAGGGAGCCAAGGAGGACAAAGGAAACGGTAAAAGGTAGACCTTGGCTTTAGGGCTCTTCCTTTTCCCCTGATGTGGGACAATTTGGGGACAGGAGGCGGGATGTGGGTGCCTCAGCAGTGCTGGAGGCTCCATCCTGCTTGCAATCCAGTGGGGAGATAAAAACAACAACAACAATAGACCCCACTGTATGGCCGCCTAGACTTGTAGCTTTCATTTCCAGCCCTTTCCACAAAGAGGACCCCTTCTTCCAGGAGGAACAGGAGCCAGCCCTTCAGCATGCCAGGAGTAGACACCAAGTTCAGGCAGAGGAAGAGGAGCCCAGAAGGCCTTACTGGTAGTCGGTGGAGCTGCCTTTCCGCTTCCGGTTGCAATCCATGCCACTGGTGCCGAGGGGGCTGGAGAGGAGGTCGGTGGGGCCTGGGGACATGAAGTCACTGATTGTCGAAGAAATGTCCATTCTCTGGTCAGCCATTGGAGGTCTGCAACTGGCACAAGGAGGCACAGAGGTGATTTCTAGGCGCCCTTCTAACGTGGTGGAGAGCGGGGTACTGGGCTGTTGCGCCAACACGGCTCCCACCCAGCAGCAGGAGTAGGGACACCGCAGACTGGCGAGAACAGGATGTGCTTTAGGAGTTAGCATAGAGAACGGAGGTTGACCTGCTCATAGCTCTGATGAAGACACAAAGTTCAGAGCAACTGGGTGGCTTCTCCTGGGTGCCCGTGCTAGGGCATGCAAGAACGATTCCAGAACCCAAGGCTCTACGGACTTGGAGCCCAGTGCTCCTCCCATGAGGGGACCAGATATCCTCTGACAGCTCTCATTTTATTTTCTTGCAATCAATAAAATAAACACGATTCACTCGTTATCTTTGTATTTTTGTTACAACTCTTGTAAAAGTCATTGGAAAGCAGAAAATATCCTTTCTCCGGCCATGAGTCTCTCTTGGGAGCTGGGGAAGATATGGTCCCCCGTCTATCACGGGGCCGGGCAAAGTCTGTCCTGACTGCCCTGACCAGCCTTTGCCCCCAGCATCCCCTGCAAGGAAAACCTGCATGATGACACAAAGACAGTGCAGACAAATTTGCAAAACATTTTGAGAATCCACATTTTATAAGCGTGGGGTAAGTCGGCCCAAAAAAGAGGCTGATGAGTACCTTGCAAGGGACTCCAACTCCAAACCAAGTCGAAGAGGGAGGGCCCGTGCGCTGCCCACCCACACGGGGGTCCCAGCTCCACACCAGGTGACTGGGGCGGTCACTCCCTCTCCCTGGGCTCAAGTTTCTTCATCTGCAAAGCAAGAGGGGGCTGTGAGCTCATTTGCCTGATTTCTGTTCCACCCACAGATGAGTGCACCAGGTTAGGTGTGCGCCAACTTTTCACTTTCACAACCACAGCCAGAGGGAGCATCTTTGTGTTCTAACTCCAGGCACTTGAGCTATTATCTCTCCGTCTAAATGTCTAAAAGCAGGACAAAAGGGAACACACATAATATGTCTTGGTACATTCTGGAACACTGTGCTGCTGAAAAGCTCCAATAATTTCTATCCCCAGCAAGAGCTCCTGTCAATCTGAAGGAAAAAACAAAACCCATTGGTTTTTACTTGCATTTTTAAATGATTACGGATGGTGTCCCTATGTTTATAGACATGTGTCTGGTTTCCTTTCTGCCCACTCATGTCCTGTTTTCCTACCACGTTTTCTTCAGTATGGATGGGCCTCCTAACTCATGTTCACCTGGGCACCGGAACCTGGTGGCAGAGAAGCACACGGTGAACCGGCTGCTCTCCCTTCCCATCCACCGCCTCGCGCACCTCCAATGCCAGTGCTGCCCGCTGCTCCTTGGCTCCCCTGCTCCGTGGATTCCCCCATCTGCCACCAAGCACGTCATACCCTCTCTTTTCTCCTCAAGCCTCCAACAGCTCCCCATCCTCCCTCTAGCAGATACTTTGCTTTCTACTTCATGGAGAAAAGGGAGCGCATCCACTGGCCCACCTAGACGCTGCTGGTTAGGAGCCCCCACCCCCTCTCACTAGGGCAGATCATTGCCCCAGGATTCTCTCCCTGCCACGCACCCTGCACCATCCACTTTCCCCACCCTACTGGGTCACTCTCATTTGGATAAACACGAACAACAACCCTCATCTTGGGGAAAACACACAAGCTTTTCTGAACTCCATTCCCTTCTAGCTGGTACCCCCATTTTTCTGTTTCCAGTTCTTTTCCTCTTACTCTCTATAAAGCAACACAAATTGGGCTTTTGTCCCCATCATTCCGACAGAATAGCCCTGTTAGGTGCCCCAGTGGGCTCGTCATCGTCATTGCTAAGTCTGGTAGCTGGTTCTCCAACCTCCCTACCTGCCCCATCCTGACATCTGCTAGAGCTGATCTGTCCCTCCTCACTGTCTCTCAGCTCCGGAGAGGCCACCTCCTCATTGTCCCCTTCTATTTCAGTGGCCACCCATTCCTTGCGGGTCTCTTTTGTGGCTACTTCCTCCTCCCTCACCTCTACATGAGGGTCCTGCAGATGTCCTCAGACTTCCTCAGCCTATACCCACTCCCCAAGAGGTCTAATTTTGCTGCTTCAGATATGATCTATGCTATGAGAACTCCCAAATTTATCCCTCCAGCCTGGACTGCTCTTGAATTCCAAACTTACACGGCAAAGAGGCCTCCAACTGAAACATCCAAACCAAACCCCCTGGTTCTCCCCGAGCCAAGCCCCTTGGTGATGCTCACATCAGTAAGTGGTACTTCTGAATGCTCGGGCCCCAAACCTAGAAGTCATCCTGACTCCTTGCTTCCTTTTACAACCTGCACCCAACCTGTTAGAAAATCCCATCAGCTCCCACTTCTCTCCTTGCTCCTTTGTATTTCTGCTCAAATGTCACTTCAGCAGTGAAGCTTCTCTGAATATCCATATACTACAACACCCCACCAGGACCAATCATCCCTAACCACCCCCACCCGGCCTCATTTTTTTCCCATAGCCCCTAGCAATAATCTACTTCTTTATTTACTAGCTTCCTCTCCATTAGACCATTAGACTAGGAGCATCAGAAGAGCGGGCATTTTGTTCAGTTCACTACTTGCACCTTAGTGGCCTAGGACACTTTCTAGCATATGGTAAGTACCTAACAAATAGGTGTTGAATGAATACGTAAATTCGTATATTTGGGATATTCATTCCTTGTTTGTCACAGATGTCATAAATACCCACCCCCTTTTTGCCTTTTAACTTTGCTTACAGTATTTATAGGTGATACTAGAAGTGACATGTTTTTTCAAAGCCTTTTTGCACCCTAAATTATAAATATCCTCTTTACTAATATTTTTATGATTTACTTAGCTCCTAATCCATCTGGAAATTACTTCTGGTATACTACCTACGGTTGGAGGTACCTACCTATTGCCCTTCAGTGGACAGGTAACTGTGCCGACACCATTTACCAGACCAGACCATTTACCAATCATCTGAAATGCCACCTTTATGGATTTATGGTCTATTTGTAGACTTCCTCTTCTGGTCCTTGGATCTAGTTACTTCCAATCCAGTACCACACTATTTGATATTGTGGCCTCATAATACATTTCCACTATAGGGTAGAACAAACCCTCTTCCTCTTCAGACTTTTCATTTTCAGAAATTTCCAGGTTATTCCAGTGGATTCTTTGAGGAGCGTTCTATAATCATGTAATCACATCGAAGGCCCTGACAGGTGCTGCTAGGAGCTGTTATCACAGATATCAGGAGTACAGAGCCCGACCCTCGGGGTCTCAGTGAGCCTTTGGGCTGCCCAGCAGACACGGGGGTGCTACCTCTAGCCCCCACTCCCTCTTTTTGAGCAGCTGGACAGTTGCAGGAGGTGGACTACCCCAAGCTTCAGGGCTGCTGGGAGAAACCACACTTTCTGAAAGAAGAACTACCGTGGAGGCCGCCAACGATAGCAGGTGTGGGGGGCGGGGGGAGGGGGCTTGGGTGTGTGATTTTATTACCTGAAGTTATAGTTCTTAAAGCTCAGATCCACCCTGGGCGGAGCAAGGGGCCACGGGACTTATTGGTCACCTCAAAGCGAGTCTCATGTTTTGTAGTTTCCTTTCAAGCAGTCAACTTCTTCCAGAAACCTACAGCGGGGCCCACAAGGAAAGAAAACCCACACAGGTCACTTGGGGGAAGATACACCGCACAACCCACTGGCTCCGCTCAAGGCGGCCAGGCTGGTGGCTCACGTCCTCACCGCCGGCGCCCGCTCAGCTAACCTGCCAACACGTGGAGGAGCTCGCGGGAGGGCTTCTCTGTGGAAGACGCTGCTTTTTATTTATTTAATTAATTTACTTATTTTATTTTAAAAGATTTTATTTATTTATTCATGAGAGACACACAGAGAGAGGCAGAGACACAGGCAGAGGCAGGCTCCATGCAGGGAGCCCAACGTGGGACTCGATCCCGGGACTCCAGGGCCACACCCTGGGCTGAAGGCAGATGCTCAACCGCTGAGCCACCCGGGGATCCCAAGACACTGCTTTTTAAAGGACTAAACATGGATCCTTGGACGCGGCCTTAAGGGACAGAAGACAACTGGACTTTTCATTTCTCCTACTGGGTCAGGCAATAAGAATAATAGCACCCGCTTCTTGAGGGAGTGCTGGGTGTCAGGCACCTTCCCTACTGCAGGTCCCTACTGCTTCACGGCCTTGGGCCCGCACACAACTCTGGGAGGCAGATCCTCTGGTCTTCGCCTACAGGAGAGGACGGGGCAGAGAGAGACGAGGCAGAGAGAGGCTGTGGGGGACAGCAGGCGAGGTGACACGGCGGAGGCGCGGGGCCCCGGGACAGTGGACACTAAGCCACCGCACGCACGCGGCACCCGAGAGCAAGTGAGGCCTTTGGAGAGAAGGGCCCGGAAGCTCTGGGCACCCCGGGCACCCCGAGCTGCGGGCACGGTCGGCGGGAGAAGGCTCCGAGCCACGCGCGGCCTGCGGCCCGTCCCCCTCCCGCGCAGGACAGGGTCAGCTCCCGACAGCCGTGAACCTCCCTGAAGCAAAGGTCCCGGGGCTTCCTGCGGCCTCGGTGGACCTGCGGCTTCCCCACTGCGAGGCCTTCAAATGGACGTCCTGCCGACGCCCGCCCCTCTGCGGTCTGACTCCGGGAGCCAGTGTGGACACGGCCTTGGAGCCCTGCCCCCAAGCCCCCGGGCCGAGCTGCCCCGCCTCGGCCGGCCTCCCCACACTCGCCCCACACTCTTCTCCGGCACCCAACCGGGCAATCCAGGGCCCACGCGGGCGCCCTCTCCTCCCCTCCCCACCGGCCCTCTGTCCCCTGGCCACCGACTCCATCCAGGCTGCTCCGGTCGCACACAGGACACCCCCTCACTTAAACACTCCAGGGGCTTTACTGCTCTGCCCTGAGCCTTCCAGAAGCTCCCTGCCAGGACACACCAAGCCTCCAGGGTAGGCTGGCCCGCTTGCATCCTGCCCCGCCATCTGCTCCCCAAGGCTCTGGGCCACCGGGAAACGTAAGTTCTCAAGCACACGTGGCCTCAACTATGCCCACGCCGTTTGCAGGTGTGGCTCCCTTTACCCACTGGGCACCTGGTGAACTCCTGCTTTCCTTTCAAGTGCCCCCAGGTGGCAGCTCCTCAGAGAAGCCTTCCGGCTCTCCCCGTGCCGCTCTGACCCTTCTCTTGGCACCTGTGGCCCTCTGCCCCCGCCCCACGATCTCACTACTAGGGTGCTCCCACTACACCCCTCACTCTCTCTCCCCCATGGCTCCAAAATTTAGAGGAAGGCTCTCAGTGCCAGACGCCATGTAAAATTTATTATTTGGACCAATTGTCCCAATACTCAAATTTACTTTATAGACATAATGAATGCTAACATAAATCCTGGCACTCTATCTTACAAAACAAAAATCAGAAGGCCTTGGGGCACCTGGGTGGCTCAGCAGTTAAGCGTCTGCCTTCAGCTCAGCGTGTGATCCCCGGGGTCCCAGGATCGAGTCCCACATCGGGCTCCCTGCTCAGCGTGGAGCCTGATTCTCCCTGTGCCTGTGTCTCTGCCTCTCTCTGTGTCTTTCATGAATAAATAAATAAACTCTTTAAAAAAAAATCAGAAGGCCTTGCCGGGCTCTGGGCTCCCTGCTCAGCGCGGAGCCTGCTTCTCCCTCTGCCCCTCCCCCTCACTCGTGCTCTCTCAAATAAATATTTTTTTAATTAAAGATTTTATTTATTTATTCATGAGACACACACACACACACACACACACACAGACACACACACTGAGAGAGGGAGGTAGAGACGTAGGCAGAGGGAGAAGCAGGCTCCATGCAGGGAGCCCCAACGCAGGACTCGATCTCGGGACTCCAGGATCACGCCCTGGGCCGAAGGCGGCGCTAAACCACTGAGCCACCCAGGAATCCCCGTAAAATCTTTTTAATAAAAATCAGAAGGCCTTTCTTATACGCTTGGACAAAGTAAGGGAGCTGAATCAGCGGTGACAAGTATTTCTGGAAAACTGTTTTCTCTCCAAGACGGTGTTCTTAGACGTAAGACAATGAAACAACAAAAGAAAAACAACAAAAACCCCTCTCTTTCTGAGCTACTTCCCAAAGAGAACTGAGCCCAGGGAGGGGCTCCAAGAGGCCACAGGGAACTGGGAGAGTCGTCCTTGCCAAGGGGAGCTCAGGGCCAGCCCTGGTGCTGCCATCCGAGTGACACAGAGTGAAGACACTCCTGGGAGAGCCTGGCCCGTGGGCCTGGAATCGGGGGCCACAGGTGTGCCCACTTCTGAGCTGGAGCCTTCCAAAGGAGGGGGAGGCTCCCTGGATGTCAGAGGAAGCAAAGCACGAAGGGACTCATGCAGTGTGCCTGGGGAGGACTTGGTGGTACCCTCGGTGCCTCCACAGTCCCCTCGCGCTCCTTGGAGTTCAGGGAGAAGGATCTCAGGGGCTCACAGAGAAGATCGGGGCAGGGAGGCTAGACGAGAAGTCCCAGCCCGGGCTGCCCCTGCAGCTGAGAAGGCTGCGGATGTCACCCAAAGCACACACAGCTGCCCCTCTGAGCAGGGGCAGAGAAACGCACACGTGTCATCTACTGGGGGGTGACCACATAGAAGACCACCGATCGCAGACGAGCGTCTCTCTCTGCTTTCCCTCCTCCCTGAGCCAGCACCCCGGTTCAAACTGGTGGCTGCCCTCCCTGCGAGGACAAGTCTGCAGGACACCCCCCGGGGCCGGCCCGGCCAGGTGACTTCCTTGGACCGATGCCTGCGGGCCTGAGCGACAGCCTCGACTTTGGAACAGAACTTTTACCATGAGTTCCTTTGTGCCAAGACTGGCGATTTCCCGGCTGGAGGCTCCTTTCGCCAAGGTCCCGGATGGATGAGCAGCACCAGCGGGAGGAAGAAGCAACCCTTCGCTGCTGCAGGCGTGGAGGTGGAGAGCGTGTGTGTCAGCAGGGTGACCGGCCCTCGTCGCCTCAAACCTTCCCACTTCTGCACGGGAACCCCCAGACAACCCCTTAGTCCCAGACAGACGGGACGGTGGTCCCCTGGCTCCTGCCGCTGGCTCTATCCGTCGCCCTAAGCTGACCCCCACCGGCTGGACGGAGGAAGCGCAGACGGAGGCCCGGAGGCGGAGGGAAAGGGGATGTGTTCACCCTGGCCCAGCTTATCTTCACAATAACCTACTGTGATCACTATCCCAGTTTTCCAGGGAAGCACTGAGGAGGCAAAGCTGCGTGGCCCTAGATGACACAGCGAGTGGGCACGGGAACCCAACGTGTCTGGCTCCACGCTGGTCCCTTCTGCCTACCACACCGCTGCCAGTCCTGTCTCAGGCCCTCCCCAGCCCCCAGGGAAGGCAGGAGGGGGATGAGGAGCCCTCCCCTACCTGCCCCCCTCCTGTCCCTACCCTCGGCTGGGACAGCTGACGGAGTCCTGTGCAGACCACCTTGCGAAGCCCCAGATGGCCCTGGGGTGGTGGCTTTTGATGGTGCATGTCCATGAAGGGGAAATCAGCATCCTTGACCGCCCTGTCTGCTGGCTGCTTACCGATCTGCTCCCCCCAAAGCCCCGAGCTCCCCAGGAAGGGCTCCTGTGTGGCCATGGCTGCATCCCACAGCCTTCGCGGGCCGGCCAGGGGCACAGACGTGCTGCAGGCCTTGGCCCCGAGAGCCATGGCAGGTGGCCCGCTGCTGGTGGCGGCTCCAGGCTTACGGAGGGAATGGATGAGGGGCCACTCTGGTCTATCCAGGTGCTGGTGGTCCGAGGCCAGATGCTAGAAGGGCTCTGTCTCGCTGCAAGTCCCCCCCGGGCCCCCCACGGTCACTCTGACAGCCTGTGGGGGGTTCGGCTGCCCTGCTGTGGGCAACAGATGCCATTTAGAGAATGTTCGCCCGGGGAGACCTGATGTCTGCACCAAGGTAACAGGTGTCTGTCTCGGGATCATTCAGCAAGCCTTTCTCTAGCCTCTGGGGCACTGGGGACACAGGGAGGAAGGAGCAGTCCTAACGTTCAAGACTCCCTCAGTCTAGCTGGAGAGACAGGGTCTAAGTAAAGAGACAGGCAGGGACACGCTTGCGGCTGCGTGTGCAGCGCGTTGCACAAGCCCAGGATGCGCCTCGGCTTAGGCTAAGCGGCCGAGGTTTGTAGGGTCATTCTGACAAATTTCCAGCAGGTGGCAGCCAAGTGACTTGAGGAAGGAGGGCCCTTCTCTCGGCCATGAAGCACAGGTGAGGCACAGGGGCGGACAGGAGGCGAAAATAATTGATCAGCTGGTGTGTGTGGTGGGGGTAAGGGGAGGAGAGAGAACCAGGGAGGCGGCGAGACCCGAACTGGATGCTGCAGGTGCTTGCCCGGTGCACGGGGTGGTCAGAGGTCTGTCCTGAGCCAGGGAGAGAAGTGCTTGCCGTGGCTGTCAGGCGCCCGGGGAGCCTGTTTGTGGTACTTAGGGACCCAGTCCTACTGGTAGCTCGAGAGGCTTGGGAACCCCGAAATCAAACACAGAGCAAGGAGGCTGTGTTTGGAAGCTCAGGACTTGGAGGGCCGGCTCAGAGGGTCTCGCGGGGGCAGGATTTGTAAATCCTTCAGCATTTCGTAATGCAAACCAGGCTTGTTCTTGTAGAAAAGATCTCCGATACCACCGATGGAGAATTCCTCGGAATTCTACAGAATTCCGGGCTCCAGGGGTCTGCCGAGGGTGCTAGAGGGGTTCGGAGATGTCGTTGAGAGGCTTGGCACCAAGCATGCAGCTAGCGCAGCACAGTGCTTAGTAGGTGTTTGTTGAATGAATGTAATAGAGACACCGGCTTAGACCTTGGCCAAGTCTATCATTGAAGTATAGGAAGAAGAACCTTTCTTCTTCATTTTTTAAGGTATAGAGTAAGAGAGCCTGGCCCTAAAGACTTAGGGGAAGAACATTTGCCACCAAAAAACTTACTGCCTGAAGTTGAAGAAAGTTCTGGAAAACATCTGCATCTTGTTCTAAAGGAGACAAAAGCATGCACTGCTGTTATTTCATGGTCAAATGCAGGCAGCTGGCGTGAGGGAGAGCACGGTCAAAGATGGGGCGGCCCAAAGGCGCCTTGAGTCTCAGGTTGGGGCTGCAGATGGAGGCACACGGGAGGTAAGGCAGGGCAGCAGGGGTGGGCCCCAGGAGGGCTGGGACTCCGAGAAGAAAAGGGAGCTGCCTCCTTGGAGAATGGGGGAAAGGTGGAGGGGAAACGGGAAGAAGACAGAGCTGGTGGGCCAGGCCTGTGGGGTCCCCAGCCCCTCCACAGACAGGAGCTGGGGGAGAGCTGTGATTCTCCCCCGGGCACGGGGCAGGTGGAGGTGTGGACAAAAGGGTGAGATGATGGGCACACGAAATGGCGGGACAGGGTGGTGGTCAGCACAGGGTGTCTGGACCCAGACAGCCTGGGTTCAAATCCCAGCGGCACCACGGACGAGGCGTGCATCCTGGGCCAGCTCCCCGGCCCCTGGGAGCTGCCCCTGGGAGCTGCCGTCTCTCACCTGCCGGGGAGGAGCCTGCCTCCTCACAGGACGAATGAGCTGCATCTCTGAATGCTCACAGGTTAACTGCACTCACTGAGATGGATGACCTCACGCTGGTGGGAGAAGGAGGGTAGAAGGCTGTGGAAAGGTCAGCTTTGATGTCAAAGGCGGCACACTCAGAACGGAAAGTTTGAAATGAGGAGCTCAGAAATGGCACTGCTGGGGATTTACCCCAAAGATACAGATGCAGTTAAACGACGGGACACCTGCACCCCGATGTTTCTAGTAGCAATGTCCACAATAGCCAAACTGTGGAAGGAGCCTCGGTGTCCATCGAAAGATGAATGGATACAGAAGATGTGGTCTATGTATACAATGGAATATTCCTCAGCCATTAGAAACGACAAATACCCACCATTTGCTTCGACGTGGATGGAACTGGAGGGTATTATGCTGAGTGAAATAAGTCAATCGGAGAAGGACAAACATTATATGGTCTCATTCATTTGGGGAATGTAGAAAATAGTGAAAGGGAATAAAGGGGAAAGGAGAAAAATGAGTGGGAAATATCAGAAAGGGAGACAGAACATGAGAGACTCCTAACTCTGGGAAACGAACGAGGGGTAGTGGAAGGGGAGGTGGGCGGGGGGTGGGGGTGACTGGGTGATGGGCACCGAGGGGGGCACTTGACAGGATGAGCACTGGGTGATATGCTATATGTTGGCAAATCAAACTCCAATAAAAAATAATAATTTTTTTTTTTAAAAAAGAAGAAATGGTAAGAGCCGAGTACACAGGCTTGGTGGACGCAGAGAAAGTTACCATCGAGGGGGCCCAGCCCGGGGCAGGGAGGGCCTCTGGGGACCACCAGGGTGTCATTGAGCGGGGCTGGGGAAAGGCCAGAGTGAGGGACCTGGGGTGGCGCGGGGAAGGGGGCCAGAGATCAACCCAGAGGCCAACATTCTGGAGCAGGAAGCGCTGAGGACTCCTAACAACTGGCAAGCTGAGTGGCATTTCAGGGGCCCAGCCCCTTCATTTCACTTCAATGAAACCGAAATACAGAGAAATAGCTCCTCCTACAGAGAGCTGGGAATAGGATCCTGAGGCACTGAAGTCCATGTGTGAGAACAGGACTTTGCAGCTGCCCGGGAAGGTGAGACGGAGAAAGCACAGGACAGTGATTAATTTCCCTACGGAGACGGACACCACAGCTGAGCTGACAGCTGTGCCCAGAGCTGGGCTGCCCACCCTCCGGGGGGAGCCCTGGGGTGAAACAGCGACACCCCAGAAGTGCCGGGGGACAGGATGTCCCCCTGTGGCCCACCTGCAAAAGGTTTTGCTGACAGGTACAGAGGCCTCAGATGGCTACCAGGGGCCCGAGGCCCTAAAGCAACCCATGCAAAGCAATTTCCCGAGCACCCATACACGCCAGGTCATTGGTATGGGAAGAGAGTTGGGAGTCTGAGTAACTTTCCAGCACAAATTGCATGTGGCAGTCAAATTTCGATCGAGGACAATGTTGTAATAATGAAGACACTGTTAGTGTGTGAGTCCACAATCATTCATCACTCTTTCAACAAATATTTGCTGAGGGCATCCAAGTGCCAGGCACCGTTCTCCACAACAGGCCCATGGGTGAAGACACAAAGATCCTTGTCCTCATCTGGTATACATTCTGGCGAGGACGGCAAGCAAAGGAGACAAATAAGTAAGTGATGCTGGGACGTGGTGAGTGCTGGGGAGAGACGTCAGCATCGGGGCAGGAGGTGGAGCCAGTCAGGTTTGGGGAGGTGAGGTTGGAGGGAGGAGCACCCTAGGCCAGGAAGGGCCCATGCAAAGGTGGGGAAGGAGCCGAGGGCTGCCAGGGGACCAGCCCTGGGCCAGGATGGGCACGGACCACATGGGGCCTGGCTTTGACTGTGAGCAAAATAGGGGGGTGACAGGCTCCCACTTGGGGTTGTCTGGCTATGGGGTTGAGAAAAGATTGTGAGGAGGAGGACCTATGTGTGTGGGCACATGTGGGGCAGTGGGGTCTCTGTGTGTGTACAAATGCACGTGTTGGGTGGGCACACCTGCAGGTGAGCTTGCACATGTATGTGCCAGAGCGCGCCTGTGCATGCACATATATGCATATGAGCATGTGTGTGCACACATGTGCAAGTGTGTGTGAGTGTGCACATGCATGCACGAGTGTGCTGTGGGGGAGGCCAGTGAGGAGAGGACTATAATAATCTGGGGAAGACACACAGCTGGGTCCTGGCCGGGGAGTGCAGGAAACCAGGAGCCCATAAGAGGGCTGGGGGCTGAGCGGCCAGGCAGGGTGAGGAGTCACCTTCAGTTCCTGGCATCTCTGGAGGAGCAGCTAACCGGACTTCTGATTTTTTTCTGGCATGAGGGGCAACAAAGGGCCCCAGCTACGGGGACACCTGGGGGTGGCAGCCCAACCTGAGCTCCGCTTGTCAGGCTGCATGCCCGGTGTGTTCACCTAGAGGCCAGGGCTGTTGGTCGGGACCTGCTGAGCAAGAGGCACACAAGGCATCTAAGTTACAGCACAGACTGCCCGGCTGTGCGCTGTGTCCCCGCTGCCCGCAGGGACTCAGTTCCTGGGTATCAATCCTGCTGAGGATGCCACTAGCCTGGACGAGGCTGAGTTGGTTCTCAATGATCTTTCAGGAACGGCATTATTAACAACACCGTGTATAAGATGGCACCGAGGCTCGGAGAAGTACAGCAACTTGTCTGAGATCGCACAGCCAGGAGGCGGAACAGGGACGCACCCCCAACGTGTCCAACTCAAGAGCTGGGCTCCCACATGTGCTTTGTGTCTTTAGGGACTTGGAAGAGAAAAGTGAAAGCTCTGTCCCAAGTAGGAGAAATCGGGCGGGGCCAGTGTGTGCCCGCGCCACTCCCTCCCACAACACAAGGGCGTCAAAACACGCAGCAAGGCCGTGAATGGACCCGAGTGCTGGGGGACTGGCTGGTGTGTTTAACAGATGGTCCCTTGCGTTTCAACTCGCAACAACTGGAAACCTTTCTGAAATGCACTCGTCCGCATGCTGTCCTGGTGAGCACTGGTTGAGGAAGATGATTTAACCTTGCGATGAATCTCAAGGCCTTCCCCCAGTGCTCCAGATCTCAGACATTGCTCGGAGTGTATCCTGACCCCAGGAGTGACCCCGCAAGTTCCTCTTTTAGCTAAAACGGAATCAGCTTGTTTTCTTTCATTCCTACACAAGGAATAAAACAATTATTTCAGTGATTTCAGTTTCATTTCTCTGAGCTTTGGTTACAGCAAGGGAGCGTTCCATGTCCAAGGATCTGAAAGCGCATGAGTTCTTGAGGTACTGTTTTGGAGAAAATATTCAGTGCAAGGATCACAACAAAAGCAACAATGCAAAAGCTATGGCAGCTGAAACCACACGCTGGGCCTTGATTTTGTGCCAGTCAGTGTTGTTTCATGTTATTTCCAAAGAAGTAACTAATTTTCAGAGATGTTAAGTAAATTGCCTGAAATTCTTAGCTCATGAGTGAGAAAGCCAGGACTCAAACCCAGGTCAGTCTGACCCGAAAGCTCTGTGACAGGTGAAGGCCTATTATCCTTTCTTAGTTAAACGAAACAAGAGAAAAACCTCCTATGAATAGATAAAAAGACAAATACCTCAGTGGAAAACTATCTAAAGAATAGGAAGAGGTAATTCACAAAATTCACACAATTAATTCATGCAGAGGCCGTAAAACAACACAGTAAAGAGGAGGGAGGCTGCTGGCTGGTTCTCCTTTCTCTAAAAATCTACACATGGATGTTTAAAAAAATGTTTGTGCAGGTGGGAGAGGTGGAAAAAAAAAACCAAATGGCAGAGATGAAGAAAGATGATGAAAACCATGTTTCAGACTCCTTAAGATATACATATTTTCTAAGATGGATGGGGGCAACATCAAAACACCTTATTTCTCTAACAAAGGATGCAATTAAAAATTCTGACTTCTATTACATATTCTTATGTAAAAGGACATTTTAAGGGAAAGGAAACCATTTTTTTAGATTTAATTTTTATTTTTTTATGAAGCTCTTTTTTTCCCCCCAGGACCTATTTAAAGACTCATGAAGTTCTACAAAGCTATTGGAAAAATATCTGTCCACAGGTTCTCCTGCCCATTCTCTTGCCTGTTTCCAGAGGCAACCAGTTACGGAAAGCGCCCCCACCTTTCTGAACAACAGCTTATGGTACCACTCAACGATATTCCAGTTTCAACCAGGATCTATTCACTTCTCACCATGGAAGAGGAAAATGTACCTCTCTTCCATTACCTCTGTCATTACAGACACACGTAAGAACCTACCCTACCATTCAGCCAATAAAGTTACATAATTACTTGGGTTAGATGAATATTCGGCTTTTATATTTACTGTGATTAAGCAAATCCTAGGCTCAGTGGAACCTTGTAGGATATTCTGACCTCATTCCTTTGTTGCATACCTCTGGTTCCCTTTAGCTGTTAACCTGTCCTTTCTAAAATTAAAAAATATGTATATATATGTACATATATTTAACCAATCCTCTTGCATTTGCCTACGTCTCCCTTCAACTTGTTCAAAGAAGCCATTTCTTGTCATTTCAGATGTATCCTAAGGTTTCTCCAGCTAATTTATAAGCTAGTACACACACACATGCATGCACGCTCCCTCTCTCATGCTTTCAAAGATTCAATACAAATATTTTTAACATTCTTTTCACCCTCTTTAAATTTGTAAATAATATAGCCTACCAACATTTATAATTTCAAAAGCAAGCAACATGATACCCTAACTATAATACAAAGGAGAAAGCAAGGTTAGTTAAAATAAGATACTACGTATGGAGTCAATATGCAAATATCGGGTTCAGCTACTCAGAAGACATGGTGAAAGATATAATGAGGTGCCGGGGCCTATTTATAACGAACACGTAAACCTCATATATTTGGTAGCTGGGTTCCTGGAAAATTTAGTATATATTAAAAACATGCAAAAATTATGTGTGTTTATATTTAAAGTGGGAGTCCGATTCCAGGCTCAGATCATTGTAAACAGAGTTCCAGCTACGTGAATGCCCACTGGACGTCAGGAGGTTGTGCAGGATGCCAGACACTCCTTTGTTCTCCATAGGTTGTTACACCTAGCAAATCTGCTTCCCCGTCCACAGCCCCGGCCTCCGCACCCGGACAGCCAAATCGCCCTGCACGTTCCCAAGGTGTCCTATAGGGGGCGCCACGTACCCATTCAGTACGGGCAGCTGGTTCAACTCTCTTTTTTTACAAAGAGAAGGGGTAAAGAGGTTAAGATATCTACCCAAAGCCATATAGGGAAGCGACAGCAGTCAGGACTAGATAAGGAGAAGGGGTAGACAGGAAAGGAGAAAGGAGAGGATTCAAATATTCATATATATTCATTGCTAGACACGGTGCCAGGTGCCTTTTGTCAGGCTCACACGTATCTCATCTAATCCTCCTAGCCTCAGGGGTTAGTTCCAGCCCCAATTTTCAGACATGGACACCACATTTCAGGAGGTTAGGTCCTTGCTCAGGGCCCCATTTTTGGTAACAACAGAATTTGATTCTCTCCAGTCTTTTTTCTATTGGTTCAAGCTGCTTTCCCTCCAGGTCTTGGGGCCCATACCTTGGGGTCCCCTCACTTTGCTACTTAAATCTTTAGGAAATAGTACCTAGGGTGTAGGCTGTCTGAGAAGCAATGAGCAAAAAGAAAGATGGTTCAACCCCAGCTTCTCGGCCCTTGTGGTTGAGCCGGTGTGTGGCCGGTGCCCTGGGGTTCCTGAGCACAGGAAGCCAACTCTTGATGAAGTCATATGCTCCCGGGAGAGCCCAGCCTGACCTGCCAGGGGTCAGGCCAGGACACCCAACGTGACTGCAGGGACTTCTCCCGCCCCGGAAGGCCCAGGCCTCCGCCGTCCGCCCCACACTCCGCACAGTGGCAGGCAGCCAAGGGGCTGGAGCTCACACGGCAAAGGCAGGAAAGGCCAGGCAGTAAACGAGGACTTGGTCACCAAACCTTGAGGTGTCAGGTGTGGGGAATGCTCCAGAACAGTCACTGCAGCTTCACGACATGTCTGCCTCTGCTTAATTAAGCTCCAAATCATCCCTCTAAGAAGACAGTGTTATTTCCACCTTACAGAAGAGGAAACCAAGCCCGCAAGTGACCGGCACCTAGTTACACAGCTGGCAAGGGGCAGGGCCCGGTGCTCCCACCCAGGCCAGACCAGCCGCAATCCCCTCCCTCTCCTGCACCTTGCAAAACCCTTCCTGATTTATGCATTGCAAACCAATGCGTATTTGGCACCTTACCATCCAGCTGTGGAGGGCAGGTGGGCATCGTGCCCCTCCACCCCATCAGTTACGACCGACAACTGGATCAGGTACTGGAAGAGGTGGTCCCATCTGGCAGTCCTCAGGCACCTTTCTCTTTCAGCTTTCTGGCCACAAAACCATGACTAAGCCCTTTAAACGAGGAACCCATTGCATCAGACTTCATATTCAGGAAAAGAAAATACACACAGCCCATATTTGTCACCCTGATCTAAATGCACCCCACAGGGCCCAGCAGAGCTTGATGAACCCATTTGTTGATGACAGTGCACAGGCCTCTGCCCCACAGTCCACTGTGTGCAAGCAATCTCTGAGGAGGTTTCACAGAAAAGGGTTCACCTCGGGCTCTGGTCAAATGACTTTTTGCAAAATAAGTCAAAGGAGGGCCAGCCCCAGTCTCTAATGCATCCACATCTCTGCTCTGCCACTTACTTGCCTGACTCTGGACAAGATCTAATCTCTGTTCCTCGGTTTCCCCATTAGCAAAAGGAGGATACTGACAGTCCCCACCTCACAGAGTGGCTGTAGGCAGTAATAAAGACATCGATCTAAGAGCTTAGAACAGTGCCTGGCACACAGTGTGCCCTCGCGCTGCCCTACCACTGAAATTAACATTGACTGTCACATCTGAGCAAGAGTGGTTGATGGCCCTAGAGGACACAAACCCTAGCAAGGGAGATAAAGGGGTTGGTAAGGGGAGGGGAAGGGGTCCATGAGCACTACGTCCAAACCTCAAAAGTAGAAACTAGCTATGCCCGCGGACCTTTGTTCTGTGTTGCTACAAAGGGCTGACCTAGGTCAATGAGGAAACGGTGCCAAGTGGCAGATCTGGATTGGAATAAAGAAGGATTTTTGGACAGGCAGACATATCCACAAACAGGGAGCAGGACGCCTGGTGCGTGGGTTCCTGGGGGCTAGGGACCTGCCTGCCTGTCACGGACAGTACACATGGGGTTTTCCTGCACAGGAAAATGGCCAGGGGAAATGGTCTCTGATGGCCCTTCCCACTGGACCATTCTATCACTCTGATAACAAGCAAGTGCTGATAGCCAGGGTGTGGCCAATCAATCAGCCTGAAGGAAGGAGGAGAAGACTTTGGAATATCTCAATGTACACAACCTTCAGGACTTTCAGTTCATTCTCAGCACACCAGCAGGGGTGGTGGTGGTGGTGGCTATGACCAGCAATGGCTCCATGGAATTCAAAGCGTTTCCCAAGCACCTGCTGGGTGCCTAGCAAAGTAATTTCGAGAAAGAGTAAGATGACAGAGCTGTGCCAACAAGCTATCAATGTTTTCTCAGAGAATTTAAAGACTGCATCAATGACCAAAGCCACTGTTATTTGGGGCACAGGATACAAGTCATCAGCAGGGTCTGGGGGGCAGGAAGACGAGGGGGGTTGTCGGTCCAGGTCACAGGCAGCTTCCCAGCCATCTCTCTGGAAAGGTTTCAGCGTTCTTCCCCACCGAAACTTGTACTGACACAACCCCCTGACCTGGGTGTACTTGGTGCTCCAGGCTGACCCCCACACAGAAGGAGATGCTGGGACACAGGGGAATGGCCAGAAGCCGGGAACGAGAGAGGAAGGGGCTGATCTGCTCATTGAAAACTGATTCGGGAAGTATCCTCCATCATGAAATATTATCAGCTTTGTCAACTCTAAAACTTAAACAAAATATATTTTTAAAAGTAGAAACCATTTTGTCATGGAAAGATTATCAGACTGTATAAAAACTCTGACAGAAATCCAAGAAAAAAATTGAAGATGCTAAGACTAAAGCTCATCAGCTATTTCCCAGGTATTTCCCGTACGGTTGTTACTGCTAATTCATATGTTCCCAGCTCTGAGGACTCAAAAGCAGGTCAGCAGCTGGAGGCATCAAAAGATTAAGGAAAAACAATTTACGGAGATGACACCGGAGACATCCTATGTACTGACTTCAATTCTTTGCACCTCCTGGAAATGTCTGCATATATTTCTGAGAATCCGTGTCTGGAGCGGTTAGGGACTTACTGGGCAGGAAGATAGTCTCCTCTCAGAGAGAAGGTACTCGATCCTCCACAGGCTCCAGCCCGAGTAACTCAGGCCCCCGAGCCCCTGGTCTGCCCAGAACGGGCCTCATTCCTCTCTCCCTGCCATGAGCCTCCTCTGCCTGGTGGGCTCCTGTCCCAGCAGGGCGCTGTCCCCCACCCCCTGGTTGGCCGGCTGTCTGCAGCTAACCCCCACTGCTGCTTCCTCCCTGTCATCTCTCCTCCCTGCTAGCTTCTCTCCAGGCTGACTACTACAGCCTTAATTTAGGCCCCGGGCACCCCCCCCTCCTGGCCTACTCACATCCTCTAAAACCACTGGCCTCTAGCACTGCCAAGAGGTGACTTTTCCAGAAGCATCCACAGTCCATCCTTCCTCATAAAGGTTTCTCTCATGCCCTCTGCCTCCTCCCAGCCACAAAAAGAGAACTAACCCCCAGGGTGCACTCTAGCCAGACACTGAGCAGGGCCAGTAGCCCAGGGCAAGACAGGGACAGGTTTCGGCTCACCTGCCAGCTCGAGTTCATGGATATTAGGCGCCCAGAGTGCTGCACAAAGAAGGATTGGGAGGGTCGGAAAGAAGCCACCAGGAGCAGTACCTGGGAACCCGAGGACTGGGAAGAACTGTGCTTGTGCGGCCCGCCTGCCATCCCAGCACGGGGCAGAGCCTTCTGCAGCACTCCGGACCACCTGTCCCTGGCCTGTGCCCCAGCCTTGCACTCCCTGCGGTATTCGCATGAAATCTCCTCAATGGTCCGCTTTCAGGGCTCCTCCCAAAGTGTCATACCTACCTTTCCCAGCACCACCACGCCACCCTAATTTTCTTCCCTTGATACTCAGCAAACGGCTGCACCTACTTCCCTTAGAAAGGGACGGGTTAGGGAGCCATAAGGTCCCTATGGCATCCCTAACACTCTTCCAAGTGGGTCAGAGAGCAGCTGATTTTACCTCTGCCTTAGTGTCCCAATACACAGATTCCCAAATCCCGCCTCACCATGCCCTCCACTCGTCTAGCCGGCTGTTGTACTCACACAACCCTGTCTACTTCAGCATATGGTGGCCCCTGGACTGTCTTCATGTCTGTCTAAGACTGTGAGCCCTGCAGGATAGAAATCAGATCTGTCTGGTTCCCTGGCTCTGAGCCTGGCATAGAGAGGACACTGTTAGGGAAAAGCAGGGAGCCCCCAGCCCCAGCCCCAGCCCCGCTGTGCCATGACTCACTGCGGGGCCCTGGGAAAGCCACTCCCCTCTCTGGGCCTCAGCCTCCCCACCTGGACAGGGATGTACTTGAGCTAGAGGATCCCTGAAGTCTTGTCCAGCTCGGAGACGCTCCGAGAACGCAGGCCAAAAAAGCACTGGATTTGTGCCTCTTGTGATGATGTGGGTAATAATCACTGAGCGAGATACTGCAGGAGTGGCCCAGATCCACCATTGCGAGGAGTGAACTCCCTCACGCGGATACCGAGTGCTAAGGGATGTGTGCTTGTATAGCTAAGGAGAATGGACAATGAGGAGTGATTTTATCTCCCTTTGAGAACATAAGCACACTCTTCTATATTTGTACATACCATCTCCTAATTTAGACAGTGTAGAACTTTTTCTGATCAGCACTCACTTGCCAATAATTTCGCTCTACATCTAAATGAAGAATAGGAGTCATATAAGTTCACAGATTGAATGGATGGCTGATTTACAAAGCCCTTAAAATGTGGCTGCAGGCCGACGCTGGCAACCCCATAATTAGATATGGCATGCTCTGCGATGATGTATTTTTTACTGTTTTTTAATAACTCAGTTCTCCTTCTGGGATGAGGGGAAAAATGGAATTTGTTAAAAATAAATCGAGATTTAGTGGCTTTTCAGCCTTCTGCTGCTTGTTGCTCACAATATTCTATAAATAAAAGAAGCCCTGCCCTATAGTGCACTGTAAACACCCACAGACACTCAGAGCCAAATTCTTCCAATTATGACCCTCTGCCAGTTGCCAAGCTACTGCAAGGACCCACTTGAAAGGCGGCCATCTAGGCCATCTCCTGATTAAGCCGCCCGGCAGCAAGGAGGAAGGCCTGCTGCTTTGGCACCATATCTAGTCTGAAATAATTGTTCCATTTTCTTGAAATTAAGCCCTTTCCTTGTGATCGAATTACAATTCAGAGGTAGATGAAAAACGAACCACCTGTCCGTCCGTCCCTCTGCCCGGGTCATGTGTGCATCGAAGATCTGGGCTGTCACGTGTTGGACTTAAATCAGGCGGCAGAAGTGCCTTCACGACAGTGTCTTTAGCTGCACCGAGCAAATCAAGGTCAAATAAAAGTAGGTCAGCTCTGAACATGACAGGTGAGTCACAGGCAGCCTGCCCTTCTGCTCAGCAGCTTTCCTCGCTAATCAGTTCGGGCCCCTCTTGTTCAATGGAGCAGACTGAGATGGTCCTTTAAGAATCACTATTCCACCCCGGGAGGGACGAGGGACAGGGACGATGCGGTCGGTATCGGGTGTCAGGCTGACTGCAGGGTGGTTCAAATGCCACCGCACAAACGGAGACTGCCCGGCGGCCGTGTGGCCCCAGCCAGCCCTTAAAACACTGCGTGCAGAGGGTCAGGCGATTGGCGTGTGCCACAGTCTCACTGAGAGAGAAATCACTTCCAGTTCCTTAGAAACCGGAATGCTCAAAGCGGCACTGGAGCAAAATGGGCTCCGGCTAGAAACTAATCACCCTCCTTCAGTGTCAGCTCCACTGGGTGAGCACAAGGCCCTGTGCTATACAGTTCCAGCCCCAGAAGCTCGCGCTCTGAATGCCGAGCCAATTAGAGAACAAATGCCACCCCAAAGAGAACGGGTATGTGCTCTGTGGTCAGATTTTCCAAACTCAAAACTGAGGCCTATCCTTAAAGGGGCAGGATGTTCAATGCTGGAAAGCCTGGGACTTGGGGGTGGGGTCACAAAGCATGAAGTCTCATCAGAGAGGGCTCCTCTGGGTAAGCATGGGGGGGCTCAGTCGGTTAAGCGTCTGACTCTTGATTTTGGCTCAGGCTGTGATCTCAGATCTCAGAGCCGTGAGATCGAGCTCCCCACACCGGGCTCCACGCTCAGCAGAGAGTCTGTTGGAGATTCTCTCTCTCCCTCTGCCTTTCTCCTCCTCTAAAATCAATCAATCAATCTTCAAAAAAAATAGTATTAATAAAATAAAATGGCCCTTACTGTGACTCACCCACCACCTGTGGGTTCTCATTTCTTAATGTCTGAAATGGTCTCGTTTCTTTGTGTCTCCTCAAATTAGAACGTGAGCATCAGGAGAGTCTTGTTCTCGAGTATTTCCAGAGCAACCAGAATGGTCACTGGCCCATAGGTGCTCAATATTCACTGAGTAAACGAATCCACACCTAGCCTCTGGAAGAGCAGTCTATGTACCCTCGATGCTCACAGCAATCTGATGAGGTGAAATCATTACTTCTTCTGTAACAATGAGAAAATCGAGGCTCAGAGAGGGTGCATGTTTTTCCCAGGGCTGCACATCTAATGAGTTCATGGAGCTGGAATTCCAAGCCAGGCGTGAAAAGTTCTAATCCTGGCTTTGAAGTGAGCATCTGTTGCTTTTATAATTTAGAAAAAGCAAAGGAGAAAAACTTTAGCGGAAAAACTACGTATCAGAAAGAGCTTTTCATCAAATGATCTAATACATGACAGATTTGGTTCCTATGTCCCCAAACATCAGCCCCCCTTCTATCTGCAGAGGGCATCGGCACCACAACCCCACAGCCAGAGCGGGAGGAAGGGTCCTGGGGCCCCCATTATGGAAGGTTCATTCCTGTCTTTCTGTGGAGCTCTGAAGGCCAGGTTGGGGAGGGGGAGCTGTTGGCAGTGGCACCCATGACTCCTATCACTTATTCCATAATTTGCTGCAAAGTTTCCAAGCAGAGGCCTACGAGCAAGTTAGAAGATTGTATTGTAGAGTGCTTGGCATGTGCTTTCCCCCATACTCGTGCCTTGAAAATTGGAATAAAAACATAAAAAGGAAAGGAAGCATACTTTTAAAGACTGAAATTTCAAAAATCGTATTGAAAAGTAGAGATTTATATTTCCCTGAATTTCGAACACTGCGAACCATGCTGAAGGTAGGCAGATGCACCTTTATAATCTGTATATCACAATAAAGTTCCTGTTAGTCTGATATTTGGGGCCAAAAACTCCTCCCCAGGCTGTCTACTCGATGCAGGCTACGGCTTGAATTGATGTACAAACCAGCAGGTCAGTCTCGTCAAAATGGCCAGCTAATTCTAGTGTGTAGATACACTTCTCAAAAACGGGAAAGAAATGAAAAGGGCAAGTAGTATCAATAAAACAGGCTTTCCCAAATGCTACCAGGATGGCCTAACAACCTGTGAATACAAGCATCCTACAGAAACAGAGAGCCCTTCCTGATTGTGAACGAGGGGTGATAGGACAACAGAAGAGCTAATAACCTTTTGGATCTGAATTTCTTTTTTTTTTTTAAAGATTTTATTTATTTATTCATGAGAGACAGAGAGAGAGAGAGAGAGGCAGAGACACAGGCAGAGGGAGAAGCAGGCCCCATGCAGGGAACCTGACACGGGACTCGATCCCGGGACTCCTGGATCATCATGCCTTGGACCAAAGGCAGGTGCTAAACTGCTGAGCCACCCAGGGATCCCTGGATCTGAATTTCTCAGCTAGAATTCCTGAGTGGGCTTCAGGGCAAATGTCTCATGAATAAGGTTGGTCTTGTGAGAAACTGTCATGTACATTTTTTGGAGAGAGGTTCCATGAATCACCAGAGTCACAAAGTGATCTGTGACCCCGTAAGATAGGGACACCCACAAGCCCTTTCTGCTGCCACTCCTGTTTTCTTGGGACAATCCTGTGACATAAACAAGGACATGTGAAGCCCCCCTGGCTTGCAGAGCAGACAAGATGACATGGACAACCAGGGAAAATTGTCCAAGCTCTTGCCTGAACGGCCCAGCTACTGGGACTGCTCAAGTGAGTGACTGAAATGAAGTCATTTTCTGGAAGGGACTGAGGAATGGCTGAGCTTTAACTTGAGCCCAGGGCCCAGGCACAACCAGAAAAGACCAAGAGAGCAATGGACACAAAGTCTTAGGGAATATGAACTTGGAAACAACAGCATGGGACAGGAGATAGGACAAGGGCCTGGCAGCCAGGCAGGGCTACATTCACTCCTGACCCCATCCGCGTACTAGTCACGTAGCCTTGAGACAGGGATGATGACGATGGTGGTCATGGTGGGATGATGACGACAATGGTGACGACCATGACAATGAGACACAGATATCTACGATAAGCTATTACCTTCTGACGGCACAAAGCCTAGCATATAGCAGGCAAATGCTTACACGCTTGTGAAATAACACGTCTACTTTTCACAGTGACACATGACCCCTCTCTAGATTTTTTTTTTGAAGATTTTATTTATTTATTCATGAGAGTCACACACAGAGAGAAGCAGAGGCACAGGCAGAGGGAGAGGCAGGCTCCTTGCAAGGAGCCTGATGAGAGACTCAATCCCAGGACCCCAGGATCATGACCTGAGCCAAAGGCAGATGCTCAACCACTGAGCTACCCAGGCGCCCCTGACCCCTCTCTAGATTATCTGTGTTTTCTAGATGTGGGGAAATGAAGGTTAAAAAGGTTACATAGCATGCCCAAGGTCCACAGTTAGTGGGGATTCAAATCTGAGTCTGTTAGACTCTAAGCCCATGCTCTTAACGCCTAAGCTCCACTGCACTGCCAAGTCTCAGCTTCCTCATCTGTAAAAAGGTTAATAATACTCACCCTGGCAGGGTGGGAAGGGTGAGACAGAAAGCATGTGAAGTGTTTAGCACAGTACCTGGCACCCAGGAACTCTATAGTGTAGCTATTAATGTAATGGAATGGAATGGCATCTGGACCTTTGGAAGAGAGACGGAGGGTGGGAGGTGGGCATCTGGCTGTACAGATGGTACAGCATTTCACTTCACGGGGCTCGACAAACAGGATTAGGAACTTTGGACCACGGCTTAAGAGCCTGGGATGGCATCATCTCAGGAACAGAGAGGGGACACCTCGGCAAGACGGACAGGCATGTATTCGCTCAGAGATGAAAGGCTCCCCTTTGAAAGTTGGAGAGGATTGGGGACTTCTGGAAGAAGGAATAATTCAAGCTCCAAAAGAAAGTTTTCAAGAGGCGGTACCAAACAGCATGGCTATTCCTGGGCTACGGATGTATGCCCACCGACAAGCCGACTCTCCGCTGCCCCAGGGAGAAGAGTCCCTGTGTGTGTTTGTGGTAAGGGAGACGCCGAACCCCCAAGGTACTGGTAAACCCCATCCGGAACACAGGCAGAGGAGGGGCATTCTAAAAAAAGGAGAGAATTTGTTAGAGCAAGTCTCCTTGGGAGTTAAACAGGAGGAAATGTACCCGCTGCAAGAAAGAACCAAAGACCTAGTGTGGCCTGTAGTGTGCAAGAGCAGAAAAGGGCCCGTGTGCAGGAGGAAGCATGAGCCTCACTGATGCCACCACCCTGACCGCACTCCTACTCTGCAGAGTCACTCCTCCGAGAGCCATCAGCACTGCAGAGAATGTGCATCCCAGAGCTGACATTTGCCTGGGGAAAAAAAACATCACGCAGGATTGCCAGCCTGCCACACCCCCCCCAGCCCCCCGAGAGCCGCTTAGCCCCTGCATTTCTAATAGAGGAAGTGCTCCACCGAGTTATCCCGATAGGAACCAAAGACACGCACCCTGTCATCGGTCCCCTCCCCGCCATGCCCGCGGCCCTACACAGGACTCAGCATCAATTTCCTGGACCATTTTAACTGCTTCTAACTAGTTCTGCTGCCTCCTCCTACAGTCCAGCCCCCACATTGCCACCAGCTGGCTTTCTAAAATAAAAGTGCTGACCACGTCACTCACCTCCTGAAAGATGTCTACTAGATTTGCACTGCCTACGGAATAAACGCCAAAGTCTTAACTTGCATTAATTCATTCATTCTTTTCCTCGCCAATCGAATGTGTGATATTCACCTCCTGGGTGCCAGGCTCTGTTTTAGGTCCTGGAGATAGAGTGGTGAATGAGACAGGTGAGGCAAGCAGCCGTCCTCATGGATTTACATTCTAGTAGGGTAAGCCAAGCAGTAAAGAAGACAAATAAATAGATCGTATGAAGTCAGCTAGTGAGGAGTGCTAGTGGAGACAAAGCAGGGTAAGAGGACCGAGTGATGGGGTAAGGGATAGAGGAGGACAGTGCACTTCTAGTCCTTGAACACAGTGACTAGATGTCTATTCCTCTTTGCGCCCCATCTTATTTGAACAGACACCAGAATGGAATGAAGGTCAGCCGGGCAGGGATGTAGGGGAAGACTGATTCAGGTAGAGAACAGTAAGTGCAAAGGCCCTGAGGCAAGAAAGAGGAACAGCAAGAAAGATACAGTGGCTGGGATGGAGGGAGCAAAGCAAAGAGTGCTAGGAGATGAGACCAGAGAAGCAGGAGGGGCTGGCAGGCCATGGAAAGCAGTTCAGATTCTATTCCAAGGATGCTGGGAAGCCATCGGAGACTTTTGGCAGGGAAATGACACGATCTGATTTACTTTTAAAAGGTCACTCTGCCTGTTTCTGTGGAAGACTGACAGCAGTAGGGACGGAGCAGAAACGGAGACCGGCTGCGAGATGGGGGGACATCTGGACGAGGGTAGGGAGATGTGGTGGCTTTCAAGATACACTCCGAGGGAACAGCTGTCAAGAACTGCAAGCAGACGACGTGAGGCGCCAGGGAAGGAGCAAGACGATGATGCCTACATGTTGGGCCTGCGTAACCAGGGAAATGGTTCTGCCTCATAAGATAGGGAAGAGGGGGGAGGAGCAGGGTTATATGTTTTCCTTTTTTTCTTTTCAAGAGAAAAATATCAAGACTTGTATTTAGTTATCTTAGGTCTAGGATGCCCATTAAATGTCAAAGTGGGGATGCTGAGTGGGTAGTGGGTATGTGGGTTGGGGCTCAGGAGAAAGGTCCAAGGTCATCATTGTACCAATGACCACTGGGTCCTCCACCTCCGGACAGGCACCCAGGCGTCACCTCCTCCAGGCTCTGGCGGCTGCTCTGTGGCTCCTCCTGCCTAGAATGCTCTGTCCTCACTTCTGCAGTGTAGGCTCCTACTCGTCTCTTGAGACTTGCTCAAGAGGCACCTCTTGTTTAAAGGCCCCTCCTGAGTGCCCAGGGGAGAGCCCCTCAGCCCTCCCTTCCCCTGCGGTGCCCTGTCACATGCCCCAATAGCCTTGTGTCACCTCTATTTGCACCTTTCCTCCTCATGAACATCTTGAGGGCAGTGACCAGAAGACTATTCCTCCCTGTACCCCACCTCCTACCATAAGGCCGGGGCACGGCAAACATTTGCTAAATGAACAGAGATGCCCTCTCTGTAAAGAGGCCCAAAAGAAACGACATGCGTGCCAACTGACCCACACGGCAGCCGCTGTCTGCGAGGAGTAAAGGGGGAAATAGGTATTGCCCCTGCAGCGCTAGGGGTAGAATGGTATCCACCTTCGAGGAGTTTCTTAACAATACAAAAGAGCCTCAAGAAATCTAAGAGCTGGGGCACCTGGGTGGCTCAGTGGTTGAGGGTCTGCCTTCAGCTCAGGGCGTGATCCCAGGGTCCTGGGATCAAGTCCCATGTTGGACTCCCTGCGTGGAGCCTGCTTCTCCCTCTGCCTGTGTCTCTGCCTCTCTCTGTGTCTCTCATTAATAAATAAATAAAAATCTTAAAAAAAAAAAAAAGAAATCTAAGAGCTGAGTATCTCAGGATGTCACACGGTGTACTGAACACCATACCTGAGAAACGCGTCTCGGGTCTCCCTGCAGAAACACCCAGCGAGTCCCAAACCGAAGCACTGAGGAGTCCGAGACAGAAGGAAGCAAACCGCCCTCGTCTACGTGGCCTCCTGCACTCCTGAGAGTGAGCCTGGAAGCAGGTCCTACTTTTACAGAAATAGATGGGTATCAGAAGACGTTGGGTGATCCGCCCAAGGTCACAGAGCTGGGCGGTACAGGAGCCGGGAGCCACACTCAGGTCTTCCCGAAAGCAATGCCTGCGTTCCTTCCAGCACACGCCCCAGCCTCCCCCTGTCATACCAGGTCACAGGGCTGGCGGGATCCTTAGGGACCCCCTAAGCCCCAGAGCATGCCAAGGAAATGGAACTCTGGAGAGGGGCTGTGATGTGCCCACGGCCACTGAGGAGTCCCCAGCAGAACTGAGGTTGGAATCCCAGCCCCCGACTCCTGAGCCGGGCTCTGGGGGCGCGGCACCTGCACCCTGTCACCCATGTCTCGCAGTGCAGAGCCAGAGCCAGAGTTTTAACAGTCTAATCTCTCTGCTTACAGGTGCCCTAGAGGTAACAGCGAGGGGGAATGGGAAATCGTGTTTTGTATCAGTGATTCCCGCTGCGTGATTCTGGGACCCCATGGACAGGTGAGACGCTAAGTGAGGAGCGCTGTCCCCACATGGGTAGGGTTACATGACCAGCTGTGGGACGTGAACAGACAGCCGTGTGGCAGCTCTCTCATTCCTTTGGACAAACATTCGCTGCCCACCTACTGTGTGCAAGACACTGAACAAAGCAGCGGAGGCCATGGGGAAAGAGGCCCGGAGGTGAACCGTGACTCCCCGGCTAGTGGAATAATCAGCATATTAACCTCCCTAAGCCTCCGTTTCTTCATCGGTAAAGAAGAGTCCCTGTTTTCACAAAGTTGGTTCTGGCCACTAACTGGGATGACACATGCCCCTGGTATACAGAAGTGACGCAGTAAGCATCAAATGGCTGGTAGTCTTTTCATTGCTGAGAAAGCAAAAGAGCTTACTCATACTGTAGGGGAAAAAAAAAAGGATGGAAAAAGGTAGCTACACCAGAGCTCTTGTAAAAACTTAGCAGAGTGAAGCAGCTAGCATCAATCCTCTGAGGGTTTGCCAAAGCATAGAGAAATTCTGAGGGGCTGAATATCTTCAGGCAGGGCGGGGAGAAAGTGTGGCAGAATGAGAGGAAAAAGGAAAAGAGAGAGGATGAAACTGAATATATCAGTGCGTTGGTAAGGGTCAATGAAATTAAAATAGTCACAAAATAATGTGACTTGATTGCTAATGAATAGAGTTTGCTGTTCATTACCTACAGCCTCATCTTCTCCATCCAGCTCCTGTTCAATCTGCAATACCCTACTGGCTCGAGGACTTCTTCTACTTCACTCCAGGTTCACTAATCTCTGCTCTATTAATTGATTCTTAGCAACGTACACATTACATCGTCTCTGCTTGTTGGGCTTCCCCTACTGAATAGGGAGCTCCTGAGAGGACATATTGTGCATGATTCACCTTGGTGGCCTTCCTCTGACCCCAGGATCCCCAGCCAGCAGCCAATAGTCTGGAGCATCCCCGGAGGAGACCCTTCTCTCTAAAGCAGGAAAATGAGGCAGGACTCATTTATAAGTGTGCATTCTGTGCTGAACATTTGAGGGGCCACCTTTTAGATCTTAATTCATGTATTCCTCAAAATGCCCCCGAGAGAATTATTATCCTGATTTTGTAGAAGGGGATGCTGAGGCTCAGGGAGGTCAGGTCAACAGCCAAAGTTTCATACCACTAGTGAAAGTGATGAGACCAGGTTTTGATCCTGGATCCCCTGTTTTCACTAGACCAGCCCACCTGCATGGGTCTAATGAAGCTGAGGGCATCCTGGAAGGATGAGTGGTCTGGTCATCGAATCTCCCTGCAGGCTCATCAGTGAGGTTAGAGTTAAAGAGCTCTGGCCAACACATCGTAACCTGTTAGCAAAAGCCAGACACCAGGTCAGAGAGGCAGAGAAGAAGCCAGAGAAAACGGAATTCAAAATTTCACCTGCAGTTAGCAGGTGGTAAGTCCACCATCTCCCCCGACCCATCCTGTCTAAGGGGAAGAATACACATTCTGGGTCAGTAGTTCTCAACTGCAATGTGAACAGTTAAATCTCCTGGTGGAGAATTCACAGGTCCTTCCCAATTGCTGGGGAAACCTTCGAGAACACAACTATCAGCATTAGCACTCCTAGGAGAAGGCTGTGGACATAAGTGACCACAGGAAGTCTGGGAATGTCACTTCCTTTTCCTTTCTCTGCCTCCAGCTCAGTAAAGGAAACTTCCATGATGTGCTGTAGGTAAAAAGCTATGTCTCAGCCTCACAGAGGTCTGACTCCACTGCATTTGGAGTCAGAAGACCTGTGTCCACGGCACTGTTCCTTCCTTACCAGCTGTGCAACACTCAATACGTCAGATCTTCTTTGGGCCTAAGTGTCCCGAGATATAAATAGGGGAAGAGGGGAATGCCTGCTTCCCAGAGAGGTTGTAGGGAGGGACGCTATGAGATAATACATGTGGGAAGAATCTGCCCATGTAAAAAGGTGTTCAGATGTAAAGAAGGGGTGAGGGGTGCTGGGGACCTCAGATCCCTCACTACCTCACCTGCTGCCTCCCCTCCCCAAGCCTCCTGGGCCTAAGGCTTGGCACTACCTGCTGCAGCTCATTTGAATGCAGACCCAGCTTCTATACTGAGGGCTCTAGGGAAAAATACAAGCAGCCCTGATAGAGTACTGGAAAAGGAAGCTGTGATTTGGCTGTTAGTCTTCCAAAGGCTACCTGGCACAACTACAATCCTTAACTAAGTTTTATTATTTTTTAAAGATATTTTATTTGCAAGAGAAAGAGAGAGAGAGAGAGAGAGAGAGTGAGCAGTGAGGAGGAGCAGAGGGAGGGAGAGACTCAGACTCCCCACTGAGCAGGGAGCCAGATAGGGGCTCGATTCCAGGACCCTGACACCTGAGCCAAAGACAGATGCTTAACTCATTGAGCCACCCAGACGCCCTTTTAAATAAGTATTTAATAATTAAATTGGCTACAGCAGTTGAGAAACAGTTTTGTCATCACATACGATGATAATCATCACCAAAATCAAAATATAAGTCATTTAATTAAACCTATATACTAAGACAAATGTGTCATTTTGATGTCGTATGTATGACTTTTTAAAGGTTACTTTTCTTATATGTGTTTAGACAAAAAAAAAAGCTAGATTATTAAAGCCGTAATTGGATACTCTTGGGAGGAGCATGAGTTGGTACAGCCTTTTGGGAGGGCAATTAGGCAATATGGATTCAAATTTTAAGTGTAAACTATTTAAGCCAGAAGTCCCGCTTCTTGCTATCTATACCACAGAAAATCTCATGTAAAAGTTCATAAGCGTGCACAATGGTTACAGCAGCAGTGGTTGCAATGGCAAAAGATTGAGACCTGGGTGTCCACCAGTACAGGAATGATTAAATAAACTTGAAATGTATCCATACCATGGAAAACAGCGGTCATATTATTTTTGTACATTTACCTGTACATATCAACTTGAAAAGATGACCATAATTATTGACAGTTGGCCATTGAAAGGAAAGTCACAGGACAGAACAAATAGAGAAATTTCATTTTTACAAAACAAAAGTAAAAATGAGTATATTGGGGATAAGGGCAAAGGAGGGAGGAGGTACACAAGCAAGTTAAAAAGTCCAGGACTGTACCCAACAAAGTCTCAAAAGTGCCTATCTTTGGAGAAGGTTGGAGGTGGGGAAGTCATGAGGACTTTCTTCCTTTAGTGAATGCACTTCAGTGTTGTCTGAATTTGTTACAAGCATATACTCTTTCATAATGCCAAAAGCAAAAACTAGATCTGAAAAGTCACAAAATAATGATTTTTAAAATTTCAGTATTTGCAAGGCATCTCCTAAAGTGACCACCACGGGATATGACACCTCCTCTCCCATCTCCGTATGTGGCCACCGGTCCTGGGCTTGCCCAAGAGATCACAGATGGGGATGATCTCCGGGACTGAGACTCTCAGACCCTCTCCTATTTGCAAAAGAAATCTGCCAAATTACAGCTATTTCAACAAGATGGCTAATAAAAAGGACTAAGTGCCTTGTTCAAATTTACAACATCATAACTTGCTGAATTCAAGTTCACTCGTCTTCAACCTTGCTTAAATAGGGGCAATCAAAATTTATATCCTGCATTATCCAACATTTTATGTTGACTTAGTAAGCCCTGCTGAAGAGTTCTTAACAACTGCTAATGAGGAAATTCCATGGGGAGGAGAGAAGGTGACTCTCCTAAATCCAAAAGAGCCTCAATGAAACACTATCGCCACTTGGATTCTCATAAAAATGTCAACTTATGGGGTGAAATGACCTTCTCATCTATGGGCAAAGTTGCTCATGAACAGAACTCTAAATTGATGCAGTGTCTGAGAGGTGCCAGTTTCGTTTAGCAGAGACTGCCCGCTCAGTTACCTGTGGGCCCTGTAAAGGTGCAACAGCTGGGCAGGAGGGACAGGTCCCCCCAGGACCACCACTCTTCAGCACTGCCATGAGGGAAGATGGACCCAATGCTGCAGGTTCTCATGCAGAGCCAGAAATCCAGATTTCTAGACACCATCTACCACCTTTCAGATGCTAGCCACTAACTGTAGTTTTAGAATACTGTGAGCGCTGAACCAAATACATCTGCAGGCCAGATGTGGCCCGTGAGTCAAGTTTTCAACCTCTGCTTGAAAGTATCTACATTTTCTTAATGGGTAATTTTTGTTCAATTTTATTTTCAGGAGGACGGCAGGAGGCAGGGAAATAATATGGGATGAGAGTCAAGCAGTTGATACTAAGAATATATTCCTAACGTACTTGACAAACAAGGGTAGTGGTCCCTAACAAAACGGGAAGAAACTGTTGAAATTGACTCGCCTCTACCAGGCATAAAACCCTCGAGAGTGAGGATTTCCCATGATCCAGAGCGAATTTCCACAATTTGCTATCAATGAATCGACAAGAACTTACTCCACTACTACGTATTAACCGTTCATCATAAGACATTTAAAATAACAACAGCAAGCACAGAAATGCTCCTCAGTGCCGGATGCTACTCAGGCATTTGGCACCCGGCAGCACCAGTGTGGGTCACACAGGCTCTGGGCAAGATTCCAGGAAAGGCCTAACACATCTCCCTCCGAAACGAAAACCAAAAACAACCCGGAATGTAGACGTATCATAAAATTGTGCTCAGTCGTTTTTTTCCCCAAAGCCCAAACAATAAGATATATTTGTGCTACTAACAGTATCTGCATGTAATCTGCAATCCACTAAGTGCCTTTCTTATATCCTATCTCACTCCTCGGGGCCTTTACTGCACTGTAGACCTTGTATCCTGTCTGAAGTCCTCTCACGGTTGTTGTTAAAGACACGACTCTTAAAGAACCAAATACATCCACATTTTCTTAATGGGTAATTTTTGTTCGATTTTATTTTCAGAAGGATGGCAGGAGGCAGGGAACCACAGTAACAGAGCACAGAGCCGTGGCGGTTTCCACGTGCCAGGGCTAAGTACATTTTCATTTCGCCCTCACAAGAACCTCATGGAGGGGGTGACCATCCTCACCACCCCATTTTACAGGTGAGGGAACCGAGGCCTGCAGAACTTGGGTGGGTGGTCCAAGTCATACCACTAGCAGGCACGGAGCTGACATTCAGAATTGGGTCTGCCCCCAGGGCCTGGGGCCAGCACGCCAGTCCCTTTCCAAGGCGGAGTCTGTGCTTTCAGCCCAAGTCAGTTTGCTGCTGGCAAATTTAGCTAAGGTGTGGCCAACGTCCTCCCGCTGCTCCTCCCCCATGCCCACTTTCCCCACTTGGTCAGAAGCCATTTTTTTTTTAATTTTTATTTTTCCCACTCAAAACCAGGGTGAGTCACTCAGAGATCAGCCAGCCAGCCCCAGAGGGCCCCGGAGGCCCGGTGAGGTGCCCCTGGGGGACTGGCCTCCCTGCTGCCAGCCTAAGCTAAGCTGGGTAGCCCAGCCTGCTGGGGTGTAGATGGGGCTTGCAGGGTACTGCTTTCTGAATGGGGTCTGAGAAGCGGTGCTGATGGTCACAACAGCCCTGTGAAATGGTCACTGAGGTACCAAGGGGGGGTTGGGGGGCAGCAGGGGAGGTGCCTGCAGCTTGGGAGCGGGGGAAATAGTTATGTAGCCAGTAGCTATGAAATGTCTCTTATGCAAGGCCCCACATCAGACCCCCTGAGAGAGGGAGACATGGTCTCTAATGTGCACGGGGATAAATGACATGAATAAAAACACGGAGCAGGAGTACACACACCCCTCTACGCACGTACGCTCGCCGGCCCAGCACACGCATGCACACGTGCACCGCAGAGCAGCTGCTTCTAAGGTAGCGGCTTCTGTCCTCCCTCACCTGCTTCCGTGGGTCCCTCAGCCTGTCTCTGCAAGGTGCTGCCCTGCCACAGATGCCATGCCGTGGCCGGTCCCCGGGGGCTCCGCAAGGACCAAGGCAGCAGGCACACAGGTCATGACAGCCCTTGGTGCGCACAGCCGTGCTCAGAGTGCGCGCAGGCCCAGAGGAGCGGAGGAAGGTGCTGGCTCCACGCTGGGGGAGGAAAGGGGTCTGCTTGCCTGCGAGGGCGAGGGGGGCTGCAAGCCGGAGAGAGGGACCAAGGCGCTGGGCCTCAGGGTCTGAGAGGAAGGGACCCTGCGGAGGCCCAGGTGCCTCCTCCGCGCAGCAGCGGCTCCGACACAGAAACAGGGGAGGGTAGAGGCCAAAACATGCCAACAGGGGGCCCAGGCACATTTTATGCCATTTAAAAAAAAAAAACGATTTTATTTATTTATTCATGAAAGACATAGAGAGAGACGCAGAGACACAGGCAGAGGGAGAAGCAGGCTCCATGCAGGGAGCCTGACGCGGTACTTGATCCCAGGACTCCAGGATCACACCCTGGGCCGAAGGCAGACGCTAAACCACTGAGCCACCCAGGGATTCCCACGTTTTATGCCTTATTGGTGATGGTGATGGTAGGACCCAGGTCTCTTACAGGGAGGTTGGGGGAGACCTCCCAGGAGGAGGCAAGTCAGGGGTAATGGGCACAGAGGAGGCAAGCCAGAAGGCAAATACACCCATGCAGCAGGAACAGCTTCTGGAAACATCCCTGAAAGGGAGAGCAGCATCCTAAGTCTTTCTAGGGGAGGTCCTGGAGCACCCTAGCCTACAGGACACCTCTGTGGTTAAGAATGGCTCCTTCCTCTAGGAAGCCTTCCCAGATTACTGTGAAGCCCCCTGCAAAAACTGCATTCTCAGGAGTTTCCCAGCTCTGCAGCAGAACTAGGAAATGGAGAAGGTGCAACAAGCATTGAGCTCACGGCCCCACAGGGAAACACGAGCACATATACTGGTGACTGCCCAGGTGCATGGTGCCGGCTCCCGTGGGGGCTACAGACACCGCCCTGGCCTCTTGGGTCAGAGCCCCTTCCTGTCTGCCACCTCACAGTGTTCACCCAGGACTCGAGATTCCAAGGCAGGTAAAGAAGCCCTTGGGCATCTCCACAAAGGACCACTAGCTGTCCTCATCCCCTACCCAGAAGAGCATTCTCAGCTAGGGGAGAATGGGGGAGAAAAGCCGTCAGCACTTAGCAAGAATCATTATTTTGGCTAATGTAGGAAGTGTGGGACTCGCCCAGGATGTAGCTGGGTAGACCTGACTCCCGAGAATTCCTTGATAGACTCTTTTTTTTTTTTTTTTTAAGATTTCATTTATTTATTCATGAGAGATACACAGAGAAAGAGGGAAGCAGAGACACAGGCAGGGGAGAAGCAGGCTCCATGCAGGAAGCCCGATGTGGGACTTGATCCTGGGACTCCAGGATCACGCCCTGAGCTGAAGGCAGACGCTCAACCACTGAGCCACCCAGGCATCCCAATGGATTCTTTTTCATTTTGAATTGCTATTCCTATTCCATCAACAACAGGAGCTTTGTTTTTTTTTTTTAAGTCCAGGGCAAAGACTATAGGGCAGTTACATTCCTGAGGCCTCAGTATGCCAGGAGACATGACAGGTCGCCACAAACCCAAACCCACAGCAAATGCATCCTGCACTCAAACCTGAGGGGAGGGGTGGCCCTGCCGAATGCAATGGCCAATGAACCTTCAATTCCAAATACATTTGATCACATTATAAATCTGTTATTTATAACAGATTTGACCATCCCTATTCCTTCAACAAACACTTCCTGAGCCAGGTGTGCTGTTCTGGCACCGAGAATCCAGAGACAGTGTGTGTGCATGTGTGTGTGTGCCCGCACATGCGCACATGTGCAGTCCCCACCCTTAAGGAGTGTGGTTTACCGAGCATAACAAGTAGTAAATCAACAGTTATGCTGATAAGTGCTTTGGGAGAGAGAAATGCAGGGTAGTCTGGGAGGCGGGAGGAAGGTCACGTCCAGGTCACAGAGAGGAGCAGGGTGGGAAGGAAGGTGTTCAGAAGAGTGGAAACCTGTCCTGAGCCACTGAAATGGGGACCAGGGGGTGGGTCATTCCCAGGAGGGCCCAGCAGTGATGGCTGTCAGGAGGCTGGGCTGAAGTTAGAAATCCAGGTTAGGGAAAGAGTGAAACAAGGAATGTGGCCAAAGGCCCGATCATGAAAGACCACAGGCCTGCCAAAGGGGCTTAGGATTTATCCCACCAGCAACGAGGAGCCCTTGGGGAGTTTTAAACAGAAGAAAGCCATGATCAGATGCGGGAGTTATAAACATCATGCTGATAAGGAGTGTGGGGGTGGAATGAGGCAGGACAAAAATGGACACAGGAAGACCAATTAGGAGGCTGTTGAAAGAAATCCAAATGATGAGTCCTAAGGGAAGGAGTGGGGAAGGAAGAGAAGGGAGTGGACAAATCAGAAGATGTCCTCTTCAGTAGGACGCTGTGACCGACAGAACGTGACAGGTGAGGGAAAGGACAGAGCCAGGGACGCCTTGTGCAGGAGGCTGCAGGGGCAGGCAAGGCAGGAGACATGGGGAGACAGACGCACCTGGGAGCAGGTCCTAGGCCGGCTCTGCAGTTCTGGGTGACTGCCGGGAGGAGGCGGGCAATGGAGGGGCTCACCCAAGCACAGTCCTTGCGGGGATGAGAAGGGACCAAGGAAAGGCGTACTCGGGGTAAGGACAAAGGAAAGAGAAGTGGCAAAGCAGGCTGCGGAGGCGAGGTCTCTGAGGCTGGAGGAGAACCAGGAGAGGCAGGCCGGGTAAAGAGACTGCGTACCTACCAGGGAGGGGAAGGGAGCACTCCGCGGGCCACAGACACAGGACCCGGAGAGGACATCCGCACTGCTGGGAGCCGTCAGTTAGCTGTTAGCAACCGTGGCCCAGCAAAAGAATGAAGAAGTGTCGACAGTGCAGCTGACGTGTGTAGAGCCCCCAAAGAGAATGAGTATGACTTCGCCCCCAACAACCCCTTTCATCTGGCTTCATTCCTTGGTGGGGCTTTCCCCGTGACCCTAATTAAACTACTGGCCCCTTCACCCTCCACCCCCCTCCCTCACTTTATTTTTCTTCAGAGCATTATCATGCCTGCCTGACCTTACATTATACATCTCACATATTTATTGTCTCCCCTACTGAAATTTCCTCATGAGGACAGCGAATTTGTCCTGTGTCAGCTCCACAGTCACAGTGTCAAGAGCAGCACCTGGCACACAGAGGTGAAGCACCTTGTCCAAACCTTTCTAGCTCATTAGAAACAACGAATATTTACTGAGTACATCCTCCATGGTAAGACCATGCTAGAAGCCGAGGGACTGGTGGTAAACAAGACAAAATAGGACCCTGCTCTTGGAGCTTAAAGTTGGAGGTAAGCAGAGAGAAATACCAAATATTTCAACAAAAAATAGACGATAATTGCCATTGTGCTAGGACTGGGATCTGACGGTCATGACTTCCAGTGCTATTTCCTTTCCAAACCCAAGACTGTCACCTTCTCCAACTAATGGAAAATTTTACCTGGGGAAAACAGTTAAAGTATTTGAGGTTTGGTCTTGTTTCTTCCAGAGAGATCCCACGCTTCCTCCACCCTTTCAACAGACTCATAAAAAGTAGAAACACCCGCTAGAGGCTCTGAATATTGAACCTGTACAGCTCAATCTGTCTCTAGTCCTTCTACATGCGTAGGAGGAGATATCCCAGACTTAGGTGAGAGAAAACAGGGAGCAGTATCAATCAGGGGTCAGATCTAGGTTCCAATCACTTATGACCTTGGGCAGGTTACTCAACCTCTTTATGATAGGATTTCCTCACTGCTGAAGTGGGAATACTAATTCCCCGTGTTGGAGGTTGTTGCAGAGATGACATAAAATGACACCTACAGAGCACCCAGCACCGTGCCTGGTACATAGTGAGGGTTCAATAAATGGTGGCCCTAACCAGTTATACCTGTTGCTTTTATGAGCAGATCTCAAATGGCTATATTCACACAAATCAAGCCAAAAACAACGCAGAATTCAGACTGAAGAATGTATACTCAAAATACTCAGAGCACAAATTGACATCTGGTTGGATGACCTGAGGAATTATCTCGAAGTCCCATATGTGGGAAGACTCAGCAGTAAGAAGCCTCATTTCAGTTTCTTGGTCTCTACCTTCTTTTCTCCCTCAATTTAGACAAATGCAACCATTTCCCCAACAAATCACATCTTGTCTTATGGCAAGAGTCCAGACATGGGCTGGATTCCGTGGTACAAGTTGTGGCAGAGCCAGGAGCACCACACCTTAAAAGGAACATAAGAACACAATCACAAGCCCAATGTACACACAAACCCCCAAACAAAGCTTGGCTGTGGAGAAGGAAATGAGAACTGGTCGCAGCATGCTGTGCCTGCCTCAAAGCCAAAGAAAAGGTAACTGTGACATGCAAATGTCCAAATTGCATGTGTATCTCCCTTCTTTTACCACCCAAACTTTCTCTGAGTGGTCCATTTCACTAATGTTTCTGATTCTTGATTCCTCATTTATGTCCATCCCTGTGCGGCCTGGAACCCTCATCCTTATCCTCCTCTTGTGGCATCACGTTCCTGTGACCAACTGGTCGCCAATTCAGCAGCCTTCCTTCAAGTCCCTTATCCATAGTCTCTGCTGTCCTCTTCTCTTCCCTTCATGGGACTCTCCCCTCCTCCACCTCGGGTTCTCTTCCCTTCATCTTCCACCCAGAGCTATGCACACTCCCCAAAGCGCAGCTCTCTGTTCATCCTGCGGAGAACTTATTTCATCCTGTGGCTTCCCTTCAGCATCTCTGGGACCAAACCTTCTCAGTCCAGGCTTCAGCCCCACATTTCCAATTGTCTCCTGGACATTTCTTATGGTTGACCCACGGTCATCCCAAATTTAGTGTAAAACCAGATGCATCAAGCATCAACCCCTCTCCGTCTCCAGTCTCCACATTTGTTGATGGTACCACTGAGAACTATCAAACTTTCATTTTCTTTGGCTCCTGTCTTTAAAGTCTAAAAAGACTATAAATCTTATGGTTCCCCCTTTGCAATGTCTCTTCTCTTGGTCCTTTGCTCCCATATTAACCACTGTTAACCACACAATGTCACACATGCATTGGGGCTCCTTGGAACAGGCCTCATGCCTCCTCTGTCTAGCTATCAGATGAAAGGTCTTAGCATATCATTTTTGCCATTTCACTTCTTTGCCCAAAATAACCTCAATGGCTTGCCATTGCCTCCAGGACAAAGTCCAAGTGCCTTAGCCTGACATTCAGGGTCTAGAGAAGGAGTCTGCAAACTGGAGCCTACAGACCAAATCCTATCTACCACCTGTTCTTGTAAATAAAGCTTTTCTGGGATCCAGCCACACCCATTCATTCATGGATTATCTGTGGCTGCTTTCATGCTACGACAGCAGAGCTGAGTAGCTGTGACAGAGACCACATGGCCTATGAAGCCAAAAATATTTACCACCTGACCCTTTACAGGAAAAGTTTGCTGAGCCTGGCCTAAAATAATCATATCCTGCCAAAGTTCTTGCCCATGACTCCTCTGGATGACGCTCTTGCTCCTGTGCGTCTGCTGCTGAGCCCACTTTCTTTGTATCTTACACCCAACTTCTCAAGCCCAAGAAGCTTATTTCACTCCTCTCTGGATTTTTCCTTCAAAACACAAAGCCCCAGCCCTCCATGAGGCCAGCTGTGTCCATCCCTTCTGCCCCTGGATGTCCCTCTTCTGGCCTCCCTCTCTGCATCTTTCACAGAAACAGTGAAGTTTTACTTCTCTCGTGGGTCCTTTCCACCTATACTACAGGCTTCTCTAGAGTCTAGGCTTCGTAACCTCCACAGAGACGTGCCAGCGATAACTTCCTTGCTGTTCATTCCAAATACTGATCCTCAATAGCATAATTTGGTAAGAAGGCATCAAACAAACTTACCAGTGAAGGCCTAGGATTCCACATTTGAAAACTTAACTTTGGATCCAAAAGTGTGTACTCTAACCAGCACCACCTAAAAGCCAACGAAATAAGAGTTTAGCCTTAAGACAGAATACTTACACATGGTCTTTCCATTTACAACCCCCAGTAAGTTTTGATTTACCATCCTTTCAGGATGCCCAATGCTATTACTTTGCCTAGAAAATCCTGCTCATCTTTCAAATCCCGGCAAGCCAGGCACCTCCTCCTCTCAGTTCCCATGGAACTCTGGTGAGACATTTATGGTAACACATTACACATGGGAACATAATTTCTTATTTAGGAATGGGGGGGGGTCGCTAGAGTATAGGCTTTTCAAGAGAAGAGACCTATTAAAGTTACCCCTTTTCTTATTCCAAGAACACTGTATTTAGGCAGTCCTCAAGAAATATTGGTAAAATGGGTAGAAAAATAACTTAGTTCACATGTTGAAAATTCTGCTAGGCCACAATTTTCCCTAGACAAATACATGCCTCAATCCCACTGCTTTTAATAAGCAATGTTTTAACAGGAAGGATTAATGAGATTAATCTGCTAAATGCACACCTTTGGAATGGCACTCCCCTGGGCAGAGAGCCTTCAGAGGCTCCCAGAATCTAAAAAGCAAGCCCAACTCCGTGAGCAGGCTGCCAGGCCTGCACCAACTGGCTCAGTCCGAGTCCACAGCCTCAGCTCACATGGCCTCCCCCACTGACCTCACAACCCAGACAAACACAGCTAATAGCAGGTCCCTTCCCTCTCTGCATTCCCTCCAGCTGGATGTGTTTTTCCCCTTCTTCTCTTATTTCCTATTGAAATGCCATCCATTTCCAACATTGTATCCCAGATCAAGTGCATGATGGAGCCATCAAGTTTTTTTTCTCCTCTGATGGTAAAATGCACATGACATAAAATTTATGATCTTAACCATTTTCAGGTATACAGCTCAGTGGTATTATGTACATTCATGTTGTTGTGTAACCGTCACCACCATTCATCTCCAGAACTCTTTTCCATGAAACTGAAACTCTATACCCATGAAACAATGAACTCCACTCCCTCCCTTCCCCGCCACAAGTCTCTGAAACCCAGTAAGTTTTTGTGGAATGCATAAATGATGAATGAAGACATGAATGAATGTGACCTCAACCCTCCCCACAAAAGCCAGAAGTGCTGTCCCCCTTCTACTAGACTCCCACTGCACGGTCTTCATCTTCCCTGAGTTATTTCAATCTTAAATGATCTGTTTTGCATAACTGTATTCTTCAGTGGAGGAAACTGACTTATTTGAAAGGTTAAGCTTGGGTCTAAAAGCCTGCCGTTGGTCTGTCCTCCATGTTGCCGGATCCAATGAGCAAGTCTCGGACCTTGTCTCAGTCTTTGATACTCATACACCATTCCCTCTTGTTTGAGGACTCTTCACTTGGCTTCCAGGTTAGCACTCTTGGTTTTCCACCCACTTCATTAGCTCTTCTTTCCCTTTGCTGGTTCTTCCTTATCTCCCCACCTCTTAATGTCAGAGGGACCCAGGGCTCAGGCCTTGTTCTCATCTCTTCTCTGTATACCCTCAGTCACCCTTGCCTCCCACCCCAGTGGTCTCACCTAGTGTCTGGGATTCATATGTCATTTGTATGCTGAGGATGCTCAGATTTCTCTCCAAGCCTGGAACTCTCCTCTCAACTCAAAGGCTAGTAGAATATATCCAACTGCCTGCTTCAAGTAAGATGCCAAGTAGACAGGAGCTCTGCGTAAGTCACGTTCAATGCGTCAAACTGAACATGTCCAATGAGGAGCCCTGGCCTTCTCCCAGGCCTGCTCCTCCAAGCCGTCCTCATCTCAGCTTAAGACAATGCTCTTCCAGTCACCCAGGCCCAAAAGTTTAGAGTCATTCTCATCTCCTCTCTCTTACTCCATAGTCCAATCCTTGCAACATTGGTTTGTGCTTCAAAATATGACCAATTCTCACTCCCTCCACCATTGCCAACATAGATAATTGCAATGGCCTCCTAACAGGTATGCCCGCTTTGGCTCCTGGTGTCACTCCTCCCTCCATCCATGGTCTAGTCCTGGTTCAGGAGGGAAGTGGTCCCAACATAAGTCAGAACAGGTCATTTCTTTGCTTAAAATCCTGAAAAGCCTTCCTAGCAAGGGCAATACCAAAGGGATAAATGTTTCTAAAGTAGACCTGCAGGCCCAGGGGCAGGCTTGTGGGGAGGAGAGCTCTTCAGGTCAAGGTCCTCCTACCATCCATCTCTCAACTAGCAGTCCTGGCTGCAGCTCCTATTAGCTGAGTTCGTAAAGAAAGGAAACATTTTAAAGGAAGAAAAATACAATCAATCAGCTTCCTTTTCCAGTTAAGAAACCACAAAAAACCAACAACACTCACATTTCTCAAGAAGCAAATAAGATAAGTCAAGTCTGCCACCACTTAATAACTAGTTTCCAAAGATAAATCTAGCCTTTCAGGGGATAGTTATTACCCCCTTGGTGGCGGTGTTGGGGTGGGGGGTGATCCTCCTTAAGCCCCTCTTCTTCCTGCATCCTCCAGCTGGTCATCAAGCCCTGGTTGCCTGATTGTCTCTAGACTTTATCCCACTCATCCTCTTTACCAGGGCTGTGGCTGGAGACGAGGTCCAAAATGAAACAACTAAGGCTTTTAATTAGCTCAGCTGGGACGCCTGGATGGCTCAGCGGTTGGGCGTCTGCCTTTGGCTCAAGGATGATCCAAGGATCCGGGATCGAGTCCCACATCGGGCTCTCTGCAGGGAGCCTACTTCTCCCTCTGCCTGTGTCTCTGCCTCTCTCTCTCTCTCTCACTCTGTGTGTGTCTTTCATGAAAAAATGGATAAATCTTAAAAAAAAAAATTAGTTCAGGTCTCATTCGCTCTCCTTGGAGCTCCAGCGACAACCTCCTAACTAGTCTCTCCACCTCTAGTCACTTACTTATTTCCAACCACAACCCCCAGACACAGTGTCTGAAATGATTTTAATAAAACCTAAATTTGATCAAGTCCCCTGCTTAAAATTCTCCAAAGAGTTCCTACATTGCTGTACTATAAATTCTTCAAAACATATTATAGTAGGCCATGATGAATATTCTTTTTTTTTATCTTCCATAGACACTTTTCTTCCACCTTCTTAAAAAGACCAAGAATACCCCCAATAAGGGTGGGCAAATGATCCAGCCCAGATTTGAGCATTCCACTCCCTGGCAACAGTGATTGGCCCCAAGGATAACCACAACACCCAACCTAAGCAAGTCAGATACTTTCTCTAGAACTGATACACAGATGTAGCCATATCACCACAACTGTTAAACTGGGGCTGTCAGCAGTGATGCCCCCAGGAGGAGGGTGGTCTGTCTGCAGGAGGAAACACTGATGCGAACATACAAAAACAGAAGACAGGCAGCTAAATGGACCCCTATTTAGCTCCCATTCCAGAACCTCTTCCTTTTTTGAACTCCTACAGCATCCTGCCCAGTTATGGAACCAAAAACGACCCACTTATGCGTCAACTAGTGGGGGTCTTGACAGGCCCATCACGGCATTACTAATACCTGTGTCTTTTCCCCACACTGCTTCTTCTGCCCAGAATACAGTCTCCTTGGATTTTACATAGCAGCCAGATTTTGAGCTCTATGGAGCCTTCCCTGAAGGGCAGAACCATTAGTCCAGTCTTCCAGAAGTGCTCTAAAATGCCTGGAATATGCCCGCTCTACTGCACTTGGACGCCTCAAGGCCTTCCCAATCTTAGCTGGTTGTCCAAGCTAGAAGCCTCACACTCAACCTAGTCTCCTTGCACTTGCTTGTTGCCATGTGGACTCTCCTCTTCTTCCTCTCCACACCATGTCTACCATCACAGCACAGGACCGGGTTATCTATGACCTGGGCCTGGACAACAGCCTCCCGTGTCTCTGCCACTTCCCCCATCCCATTCCTCCACACCACCATCAAGCCCCCCAGCCACCTACCGAATCAAACTCCTGGGATTTTAAGGGCCCCCACAAACTGGCCCCAACCTATACTCTCTAGCTGCTCCCAACCACTTCCACTTCCAAGCAGATGGAGTGCAAGTAAGACTCCTGGACACTATGTATAAAGCAAACATAAGAAATGTCTGAAAGGGCAGAGTGAAGAAGGCAGACCTCAGGACTTGAGGAATGACACCATGGTGAGTTCCCAGAATTTTCTTTCTTTTTCCTTTCTTTACTTCATCTATCCCAGACTTGGAACTGAAGAAGCCAGCAACCTAAAAGTATAAAAGGTGCGCACATGCGCACGCACACACACACACACACTTTTAAAAAGCCTGAACAAAAGCTTGTGCCCTCTAGCAAGACAGAAAACTTTTAGATAGTAAGCCCTCTATTATCGCCAAACACCAGAGAAAGCCTTATTTCACCTCCACCCATACCAGCAAAGTGCACATGGCATCTACAAAACCCCCTACAGTGAACAATCCACTTGAAGGTAGAAGACTGCCTTCTCCCCTAGACTAGGAACAGACAATGATGTCCACTCTGACCCATCATATTCAGCACGGTACTAGAGGTCCTGGGCAGCACAAAGGACAACAAAAAGAAATAAGGAACAGTACTGTTTTGCTCTCCAGTGAAAACAAAATCCCTAGCCAGTGTCCAGCACCTAGTAGGCATGCAACATCTGTTGCCATGACTCACACTCTGCTCTGTTTAAGATAGATTTTCTCCCCATTTATGCTCCCACTGCGATCACTGCCTATTAAAAAGTTCTAGCTTCTGCCTTGGCAGGTCATGATTGCCAAAGAAGGACCAGAGAAGCTGTTTCCATTCTCACTCCCAAACACACATATGCTCTTACATTGCAGGCATCAGGGATTGGAAGTGGCTTCTATAGGCATCTCTCAGCCACCCAGGGGGAACATAAGACCCTTCCACATCAGTCCAAAGTAGCCCCAAGGCTTGGGCCAAAGACTCCAAATGGTGACGTGGGACCACTGCTTATGTTGCCTCATCCAGGTTCTGTGCTGGGAGGACCACAAGTGCCGTCCCTCTGTCTGAAAGCTCAGTTAGAATGTGATTTGGGGCACCTGGGGGGCTCAGTCTGTTAAGCGGCCAACTCTTGGATTCAGCTTAGGTCGTGACCTCAGGGTGATGGGATGGAGGAGCCCCACATGGGGCTCTGTGTTCAGCGAGGACTCTGCTGGAGATTCTCTCCCTTCCTCTCCTTCTGTCCCTCCCCCCTTCCTGTATACACACACTCTCTCTCGAAAATAAATAAACCTTAAAAAAAGAGAGAGAGAAACTGTGAATTGTCTGGCTGTGCTAAAGAAAGCACTAAGCAGGAGGAAAGCTTACTGTGAGATGGGTCAGGGCCCAGAGAACATTCAGGTATTCTTTTCCCAAAACCTTCCCCTCTTCTTACCTCTCTGGGGTGGGGGGTGGGGGGCAGGGAGAGTGAGATTAACAGTCATTAGGCAAAAGCCAAAAGCTCAGAAGAAGCCTGACTCCTCTCTTTGTCCCACAACCCTCAACCTAAGCCCACAGCAGACCTGTTGCTCCACGTCCAGGACAGATCTCAAATCTGGCCACTTCTTACCATTTCCCAACCACCACTTGGGACCTGGCTACTCCCACCACTCATCTGGACCAGCCCACCGGACTCGAACTGCCCTTCCCACAGTCAATTTTCAACACATTAGCCAGAGTGATCTTTTCAAGATGTAACTCAAATCACATCAGTCCTCTTTCAAGACTCTGCAACGTCCCTGGGCTGCCTTGTCACCCCCAGTGCGGCCACGTCCTGATAATGATGCCAATGGCCAGGCCCCCGTGACTTCCCTGCCCTGACTCTCGGCCACTCTCCTCCTCGTACTCCAGCCACCGTGGCCACCTTTTACCCTGCTGTTCCCATTCCCTAATGCTCCTCCCCCAGTTAGACACATGACTCACTTCTTTACTTCACTCACTATGGCAGACAGTCTGCTACAAGTTCACAAGAACCCATTTCCTTTTTCTTGGGGGCACACAGCTAGGCCATAGTTCCCAACAGCTTCCCTTGCACTTAGGAGCAAACACAGGACTGAGTTCTGGTCAACGGGTGGGTGAGATGATGGTTTCTTCCAGACTGCCCACAAGACCCTCTCTCTCACTCATCTTCAGCTTTATGGGAAGCAATCTGAGCACCTTGAAGAAGGCAGAGTCATAGGATATAATGAGGGTGGGTCCCTCTATAACCACAAGGAAGGAGCAGCCACACTGGAATCTTCCTAAGAAATAAAATTTTATTGTAAACTAAAAAATAAAGTTTCCTTGGGTTGATATACTGAGATTTGGGGCTTTGATTGCTACTTAACCTAACGGTTTGGTCTCCTTCCGAATGAGACCTTCTTTTGCTACTGTAAAATTCTCCCAATGCATCTTAGCCAACTTCTTCATTTTATTTTTCACCATAGTCTTTATTATCATATTGGATAATGTACATTTTATTTATTATTTCTTTCTCCATCTCTCCAATTTTAAATGTGAGCTGAAGGCAGGATATTCTTACTTTTTTCTTTGTTTGTTTCCTTTGCTGTATCCCCTGAGTCTAGAACAGTGCTTGCCATGTTGTAGACAATCACTTGTTGCTGAATGAATGAATAAATGAATGTATGAATGAAGTACCTGAGGCTCCAAGGTTGGGTGAGACCCAACTCTGCCATTTATTAGGTGTGTGACCCGGGGCAAGCTACTCTATCTCTTTAATACTCATTTTCTTCATCTGTAAAATGGGAGAAGTAATAGTATTTTATTTGCAGAGACTGGGAATAATTGAGAATCCCTTAGTACAGGGCCTGGTAACAGCTCAGTTCCATAAATGCTAATTGCTGTTGTTATCAACTCAAGGCCAGAGGACAGGACTGGGTGTCAGGCCCTGGCAAGGCCATTGGTAGGAGTTGAAAGGATATGTACGTGCACAAACTCTTCTGGAAGAAATCGTGACAAACACCTAGGTAGTGAGATTTAAGAGCTGCCTAAAAGTTCTCAGTAAATTGCCAACGATCAGAAAAACATGACAACTGGTGTCAGGGGTGATGAAAAGTGTGTGCAGAGTCTGCAGAAAAGTGCTACTATGGAAAGAACACCACCCAAATGATGAGAGATCACTTTGTGCCTTTTAAGAAACAATTTTCACAGCAAAGCTCAAGAAAAGAGAGGCCTCTTGCATCATGGGGACAAGGTAATAAGGCTATAAAAATGTAACTCAAATAAACCACACACAGGGCCCACACGGGCCCAATTTTCCAGGAAAAACAGCGATTGCTACAGCATTCAGATAAGGGAGTCACACTTGGGCCTCAGCATTGCCAACAGCTTTCAAAAATCATTAGGCTGCAGAAAAGCCCTTAGGTTTGCCAAATTAGCAGTGCTAGCTCTCACCTGCCCCTCTCTCATGCTCACCTCTTTCTACTGACACGAGGACACAGACAATGATACCTAATGCCTGTGCCTTCTTCACCATCTTCAAAACACAGAATTATCCGGAATGAATAGCACCTTGCAGTCTGCAGCATGGCTGCCCTCTCCAGAGGCCCTCCCGGCTGTCTCTGTGGCTCAGACCTGCTCTTACAGCTCACCTCCTGGAACTCTGCAGTGCTGGGCCTTGTTGACAAACCCCTTCCTTGAGGCTCTTTCTTCCTGTGGTCCTGTGGCCCCTCTTGGTTCTCAGCAAACTCCCCCATCCCCTACCCCTGCAGTCCCTCTATCTCCACTCTGGCCCCTCTTCTACCTGTGTACCCCTAATCCCTGGCACCCCAAACCTCTGGTTCTAATGTCCGTTCTTCCCCTCTATCAGAGGCAAGACAGCTTTGTGGTCAGAAGCAGAGATTCTGGAGCCAAATCAACTGGGCCTCATCTTGGCTCTCCAGCAGTACGATCTTGGGCAGCCAATAAACTACTTTATGTCTATTTCTTCATCTGTAAAACAGAGGCAGTGATAGTACCTCACTTGGGCCACTGTAGAGATTACATGAGTTAATATATAGGAAGTGCTTAGAACCATGCCTGGCATCTGATACACACCCAAAAACACCACAGCTTCAGCCAAACCCCAAACATATCCCCATGTCCTTCCATCTCCTCCGTCAGCCTTTTAGCTTTGCCGGGAATGTCCCGTCCCCAACTCAGCCAGTCCTTGAAGGGCTGCGTAACACCCTTCCTGACCACCCCCTATCCCCCCTCCCCTCCCCAGGACATGGAATTCTCCCCTTTGCTAACAGGATGGGGCTGCCCACCCCAGGACCCTCTTCTTAGTCACCCTTGAAGGATCATCAGTTTTAGATGTGTCTTATCCTTCCCACTCCCAGTTCATGAGCTCCTCAGAAACAGGGTGCCTTGGGTTTTCTCTTCCCTCCATTTTTTTTTTTTGGAGGTTTTATTTTTTATTTATTCATGAGTGACACACAGAGAGGCAGAGACACAGGCAGAGGGAGAAGAAGCAGGCTCCCTGCGGGGAACCTGATGTGGGCGGTACTCGATCCCAGGACCCTGGGATCACACCCTGACCCAAAGGTAGATGCTCAACGGCTGAGTCACCCAGGTGCCCCCTTCCCCAATTTTTATTCCCGGCAACCTTATGCACTGCAAAGACTCAGCTGACATTTGCTGGATGAGGTTGAAACGGTCCACGTAATCATCAACCGGAGACTGAACCGGCAACAACAGAGCAGCGGGGCACAGGAAGCCTTCCTCACCACCCCGAAGCCACACGGATTCCAGGCTAAAAAGAGCGCTGGGAACCAAGTCAGTGACGCTGCTTTGTCGGTTTCATTCTGGTTGTTTCCTTGCGGCCAAACAAAAAGCCAAACCCTTTCAGCAAGTTTGCAACCTGCTTCCACTGCTAAGAGCACTTCCTGACAGGCTCATTCTGGCTTAAGGAGACCCGTTTTTTTGTTTTTCAAAAATCCCATTTACTTTTTCTTGTTTTAGGGCATTTCTTACGAACACTGTTAAGAAGAGATCACTGTTTATTTTATTCTACTGTTTTAATCAAAGCATCAAAGCTATAGGGATACAGAATTCCTCAATTTGAGCAGATAAATTAGTCCTTAAGAAAATGTACTGAAAAAAAAAAAAGAAAGAAAATGTACTGGCTCACCTCCACACTTAGGAACAAATAAGTCATTTATTACTTGTAAATATGCAGTCGTTCATTTATGTCTCATTTCACGTTGCTGTTACCCCGCTTCTTCGTTCACGGAAAATACAACAAAAACATTCCTAGCATTCAAAGTAAATTTTAAATATATCCTCACAACATTTTTCTTGAAAAAAAGAAATCCTGATTCTCCGTTTGATCTTGGGCCATTGCCATTAGCTAGATAAATGCCAACCTAATAAAATGATTCTGGAAAACGCAAAGATGGCTAATGTAGCATTAGCTGAAAGAACAAAAATTAAAAGCAATCTAAATGCCCCATAACAAACTCAAGGCTTCTTGAAGGCACTTCCTTGAAAGAATATTATGCAGCCATCTTAAATGGGCATGATAAAAACTAGGGAGCCACACGGAACGGCCTGAGGATACAATCTTAAAGAGTAAAGGGAGTGCAAACATGCAGGCATATATGGTCACGCCATCAAGGTTGCCCCAGCTGGGCAGATGGGGCCCAGAGATTGAAGTCAGATGCAAAGGAAGGTAGAAGAGAGCTAAGAGGAAATCTCATGCAACAAGGCCAGAGAGAAAGGTAGGAGCCATCTGAGAATGAGGCTCCTGGGCACAGGGGAGGGACCATGTTTAGGAGAGCAGAACAGGAAATGGAAAAGACTCCATGAAGCCAAGGTCATTTCAGGAATTCCATCCCAAAGCAGGCAAGGGGAATGGGAAAAGAACCCTCCCGAGTTTTGCACAATGAATCATTCCCTGAGTAAGAGAACAATTTTCAAACCCCTAGATGATGGGAAGCTTGGTCCTCTCCACAGTGTGGCCACCAGGACTGCCGCCTGCAGGGTCGGCCCCACCCAGGCCTCCAGGGCTAATCTTGACCCAAGGCGGGAGGGATTTAAGAAACTTGAGCCTGTAACCCAGGGATTTGGCGTGGTACTAACCTGGCAGATAAAGAAAGCAAACCCCCAAGACAATGAGCATCTTGACAAAGGCCCCGCAGAGAGTGATGAGCTGTGCTCACACTGGAATCTGCATTTACCGGTCTCTGGGTCTACAGCTCTACTGAAGAGCACCCCGGTACACAAACTGACTGATGAGTCAGGCTGATTGGCCTGGCACAAAGTGTAGAAATCTGGCTGATTCCAGAGAAACAGTGGCTTATGAATTAGTGAGTCCAACCAGAGCAGGGCAGGAAAATCCCAGTGACCCCGGGACACTAGCAGTCCCAATCAAGGAGAAACAGCCTGCTCCTGCACATTGTCCATGCTGAAGCCCTACTTCTAAGTCCTCAGGCCCCTGCACTTTGTTGTATCAGCTGAAGCTCTGCTGCCCTGTGGGTGCCAATGCTGATCACTAACGGCATGGCCTCTGGCACTGGTATGCCACCTGTGGGCCTCACAAGGCAACTATCTCTGGATAGAAGACAAATGACTCCAAAGCTCCTCCCCACCTCCCCCTGAACCCCTTGGTTCTTATACTTATCCCATCAGAATCCCTACTCTGGACTCTTCCTGCCAAATACAAGAGGCCAAACTCATTGCCCTGGCATTGAAGATCCTCCCTCATACGGCCCAAATCACCTACCTATTCATGCCTCCCAAAGCACCTACCCTTCTTCCTGGACTGGGCAGGAGCTACTCTCCTGTTCCTTAATCCCCTCCAGAAACCATGCTCTCCTCTCCACCCCAAATTCCCTAAGGATCAGCTCAAGCTTTCTCTGCTTCTCCCTTGCCTCTTCCAAACACACTGGTATTGCTCACATTGTCCCTATTGAAGGAGTGAGTGTAAACTGAATCACACTGTCTCCCTAGGGCCAGAACAGCCAAAAGGCCAGACTCTCACATGTAGAACTAGCAAGTCACCCAGACATCGTCATTCAAAGGACTACGCACAAGAGGCCCTCTGCTCCCCCAAATTTGTTCTAAACACACTATGAAAGATTTCATCACCGAGTGGTTGTTAGACTCTCTCGATGCCCCTTGGGAGGAGGGTGCAATCATGAGGCAGTGATGCTGGAACCAGGACCCGAGAAAGGGACTGCAGAGTCCTTTCCACCTGTCACATGTCTGCTGGCAGTAGACACTTCCTGAGCGCCTACTACATACCACCACATGGGTGCAGGGTCCGTAGGATAC